>NC_088887.1:88506963-88814684 GCF_037157495.1 Lathamus discolor | reverse complement strand
TAGCATATTCTCCTTATATTAAAGAACACACAGTTTGTAACTCTGTATGTCACATAAACCTTGCATTATAGCATGGTAACACTGAATAAAACAAGAACTTATATATTAATCTCTAAAGCATCTTTTCTTTTTAGATGAAAGTCCTATTAAAACCTCAGCATAGTCTATTGGAGCAACACATTTACAGCATAATGTGGAAAGTTCCACTAATGAGTTCTTGCTGATCATCTCAAGAGGGAACAGGTGAAAGTGAAACTTTTTTTGCTATACTATTTTTCATGCTGTTGTCAGCACTCTGATAATTGACACACTAGTTCGAAATGACTTCTGGCTTTCCTGGACAACAGGGATTCTTTTTCAAATTATAACTGGAAGATAGGTAAGCTATTTAAAACTGCAAAATGATGATTTCCATGACACTCTGAAACAGACACTGAGATATGGAAAAAGAATTCAGGAAAGAGATTGTGGAGAATGGCCTCCATGTACTTAATATGACATATAACTCTCTGAAGACTGGATATCTGAAAAGTCTTTTAGCTCTGTTTTGCTAGTTCTTTAGATCATCAGTAATATTTTTTCATTAATAAAATGACTCGAATAAAAATTGAGCTCTTACTCCTAATAAATACTTAAGGAACACCAAACTGTTCAGTGTGCTGCGCTTTATAAGACTGTTGTATTTAGCTGAATGGAGTTGAAATAATAGATAAAGGTAGTGTTCTCAGATCATGGCACCTTTTAAAGTTTAAGCTTAATAATGAGTAACAGGTAGAGGTGAGTCAGATTAGAATTTATGCTTTCAGAAACCTGTATTTACCTTCTAAATCAAAGGAACAAAGTCTGATGCAAGTTAAAAATCTAAGGCTCCTAAAAATTGCTGTCCCAGCTGCAGAACTGGTGTTCCTCCATTGCCCCAGAGATGTGCTTTTCTAGAGTATGGAAAAAATGTTCACAGAGTATGCAGTAGATGGTAAAAAAATCTGTGGGAGCCTTCTATGTCTTTGTTACAAGGAGAGGATGTGTGGGTGAAAGTAATGGGATACTGGTAAATCTACTGGAAGGAAGTTTATAGAAGAATATCTGTGAGTGAAATTTCAAAGGTGCAAAGATTGCAAAAATGTTACTTTTCCCTGTGAGAACTTCCTTGGTCATTTGACAACTGAAAACTAACCTAACCAGATGGAGCTCCAAATTCTGAGTAGAATGAAAGAACACAAGTATTTACACAAGACTGTTTTCTTGGCTTAGTGATTGCACGCATGCACATTTTGTATTTTTATTTTTTCGCAGTTGTAATTTTATGACTAATACTACTTTAAAAGAACCTTAATATAAATATTAGTATTTCTCAAAGGAAAAGGAGGAAAAATATGTAAGAAGTTGTATTTTGTGGCAGATCATGGTAAAATAGTGGCCAAGTACTAGACTCGGCTTGACTTATTTGGCATAATGTGTTCATGAAAGTAATTGGCACAAACTAGTATGCCTAAAAAGTGTATGAAAAAGGAAAATCACTTAGGAATTTGTAACTGCTAAAACTTCATTTCTCCATTTACTAAAAATCTCTGCTTAAAGAATCTTTTTGTTGTAAGAAAAAAATAGTGTAATATTTTCCTCCCAGTTTTTTAGCAGGACTTTTCAGGTAATATCTCTTGCTTCTCCCTTAGGGTTTATTGACAGCAGGGACTGTTCTACATTGGGATAGAAGAATTTACATTACAAAATGCTTGTTCTTGTTTGCTACCTTGAACTGCACATACTTTTGAGCTACCTTTTGTCTCTCATGTTAGTTTTACATTGCTATCTTCTCCTGGTCCAGTCAATGCCTAACTCAGTTTGAACTAAAGACAGTTTTCATTTACCAGACATACGGAGAGCAAGCGTGACTGCAATACCATCAAGAATAAAACAAGCATATGCTTATGAAAATAATCATGGAAATGAAGAAGCCTCACACTGAAAAAATATTAGATCTGTTTTATTGTCTCCTTTTCTTTATATGCGTCTGGTCAAGGTTGTATTCCAGCTGGCAGCTAAGCACACACACAGCTGCTTGTTCATTCTCCTTTCCTGTAGGATGGGGAGAAAGCAGAATGTATGAAGCATTATGGATCAAGACTATGACAGTTTAATAGGTGGAGCAAAGCTGCATATGAAAGTAGAAGTAATTGATTCACTACACACCACTGGTAGTGTGGGGCATTGTGGAAAAATAAAAAAAAACTTGATGCTGTGCAAGCATTGTTCAGCAACAGCCAAAACACTGATGTGTTATCAACACCTTTCTAGTAAAAATTCTGAAACAGAGCACCGTATGTGCTGTGACGAAGAAAGTGAACTCTTTTCCAGCCGTATCCAGTACAACATCTCTTTTATCTTCTTTAGGCTTACACTGTGATTGAATCTGGAATAACTTGGCAGCAGATAACTCTCATGAGTCTGTCATTCTTCTCTCCAAGCTAGGCAAAGACATACCACTGTAAATTTCCTGTGTTTAGTAAATATTGAAGTATCTCTATGTACCAAACCAAAAAACCTATGCCAACTGATGTGTCCTTCTCCAAATCAGCCTCAATGAAAGATCTGATCTAGTGAATGAACCTTTAACAGATGAAACTCGACTGTATGGCAATAAATCACTAGTGCAATCAACCTTTTGTATATCTGTTGATATGGGGGAATTAATTGCTCCTCTGCCAGTATTAATCCTGCTCTTCTGTTTAGAACAATCCTATGTGGTTACTCAAAATTATATAATTCTTTAAGTGTACAAATACAGGTAGAATTAATGTAAAAAAGCACATATTCAGTGTTAGTCCTGTGGTCAAAAGCTGTTATCCAGACTCTTCCTGCACTTGGTGGATAGAAATAAGCACCTCCAGATGGAGATTCATCTGGGTTTCTGGTTTCTTTTGTAGATTTTTTTATATGTTTCTTTGGTGATATTTTTTTTTTTTTTTTTGGTTGGGGGAGAGGGGTGGAGGGAGCAGTTGCTGGGTGAGGGTTTTTTTTTTTTTTGTGGTTTTGTGTTGCTTGTTTTAGGATTTTGCTTGCTTGTTTGTTTGCTTTATATCAGGAAGTATTAAGCCAGTAAGATAAGTCTATTACCAAAATATTATATTTAGAGGTATAATTTGCACTCCAGAATATAGTAGGAATTTGGATAACTAGTTTACACTGGAGGGTTAATTTTCAAACTGTGATGTTATGAAAGACTTTTTTCATTCCACCTGTTTTTTCTTAGTGTCTACCCCTGTAGTTACCCCATACAGTAACCTGTAAAGGTGTCATTACTGTTGTTATCCTGAGAAATTTAAATGCATCTCTATTGCTCTTATCTATGTGGTTAGTCCGTTATATCAGCTTGGTCTGCTGTGTATGCAGCATCATGTCTTAAAATTTTTAAAGGAGCACTGAACATATTGCATCAAAAATTAAAGGTGCCATCTGGCTTAATTGAGTTATTTATCTGTAAATATAGACATTTTAAACTCTAAAGCAGGCTTTTACCGAAGCACATACAAGTCTCAGTTTCTCCTTCACCCTTTGTCAGCTCTATCTTTATTTATGTATTCTAAGCGAGTGTTCAACTATTGGTTAGCAGATACTGCATGTATCCTAGGGCTTGTTGCTTTGGAGTTGTTTGAGTAGTCCCATTTCCAGAATGCTGAGAAATTTTCAGGAAAGCATGTTCAGCATCTTGGTTATATACACCTATTTCCAATCCAATCCTGAACTGATCAAGTTTCATATTACTGTCATTGAATTTATGCATTAACAAATTCATCATATGCAACTTCAGTATCACACTTCATAATTCTATGCAGTCATCAAAAACCAAATTCCTCAGAAAAAGCAAACTTCTTGTAGGAAGTTTATTATCTTACTGGTTTAATATTGCTTGTTATAAGAGAATTTGTAGGATTAGCAAACCTGGGATTTTATTTCGTGCCTTGACTGAACTCTTTTTTCCTCTTACGGAAAGAATATCCACTTGTATATTGCTTCTGTCCTTACTTCAGCCTGGTTCCATCCTGTTACCATTTGAGCCACTTCTCCCTTACTATCCTTGTGGAATAATTAGAAATTAAGCTTATCTTTAAAATGTAGCATTGTTCATACACAAAGCAAAAATGGACTTTCGGGGGAAGATGCAGCTACGCCTGGTATGCCTGGGATGTGCACTCCACAGTGATTCCTATGGCAACACTGATGGAGGATGGAGCTGACTGGAGATTCTGTGGCCACGCTCTGTCCTGGCATCAGCAGAGATGAGAACTGGGTGGTACTAGAAACTGATAAGCTATATAATTTCTATCCTGAGCCAACAGTCTGTCATCTTTTGACAAAGTGCCATCCTTTGTACGAACTTTGCTTCATTACAATGCATTTTAATATATTATAAACACAAAAACACACCTCCATCTCTGATGCTACCTGCCTCCGAAGTGAGATCACCCCTCTTTGAGCATGCTTTTTGAATTCTTTGTGATATACACCTTTAAAAGCAAAGTGAGAGAATTTTATGCCAATAATAATGAAGGTATCTATGACTAGAGTCACTCAAGCTCCACCTTGAAAGTGAAAAACAGTATAAAATGGCCCAAGGAAGGGGGAATATTGGGGAAGACATCATCGTGGATGAGTCGAGGAAGATTCCATCAGCAGATTACCCTTGATTCCTGGGACTGGTAAATGGGCTGGACCTTTTTTACCCCCCATAGGGATGTGTTTGGGTAACACTTGCACTGTATCAAGTGATTCCCTGGGAAAATTAGGAATCTCTATGTAGAGTTACTTTTCACTATTACTTTTATATTTTAAACCCAGGCTGTGTTATTCATAGATTTATTGTGCATTTGTATAACCTATCGTTGCATGTGTTTTTGCAGACTGTGTTTATTTATCATCGTCAGTCAGTAAGAACCTGATTCTGTTGTATCAATAAACTGTACTGTTTAAGTAGCTAATTGTGATAGTTTTCTCATTGAACGTGACCAAATCCTTCAGTGTGGCTGTGTTAGCTTATGAGCATGATTAGGCTGGAGGTGCAGTGCGCTATTAGTGTGTCCAGAATAGTGATTGTTCACTATATCAAAGGCGACAGGACTGATAGTGGTAAACGGGGCATCACTCATAATCTAAGCCCAGCCGCACCCAACTCCTCTAATACCTGAGGACCAGCTGGAACGCAAGGGGGTTTATTTTCTGCCAAATCATCTTAGCTTTTAGCGCAACAACCCTTCTTACCTAAAAAGCCAGAATGTCCCTTCTTTAATTCTGAGCTGAACACAGTCTTGCCTTGCTCCCCTCACTGTCCATTTCCTAGCATGAGGTTCAGATGCTATCTCCCCTGCATGTCAGACATTTCTCTCAGCTCCTTGTAACCTGCCTGGTAGACCATGTTTTTATTGAGAAAAAGTGAGACAGAGATTCTCTTACCACTAAGGAATTGTCACAACAAGATAAAACTAGCTCAGCCAAGACTGGGTCAGAAGAGTTTTGAGCATCATGTCGGTACAAACAGTACTGCCTTTTATTGGAAATGGAAATATGTTATTTACTGGGATGGCATTTCATTTGCAAATGTATTTGAAACTGCTAGTGATTCAATTAATTACATGTTTCAAAAGCTTGCTAAAAAAAGTAGGTTCATTTTGATGTATAGCACATAAAAACTTGATCTTGAGAATTTGTCTAGTCAGGTATTAATTTACCTATTTTGTAGTTCTAAATATTTGGAGAAAAGTAGTTATAAAATGAATTACTGAAACAAAATCTGACACAAATGAAACCCAACATTTTCTATTTCCTATATCTAAAAGGTGCTTTTAAGTCTATTTCAGACTAATGCAGACCTTGAAGGTTTATTTGGAAGCACTAGGTAAAAAGAAACATGAATGAGTTCTTCGGTCAAATATTTTAAGTGCTATCTGAAAATAGCAAAGCATTAACCTCAATAGTAACAATATAATACCTCATGCATAAGCATATTATAGTGTTCTCTGTCATGTGTGACTGTGGCACATTGCTCTCATGGAGAAAGTCTCACAGAAATACAGAAATTTCTTATTTGAAGGAGAACAACTTTGAAATTCCTCAAAGCAAAAACTGAAATCATCCTGCAGAGATCTCCATGAAGCTGTTCCAGACTTTCTACAGAAGATAGGAGCTATAAAGAAGTGTAAGTGTAGCATTACATTTTTATCTGGAGTTACTATATAACTTATCAGATGAAATGTCACTGCAGTTTGTCAGAAAAGTAGTGGCCTAAGAATTCTATGTTGGGAGATTAAATTAGTCATAGAAAATATAAGACTGGTAAATGTGCTAAAAATTAATGCAAACAGAAACAAAGCAATGTGTAAAACAATATGGTTATAAAAGATTGTGTTGTGCTTAGAAATGCTGTTTGTTATGCTTTCATATATCAATATTGTTAAATACATTACAAAGACTGGGAGATTTAGGATGATACTATTTCCAAAATACTGCCTTTCCATGATATGCCTTCATGGTAAGACGTAGCACACATACAAACCCCCAAAATAATACAAACCACTTATATATCTGAATAGATAATTTAATTCAAAGGTGAATTTTCAAGATTTAAACTTTCAAATACAGTTTTTAAGGATGTTTAAAAGTTTAACTGTTCAATATTCAAATTGTACACCCTGAAAATATGTAATCATTTTCTTAGCAGTTGGTAAAGACTCTCATATCAGAGAATCTGATATTTTATTCTTCATATGGATATTTAGGTTACTGAAACTTAGCAAATCATAATTCAGCTTGTGTAACTTGTGCACAGATACTATATATTCAGCTGTCTGTGTATGTGTCCATCTTCAATGAGGTCTGTGCCTTAAAGCCTTTGAATGTAATGTTATAAATATTTCATTCTAAGGAAATGCTTTGGTCAGTGCTCCAGATGCATAGGATAATTGTCTTTGCTAGTTATAGGGCTTGTGGATCTACTTGCTAAAGCAATGCTACAAAACAAAATAATTTTAAATTACAAGATTCCATTTGGTGCTTTATCAATACAGTATACTCATTACTTCTGGAAACACTGTACATGGCAATTCGGTTATCAAAATATAGGGTTTATCTTAAAAAAAAACCCAGCCTGAGCAGCCCTGAGGAGAAAAACTTGGGAATGTTGATCAGTGATGAGCTCAACATAAGTTGGCAGTGTGCGCTTGCTGCCCAGAAAGCCAACCGTATCCTGGGATGAATTAAAAAAAATCATGACCAGCAGGTCGAGAAAAGTGGTTCTCCTCCTCTGTTCTGCTCTCATGAGTCCCCACCTTGAGTACTTTGTTCAGTTCTGGGACCCCCAACATAAGAAGGACTTGGACCTGCTTGGGCAAGTTCAGAGGAAGGCCATGAAGACAGGCTGAGGGATTTGGGGCTGTTCAGCCTGGAGAAGAAAAGGCTCCAGGGAGATTTTAGCAGCCTTTCAGTCCCTGCAGGAAGCCTACACGAGATCTGGAGAGAGACTTCTTACAAGGGCAAAGGGTAGGACAAGGGGGAATGGCTTTAAACTGAAAGAGGATAGATTTAGATTAGACATTAGGAAGAAATTATTTACTGTGAGGGTGGTGAGACATTGGAACAAGTTGCCCAGCAAAATTGTGGCAGCCCCATGCCTGGCAGTGTTAAGGTCAGAATGTAGGGAGCTTCCAGCAACCTGGTCTAGTGGAAGTTGCCCCTACCCAATGCAGGGGGGTTGGAACTAGATGACCTTTAAGGTTCCTTCTGACCCAAAACATTCTGTAATTCTATGATCTTTCCTTTTCCACATTACTACTACCATCCAGTTCCACTCTCAGCCCCTAGTAGCAATTAGTAAATCAGCAGCACTTCCAGAAGGACTGAGGTAAGTGGAATATTAATGTCCTTCTATATACAGTGTCTCTTCAGGCCATTCTCAGTGCTGCTTAATCCTGTTTTCTGAAAAGGTTTTCATTTACAATTTAATGCTATCAGTGGAGGAAACAGACTGATGTAATTTCAAGCATAGGTCACGAAAACACAAACTATGCTTACGGCTAAAAATATACCCAGATTAAGAAAAAATATTCTGCCATTAAGAAAACATTCAGAAGAACATTAAGAACATTCAGTTGTAAACTGTTGATGGAATATTACTTGATACATGACTTGATACATGACAAATTTATTGTGTTCATTGATCACTTCCATTACAATGTAAGATGAAGGACATAAATCATGAAACTGTTAGGTGATACATTTCCAGGCAATCAAATGCTTTAAACTATCAGGCAGCACATACACAAAGATCTGATTTCTAAAGCCAGTTTTTCTGATTCTTATTTCCTTCAGGCAAAAAAGGCTGAGAAAAGGCCAAACTAATGGCAGATATTCTTCCGCAGTCTCCTTACCTATGAAATCAAGCAGAGGCGGGCACAGACAGGCATACCTATGCTGGATATTCTACCTAAATAGCATGATCAGGAATATGTCAGTCCATAGCATCACTGTAGCAGAACAGTGAGACATACCAGTACCAGCTCAAAGTGTTGCAGAAAGAACTCCTACAGTTTTCACTCAGATAAGCCTGGAAGCTGAGAAATGTCCTTGCGAATACAGTGGGCTTTTTCTTACAATAAACTATTCTTAGTCCTCAGAGCAATAAAGACTTAAGTAGAATTCTCATTAGTATTACCATTATGTGCTATTTTGTACCATGATTTGACACAAGTTATTAAGTGCTAATATCAAACAAATTAACTTTTCCCCATCTCACTCATATAACTGGATTTATGATTTAGAAGTTTAAAAGGGTAGTAAATACCATGTCTGGAATACCTTTCCCTTTTGAATAGGTCTTTCAAAACAGAGAAATAACCTAGTTTGGTAATAGCCAAGAAAGTAAAGCTATTTTGTCCTTTCTAATTCCAATAGTAGTTTGTAACTACAAAATTTTTCCTCATCATGGGAAATGAAAGTTTTAGTTTAATTTAGTTGACTCGAGTTGAGTTGAGTTTAGTTTAGTTTGGTTTGGTCTGGTTTGGTTTAGTTTAGTTTCATTCACATTTTTTTTTTTTTTTGCCACTGTGTTTTTCTTGGTTTACAATCCTCAATCCACTTATTTCTATTGCAGAAAATTTCCTTAGAAATTTAATTTCCATATAAAGAAATAACAATAGCTTTTGATCCACATTATCTGTCACAGGTTCCTTTTGTTTCCTCATTTGCTTGGATTTTTCTCCCCCCTCCCCCAAGGTTTCTTTATTATGCCGGAGGCATGTCCTTGTTTCCAGTGTCTGCTGTGTAACTCTAATGTCCCTCAACACAGTAGGACATGCCTGGGAGTCTGATGTTGTATTTACTGCATGAACAACTTAATTAAGTCGTGCTTTAGAAATATCATCAGCGCTTTGTTGCTACTATTGCACTTGGGCATGTATCACGTTGTTCTGATAAAAGTGTTAGGAGAACTGTTTTGTCATTTGCCTTGTTTCTGGAACACTACTGGCTAAGGACCCTGGAACAAATTGTTTCTATTGCACAACTGGGCATAATGCTCTCCATTCCAAAAATGAACACAAAAGAGTCAGGTTGAGGACCAAACCTCTTTCAAGGCAGTACACAGTTTGAATCAGAATTAGACCTACTTAATTTTCATTGGTATTTTGAATGCCTGACATAGACTATATTTCTCTTTTTCTCTTACAGTAATAATAGAGAAAACCCAGAACAAAATTCCTCCTTCCATTTCTCTTTATATGTGCTGCTTTGGAATGCAGGAAAATAGAGAAGAAGGCACTTTATTATTCATTCTATGAAAGATGGGCCAGCATTTTCCATTCTATTCAATTCCCTTGCGCGTTGTGTGTTATACTCACTTGCATCATGTAGGTGTAAATGGAAGCAGCTGGGGCGGATTCTCCAACAGTTTTCAGCAAGTGTCATTATTTTTACCTTTTTTATCTTAGTTACTCACCTTGTACTTATTTAACAAAGACATTTAAATAATTACTGTCCTTTGATAACGTGAACAGACCACAGTGCTAGGAGGTTCAAAGTAGCAAAGCCCTACCAAACGAAGCTGAAGTTGGTGTTCAGAGATTGCTCCAGTTCTGTAAAAACAGTGCTATGACAACTGCATGGGAAAATTTGAGGATTTTGGCAGCAAGAATGAACCCAAAATGCAGGGTTTCTAGCACTTGAAACCCACAACTGCTAACAGTATAGATAGCAATAGAAAGTTTCATAGAGTTTAAATAAGATGTTACTTTCAGAACTAATTTTGCACAGTTCATATCTCTTCATATATTAACTAAATAAATGATTTTATAAAAGTACTTAAAATTTCTGTTCTGAAGCATCTTCATGTATCTGATGGTTCTTTACATGTTCCATTTGGAATACATTGGTGTCCTGGTTTAAGCCCAACTGGTAACTCAGAACCACATGGCTGCTTGATCACTCCCCTGCTTCTTTAGCCACCACTCACAGAGGGATGGGGAGGAGAATCAAAAGAATGTAACTCCCATAGGTTGAGATAAGAACAGTAACTAAGGTATAACACACACCACTACTGCTACCACCAATAATAATAATGATAAGGGAAATAACAAGGGAAGAGGATACAACCGCTCACCACCAGCTGACGGATACCCAGCCCTACCCAAGCAGTGATCTAACCCTCCCAGGTTACTCTCCCCAGTTTATATACTGGGCATGGCGTGCTGTGGTATGGAATATCCATTTGGCTAGTCTGGGTCAGGTGTCCTGTTTCTTCTCCCTTCCGGCTTCTTGTGCCCCTCCTCCCTGGCAGAGCATGAGAGTCAGAAAGTCCTTGATCAGGGTAAGCATTACTTAGCAACAACTAAAAACAGGCAGGTCGAAGGAGGTGATTCTGCCCCTCTACTCTGCTTGCGTGAGACCTCACCTGGAGTATTGTGTGCAGTTCTGGTGTCCTCAACATAAAAAGGACATGGAACTGCTGGAACAAGTCCAGAGGAGGGATGAGGATGATCAGGGAACTGGAGCACCTCCCGTATGAAGATAGGCTGAGAAAGTTGGGGCTTCTCAGCCTGGAGAAGAGAAGGCTGTGTGGAGACCTCATGGCAGCCTTCCAGTTTCTGAAGGGGGACTATAGGAATGATGGGGATGGACTATTCATTAGGGACTGTAGTGATAGGACAAGAGTAACATGTTAAAACTTAAACAGGGGAAGTTTAGATTGGATATAAGGAGGAAATTCTTTCCTGTTAGGGTGGTGAGGCACTGGAATGGGTTTCCCAGGTTGGTTGTGATGCTCCATCCCTGGCAGTGTTGAAGTCCAGGTTGGACAGAGCCTTGGGTGGCATGGTTTAGTGTGAGGTGTCCCTGCCCATGGCAGGGGGATTGGAACCAGATGATCTTAAGGTCGTTTCCAATCCTAAGTATTCTATGATTCTAAAGCAGGAACAGGCAGGAAAAAGTATAAAAAAGGCTGATCAGGTGCAAAAAGGTGCCCATCAATATGCTTGCCTGCTTGATACACTGGCAAACTCCAACCTGGACCAGTCATGGGATGAGTAAGAAGGGACAGATCCAGACAAGCGCCAAGCAGGTAGCGGTGCTGTCCCGGTGCTGAAGGTATCCACAAATGGAAGCATGATTGTGAACCTGGGGAGTGTGGTGTGTGAGCTGTACTAGTGAGTTTCTGCCTCTGCCAGCCCAAGAGGAGAAGGGAATGTGTCTGTCTGCTGAGTCTGGTAGTGAGTATTGAATGTGGGCACTGCTGAAGACAGCGCCTGGTCTATGGCTGTCTGTGTAACTGCAGTCCTGGCTGTGGCAGTGTCCTCTGCGTGTGTGGGATACACACCCAGTCTTGGTACTGCAGCATCTTCACAAGTGTAAAGGGGAAAGCGACAGCCATGTTGCAGCATCATAGAATGTTAGGGCTGGAAAGGACCTCAAGATCATCTAGGTCCAACCTGACCTTGAACACTGCCAGGGACAGAGCATTCACAAAGTCCTAGGGCAGCCTGTTCCTGTGTTTCGCCACCCTCACGGTGAGGAATTTCTTCCTTATATTCACCCCAAATCTCCCCTGTTTCAGTTTGAACCCATTACCTCTTGTCCTATCACTAAAGTCACTGATGAATAATCCCTCTCATCGGGCCTGTTCTTAACTTCTCCTAACAATATACTTCAAATCTGACTGGCTTACGGCACCAGTATTTCATTCCCTAAGGACAATATGACCAAATACCCTGGTCCAAACCCCTCTTAAATTGAATCACAATGTGTCCTTTCTCCCAGGAAGAAGTTTAGTGATACAAATGTTACACTTAAAACCCCACCAATATTCCTAAGTCAAAAGACGCTCCAGTTCTCACAGTGACCAGTCAGTCATATTTATACATATTTGTGGCTAATGATCTGATCTCAGGCTATCTTCCTTCCATAACCATGTTTTATCCCAAGAGTTAGACTCTTCCTTGCTTAGCTTTTTCCCCAGTTTCTTCCAGCTGGTGCCTCAACCTCAACAAAAGAAACAGATAAATGTTTTTTTCAGGATTGTTAATGACCTTACATTCAAGCCAAGTACCTAAGGAACAAGACTCTCAGTCAATTTAAAGGTAAATCTGTTGAGGAGGGCCCCAAACCTTTCCCACATTGTGAGAAACAATAAGATCACTACAAAATACAGTACTTAAGAGACTTACTATGAGAAGATTACTACTTTCTCCTTTATATATGACCTACCTTTCTTCCCATTCTGGTAATCTGTACTCTGTAAAGATGCCATTATGTCTCTGTTGATTGTGGAAAACGATTAGATGAGATTGCTGTACACATAATATTTGGATGGTGAAAATCTGATGGATGATGACAAGAATCTAACCATAATGTTCTCAGTCTTTAATAGTTAAAGATAGTTGCTCAGCAGTTCAGTAAGTAGTTTCCTATGTGTGATGCTCCCTAGGATCCATAAAAAGGCTGAAAACCTCATATAATCACATCATTTGTCCAATGTCTCAATAGTCAGGTAAATGTGCAATAGTCCTATTACTACAGAATAATTTAAACTTTGCCCCAGGTAGCATTTTTGTTACCAAGCTTATTACCAGACAAAGAGTTCATCATTGAAAGCTGTTTTTTCTGTGTCTTGAAGATAAGCATATCACACTGATGTTTCAATACATAATAAATATGTTGATCCATTCCCTGATAGTAGCCTTTACTCCATGAGGCATAACAATTGTATTTAAAGCTAACTATCACTAAACTATCTTTCAAATGGACTCTTAACAGGGGGACTGTGTTTAGGGAACTTGGGGCCCATGTAAATTAGATTTCCTTAACGATTTCTGCAATTGTTTCCCTGAGAGGCTTGAATGTTCTACAGCCTGTCTACTGCCGTAAGAGTAATAAAACCATAGCTATACTAGCAGAACTCATGTGTGCAAAAACCGTATGCCAAAAAAGACCTTTTCTATCAGCAAATTTTCACAGTTTCCGCAGGTACCATCAGTTAAACGAATAAAATATCTGGTTTTAACAGCTCCGAGATTTTGCTCCAAAATGGCTGTACTAACAAAATTTTAACAATGTAGTCTAAGAATGAATTTATTCTTTAGATTATAGTACAGATATTTTCTACTAAAATCATGATGTAAAATATTAGAATATTTAAGCTATGTAATGCTAATTAATGCTATTTTTTCCTTGCCCTCATTAGGTCTTTCCATGACTTGGATTTATTTCATGTAACTTAACACTGTCTACACTGCAGAAGTCTGTGTCTGAGCTGATGTCCCTACTGTCTTTTTATATTTAACAAAGGGAAATAGCCATGCATATGTTGCAGAATCTTTTATTTGGTTTAGATCTCTAAATTAGATCTGCAATTTAAGAGTACCTATTTCTTTTCACTGACTATGATGGGAGAATAACTCCACAAAGCCACTTATACTGGACTACAAATGTATTTTAGCATGATATACATACCGTATAACAAACATTATGACCCCATATTCTGTACTCACATCAGCTCTGTAAAGAAAGAACAATTGTCTCAGTATATGTACCATGTGAAAACCAATAAAATCTTAATTCATGGCAAATATTTTTAGGCACCATGGTTAATAATGGTACAGTGATAAGTGATACTAATGCTAGAATGAACAGGTATGGAAAAGTATTCTCTTCTGTAATATATGCTGTGATGCAGGATCCAGGAAAAATAAGTCTCCATAATTTATGTAAGAAGCTGTCTGAAATTCTCACTGAGATGAGTGGATATGGTCGTTATATGAATTTATAGAAATGAATAAATGGCATACTAAGGGAAAAGAAAGAGTGTAAAACAATTTCCTTGGTCATGGGGCTGAAAAGCACTTGTTAGGATTTTCTGTCAAAGACTGCTGTTTCTGTAACATTGTTTCTGTATTTCTTTACTAGACTGTTTTCTATGTCAACAAGCCTATGGGGCATTCTGCGCATAAACATATTCTAAAAAGAAATGTAGTTTTGAAAACTGTCATTGCTCTGTCTTTCGTACTTGATCATCATTTTGGCTTTGTATTTGCCCAAAAGCATGAAAATAATTCTCTTAAATTGGAGAATTATATCCTTTTAAGCAGTCCTAGGTATCTTTTTTCTTAGATTTCTTATGAAAGAAGTAATGTTGTCAGAGCCAAAGCATAAAAGAAGACATATTTTTAGCTGACAATATTTTGCTTCATACTATATAAACAAAACATACCTATTTTTTATTAGCAGTACTCCTATTCATTTCACAGATACTATAATAACAATAGATTTAAATATTGCAGTATGAGCACTTAAAAAGTTGATTGTATAAAAAAATTTGAAGTTCATTCCACAATACCAACATTCATCTTGCAGAAGCAATACTTTATATTTCTCTTCCCACTTTAAAATACAGATTTTTTTTTACCCATATAGTAATTAAGATTTACCGGAAAACTTAACTGCTATTCATTGAGCTGTAAACCTTTAAGGGTAACTTCCTCTTGATATGCCTTCTGAAGCCTCAACATTTTTGATCTCTTACTGATAATATAGTACTAATATTTTGTGGGCTATTTTGAAGCATTAGTTGTTACAACACACTGCAGCAATTACTAAAATTGTGTGCTTTTATTTTTTTTTTCCCCCTCTTTCTTTCTTTTAAGCTGTCTGGGCAGATCTCATGGATGTATTCAAACATGCACTGGGGAATATCTGCAAAGCTTGTATGGTATGCTTTAAACAGCTACACATATTTGGTTTTGAGAAAGAGCTTTGCCCTGGAGGAGAAATCCTTTAGAGATAAGAAAAAAAGGAACACAAGGACTCAGAAAAAAAGGTTCACAAATGTGGAGAATGATTAGTATAAAGGAAGGAGGAGGAGACATCTGTTGATTAAATGATTTTTAGAGATAATTAAGTGCATTCATCCAGAAATAACAAACATTACACATCATTTGCAGGCACACATGGCTTTCTTGAAAACAAGAGAGAATTAAACAGAGCCTACAAAATAATCAGCAGCTTGGGGCCAGTCAAAGCTGTGTCACTGGCATGACCTTCCAGATTTTATACAAGTTTTTATGAAGTAGCAAGACCAACCAGGTGCTGAGTAGTAAATTACAAGGGCCTAAATATAGATTTAGGAAGCTGAAATGAGGCAATCTTTTTCAAAACTATTCTTCAACTTTTAATTTCTCAAGTAATCAATTAATATTCACCAATTATACTACATAATTCCATTTATTTCTGTAATTCTTACCCCAGAAAACTCATATTTATTTTCTAAAACAGGCTAGGTGTTTTTATAAAGAATTCATCCAAAACAGGTTAGGTGTTTTTATAAAGAATTCATCCTGCTAAGAAGCTTCCGATACTTTATCTAATATGACAGATGTATGAAGAAGAATTCAAGGACAAAATGCACTGCAATTCAGAGGAGTGATCTATCAACTACAGTGTTAGGACTACTATATAACTTAAAGAGCAAAGAATAAACAGAAAGCTATGTTAGTGTGATATTGTAAGCATTGGGTTTTTTGCTGCCTTCACCATTTCTACTTGTAGTATTTGTGATTATTACTATGTTTGAGACCTACTCTATTCTGTTTCTCTAGTGCATTTTTTTTTATATCATAATTTTTACTCTTCTGTTTTGATCTGTAAGGTACCTTTTTATTAGCACAGTCAAAATTCTTATTCCCTACTTCAGGGGGGGTGAATTTATTTGCTTTTTGACTTTCTGACAAATTTCATATGTAATGTTCTTCCATACTGTAATATGATCCAGATTTGGCCATTTTCCGAATTTCTTCAGTGACATGTCAATACATCTCAATGAATGTCATGTATTAATACACTTACAGCTTAGTCAAATGATTACATATTTACTAATTCAATATGTGTGCATGTTTATTTACCTCAGTTCCTTCACTTAATGAAATACCACTGTAGGTAGAACACCTAATTTAGGTACACAATTTAACCACTATTGTAGCAAAAAGTTTAGATGCCTGTGACATGAAGAGTAATCAATTCCCTACAGAGTCAGGTTCCAATTTCTGCATAAAAACTGGTGAGAAATGATAGGCATACACACCATGTTCACCTACTGAAATCAGTTTTTCTCACCTTCAGAGGATAAGAGTTAATCAAGTGGGAATTTTTCCGTCTAATAGAAAAAAAAAAAAAAACCCACCAAAAACACAAAACCAAAACAAAATTTGAAAATAAAGTCTGAGCCTGCTATGGTTTTTATCATCTCTCTACATATAGTCCTATCTCTATATGTGAGCCCTAACTGTTGTGTAAGATTAGTTTGCATTCCTCCTAACTGCACTACACTCTCATTCGTGACAGCAAAGTGATCTAGCTTCAAAAAAATGTAAGATTTCCTACTGGTGATACTCCACAGATTGGCTGTCACAGCAGTGTCCTAGGAAATGCAAGTTCAAAGCCTTTCCATCTGACAGGGTCAAAAGTTTACAAATTTCTCCTTCATGTTTAAGCTACATCACAGCAATCAAACGAGACATGATGTTTACACACAAACTTGACAGTGGCAAATCACATGTATGTTTTGGGGTTTCTCAGTG
Organism: Lathamus discolor; assembly: GCF_037157495.1. Lineage (NCBI taxonomy): Eukaryota > Metazoa > Chordata > Aves > Psittaciformes > Psittacidae > Lathamus > Lathamus discolor. The sequence continues at coordinate 88,797,582 of NC_088887.1, read as the reverse complement.
GATTTGGATCGTGCACGAGTCACACCCGAGTTCCAACCTAAAGAGTACCTGTTCACTCAAAACAGGCACTTTGGAGCAGGCATGACAAATTAACTGTCATTGGCAAGTGAGCGTTCTGACTAAGGAGAAAAGTAATGAATTGCAGGGTAAAGCAGTCCAAGACAGTAAGCAGACTGAAATGCTGTGTAGCACTAAAGAGAGTTATAGGTGACTAGATTTCAGTTAATGGGGATTATTGTTGATTGAACTCCATGGCAAGAACAATCTTGTCCTCTTATTTGGAATTGCAAGACAATCTAAGCACCTTATATTTCTTACTTGATTCAGCCTTAACATAGACTTGATTCTGGACTCATTCTTCCTTCATCTCTAGCATCTATGTCATGAAATCAAAAGATTAGAAGTGCTTTCTTTTCAAATGGCTATTTTTGCTGCTTTTATTGACTGCACAAAGACATCTGATATTGATATACTTTGTCCAGGTTGATTTACATACAAATACACTGATACAGCTTTTTCCCACTACAATTATAGTCTAATATATGAGATCTCAGTCATGGAAATTTCTGATCTTCATATCAGCTTTAACTGTTTTAATTTCATTTTAGAGTTTTCCCATTACATATACATTTTTCTGTGATCCTTTCCATTTCTCTCTTTGGTATGCACATCTTTGAGCAATAGTTAGGGTATTATCATGAGGGGTGTTTTTGCTGTCTCAACAAATTTGTGAATGCTAATATTCTTTTAATCTTAAGTCCAATCATCTTAATTCCCTGACCACTTTAGTTGCTTCATTCTTTTCAGTTCATCAATATATTTCTGGTAAAGAGGTGGCCCCTCACCACTGGGTGAGACCAGACACCTGTCTTCTACTACATTTAATCTCATAAACCTAAGCATTATTACTTTAACATAGCAATTGCCTTTTTGATAATGGGCTAAATGAACTATGCTGATAGCTGTGCTTTGGTTATATATTTTGCAAAGGTGTGGAGAACTAAACCCACTTTTCATGACTTTTTTTCTGTAGATCACTGCCAGTCCCAAATTTTCAAGAGTCCACTGTTCCAACCACTGGTTACAAAAACAGATTATTTGTCTGTCTGTTCTATAGAGAAAGTCTTTCAGTAAAAATTCAGTAACATTTGTGTATATTTCATTGAAGCAGTTGCTTTTTTCAAAGAGTTCTGGTGTTCAAATAGATAAAGCATTCATTGAATATACTTGAAACCCGAAGCAAGCAAAAAGGAGGCACATAAGACAAAACGATCAAATAAGAATGAACATGTTACATAATGCTAGCCATTAACCAGCGCTAGCATTATGTAATTTGGAATTTGGATTTGGAAAATATTCTCTTCTGTATGACAGGGATTTGAATGTGGATCTCATTCTTATAGTAAAAAGTGCAAGAACCTTACTAAAAACCTTTTTTTTGAATCTGTAAATGAGATCTAAATAGTGCATAGTCTTGTGCTGACTGTGTGCACATAAATACATTTATTCATCTGGAAGAAAGTTTATATAATTGGTACAATTCCCTTGTTAATAATGCACTATCTAGTTATTTCCACAATGGAAAACAAAACAAAATACATGTTGCTCCACAAAGAATTAAATAAGTTATTGGTAAGAATTATGGTAATATTTAAGGAGCAAATGCAGTGGATTGGACAGTAATGTGAAGTGACATATGTGAAGATCCAGAATAGCAACAGATAAGTACCAGACTGTCATCAAAAGAAAAGATCATAGACTGATAAAAGTGGTTCTGGAATAGTTGCCAAAGCCTGGTAATCCCAGCAGAAGAGACTAAACAATATTGGAGAGAGACAGAACCTGGTATGTCATTGAGAACAGCATGCAAACAGACTAACCAGATATGGCAAAAGATGCAAGACACAGGGAGTCTTGTGTCCAGCAGTGAATTGATGATGGCAGATATGCTAAAAGCATGTTAGATTTGTATGGCTAGTGCAAACATATGATGCTGACATATTTGATTAAGCTGTTTCATACTGAGTCTATCTCATGTATTCCAACATTGTATACAACACCATGAAGAGACACAATGGAATAGAGTTGCTTTTTCAAATGGATTTGCTGTCAGTTTGGATAAAAGATATGTATGTGGAATCTCACCTTGTAAAAGAATATATGTTAATGTAACAAATAGGAAATACATTCAATTACTTTAAGTCTGTTGCCCAAGTTGCTTTCTTTTTATCTAGGTCTCGCACATGCACAACTCACACTGAGCTCCCTAGGAGTGTTGTCTGATTGAAAGCTGTAAAAGCAGACTCCTGTGGTGACTGAAATGAGTGGGAAGTTTTCCAATGTTTCTAATAGAATTTAGATCAGACCTTCAAGAAGAGATGACCATTAGGTATTTCATCATTTAGCTTTTACGTATGCAGATGTTTGCATAACCTTAAGCCCAAATGAGGCGCTCTGTGATTTCGCGCAGGTATCTCTTGTTGCATTACCATAAAAACCTAACAATTCAGAGCGCTTACCTGAGTAACTAAATATCTATTTTCTCAAGGTTACCCATGACTAAAACTGAAAGTTTGATCATCAGTATCCTACAACCTAGTTACGTCTCCTTAATAAGCTGATGGGGCTGTGTTACAGGGAGTTCACTGGTCCCCATTTGGTTACAGTTCTGTAGTGTCATCAAATGCGCAAATTAAAGCTCTATTCCTCCAAGTGTGTATTTGCAGACATTGTTTCTAGGCATATTAATGCTTGTTTAAATTTAAGGAGGTACTTAACTCCCACTGACTTTGATGGTACTCAAATTAAATAATCAATTTGAAGCAGGTGCTTATATGCTTCCCCAAATTAAGTCATTAATTATCATTTTTAGATTTTTTTTTTGCGTAAGGTTACATTGCTTTCATATTCCAATTTCAAATAAAGAAGTAAATAGTTAATATATAATAAACATATATAATTAACCTCACAGAAAGAATCAAATCCTAATGAAACATAATTTTTTTTTAAATTGGACTTCAGACTGAACATTTTAGTTAAAATAAAAGCTTAAAAACTCACAAAAGGTGACTCTGTAAAGCATGGGCTTGTTTGTTGGTTTTTTGTTGTCGTTTGTGTTTTGTTGTTGTTGGTGCAGGTACTAAAAATTATCCCAAGTCAGGACTCCCAGAAAAAGCAAACTACCTCACAGAACTGTTAAAACAATTGATACCAAATAACATTTTAGAGCTTTTCATGAACTGTTTCAACAGGTTTCTTCAGTTTTAGAAAGCAAAGGATAAAAATTACAATGAAGCACAAGGCACCTAACACGTTTCTCAACCCATCTCCGCCTCTATAAAAGATAAGAGGAAAACATCCTGCTGATGCAGAGATTTAATTTGAAGAAAGATGCATAAACTTTGATACCTCCTCACGGGTTTCTTAATGCTGCCACAGATCTGCTATATTCTGCATACTGTATAAACACAGTTCTGAGGGTAATTCTCACACTAAAATTAGAAAAAAAGAATAGATGCATATTTAATACTTCCCTGAAGTGTTTTACTTCAGCAATAAAGCTTAACAGTGAAGTAAGAAAAAGCTTGCAGTTGCTTTCCTGAGCTGTTTGCCTGAAAGGGATCACATTGCAGCATTTGTTTTATTATGTAGGAATAGATTCATTTGAATAGAAATGCATTTTCCCGCACCCTTTTCTATTTATAAATGAAAAAAAAAAAAAAAAAAAAAAGCTCAAATAGGTTCGTAGAGCTGATCTTTGGCAGTCTGGATTCAGAAATAGTAATGCTGTAAAAAAAGCAATTCTACAATTTAAAGTATAGTATATGTTTCTAACAAGCCTTCATTTTTCAAAGCAAAAGTGAAAATAGGTATGTGGCTATCTTATTGGTTACAGTAATGTCTCAGCCAATGTGATTTGATGTAAAGTTGAAAGCATCTAGACTCATACATATTTATCAATTTTTTTTTCTGGATTCATTAGGAAACTTTTCATGAGGAAAGTGCTAATAAGACAACAATACAGCTATATACTGTTCCATACTATCGTACTGCCATCATGAAATTGCATCTAACGTAATTGAAATTTCTGACACAAAAGCAAAAAAATACTATGGAAGCGTTAATCTTGCGATTTTGCCCTGTCGTGGTTTAAACCCTCCCGTCAAGTTAGCCACGCAGTCTACTCCCCCCGCCCCTGTCCTTTCTTCCTGCCCCTTCCCCCCCACCCTCAGACAGACGAGAAGGACAATGGAAAGAATGTAACTCCCACGGGTTGAGATAAGAACAGCCCAGTAACTAAGGTATAACACAAATCACTGCTGCTACCACCAATAATAATAATGATACGGGAAATAACAAGGGAAAAGAATAGGATACCACCCATCGAAAACCAGCCCGACTGAGCAGTGAGCAAGCCCTTCCAGGTAACTCCCAGTTACATCCTGGGAATGGCGTGCTGTGGTATAGAATACCTCTTTGGCTAGTTTGGGTCAGGTGTCCTGTCTCTGCTTCCTCCCAGCTTCCCCTCCTCCCTGGCAGAGCATAAGACTCAGAAAGCCCTTGATCAGACTAAACATTTGAGCAGCAACTAAAAACATCTGCGTTATCAGCACCGATCCCAGGCTGAAAGTCAAAAACACAGCACTGCACCGGCTACTAAGAACGAGAAAAAATGACTGCTACTGCTGAACCCAGGACATACCCCTATACTGAGCTTTAAAGGTGCAAACACCCATCTACTAATAGAAGTAATGCTTATCCTATTGTAAATATTGCAGAAGATATATTATGATGCATGACAGAAGTAGCAAAAGTTATATTTTAAATATGTTGGGCAAACATACAATGAAATGAAACTAAAGCAAATTGAAAGACAATTGTGAATACTGTGCTCTTAGTAAATGCCAGTTCATAAACTAAGTATAACAGTTTATTTTGTTTGTACTTTTAAAAAGCTACATTTGGAAGTGTGATAGACAAGTAAAAGTGTACATTGTCTTTTCCTATGTTGTGCCTCATCAGATCAGATTAGAACTACACAAAAGTAACAAAAGTGCAGTAAATATTTTAAAGTTCATATTTTGCTTTGAGTTACACACTTTGTCTAGAATCACTGCAGACAGCAGATTTATTCCTTAAGAAAGTTAGTGCAAATCAGAACAAGTATGAGACAAGAAATAAAATTTAAATCCAGTTCTTCAAGCTGCTTGTTTAAATCAAGTTTGAATAAGATTTTAAACAAAGGGTTATGAGTGAATCAAGGAGTAGATTTAATTGTGGGCTATGTGACAATCAAGTATACATGTGGGTACGTATAATCTCTGTTACTTTTCTTTCTATTGCCCTGAACAGTCAAGGTTGAGAATCATAGCAACATATGTTAGTTTATAAATATGCCAGACACAGGTGATGCGTTCTGATCTTCCACCAAATCAAGGGATCCCTGCTGAAGGGACAATCGCCACAGTGCCAGGTTATAACTGTGAAGGAAGTGACAGCAGCACACAGGAGTCCTTCTGGCCTTAGCAGAGATCAGCAAACACAATCAACATTGAGGAAGGAAGTTTAGTGTAATTTGCTTCTCACAGTATAAGTAAGTGAATGCTCAAGAGGCATGCTACAGTAAGATCTGTAACCAGTTCACCCTTTACCATATGGATTATAAGCTTTTCTCTTCTTTACAGGAAAGAATATATAATAATATTTAGACGCTTTTTGAGACTGAACATGTGCTAACATTTATTCAGAGTAATTTGTCTTAAGAAATAATGCTGAAGAAAAATGTGCAATTTTGAAATGGCAGCTGTACATTTGTGCATCCAGCATTACAACAAAACAGACTATAACTATGTATTTTTATTAGGTGAATTTTATGTTGTGGCTTAATCTGTGTAACTAAGCTCATATTTTGCCTTTTATAACTAAATAATTCTTCCTCCAGAGGAACAAGACAGGTAAATTTGCAAACTAATTCAATAATATCACTAAATGATGCTTTTTTTTAAAAGATTGATAAGGAGAAAGCAGAAACTTACTCAGCATTGCTTTTCTTTTTCTTTCTTATTTTTTTCCTTATAGATCTTTAAGTTACATATGTGATTTGTCTTGTTTCAGTTCAAATCAAATCTTTTCAGAAATCTTGCCCAACTACACAAGCCAATGTGAAGGTAGCTTGTAAGCTATTATTGATTTTTTTTTCTATCATTGGAAACTGTTATGTCTTTTCATTTAGCTTTCAGACCATGTAGTTTTTTTCTTCTTGATAGCTTCTTTTTTTGACCATCTCCTGTCTGCTGAAAAAAAAAAACAAAACAACAACCTGAAACCAAAACCAAAACCCAACAGAAAACTAAACTCAAAAAAATAAAACAAGTAAAACTAAAACCATATTTATCATTTTTACAATACTTCACTTTCCTTATTAGGATGTCAGAGTATTTAAATGTTAGGACAGTCTCAGAATAGACTTTTAGGAATAATCAGTTTAAGGGTCAAATTCTTATAAGCCTGTTTATGTTAATCAAACCACAGTCTGCTAATAACATATTTAGCTGTGAGGGAATCAGAAACAAAATCCAGTCCTCCCCTTTTTGGTCCCTGTGAGCCAACACTAAAACACAGTTTCACCTTCTTCCTGCCTGCCTGTCAGCTGAACAGTCTACTATTTTATTATTGTAGTGTCCAGATTCCCCAATGAAACAATTAATAATTTTCCTGGTCCCTGCTTTTCTGAACAATTCCACTTACATGTTTTTTTCTGAGTGATGTATCCCTTTACATTGAGTAGTGTCAGTGATTGTTTTACACTAGTACAACAGGATAATGGGGAAAAGTTGTAAGTATATAAAGTAGATCTCAGTTCTCCTTCCTGCCTTGACTTCACCAGTGATCACCTTTTCTTTACTAGAAGCCATAACGGATGTCCTAGTCTTCTTATAGTTATTACTTATGCTTTACAAAGTTGAGGATCATTCTACTGACACTCATTCAGATTCTCACATACATTGTCACTGATGCAGCCACATCTCAGAGAATAAAAATATGTGTCTGGTAATGCTCAGGATGCTCATGTCATTTAAACTTATAGTGCCAGAAGTTTTTCAATGAGTCTTTCCTACATATAAAATAGATACTACAGAGGTAGTTTTTACAGGACTGTGTAAGTGAAAGTTCTATGTAATAAAGGATATCAAATGACAGTGTTGTCTGAGACCTGCTTTTCCTCATGAAAATAAGAAGAGCAAAGTTGTCAGTTTAATCAGTGGAGAGAAACAGTTCTAAAGCAATATTAATCTCTTCTTACTACACATGCCTAAAAGAGACTGGCTTACTGGCTTTCTGAAAGTGTCTCTTTCTTTCCATTGACAATAAACTGTGATTGAAGTTTTTAGCTTAGATTTAGGTGTTTATGCTACAGGAATGCAAAGAGATTATATTAATTCTACATCAAAGTATTCTTCTGATCCTAAGCATTTATGGATGCTTTTGTCTTTATTTTTTTTTAACAATAATATTCCAGCATATACGTTATAAGACATAAATTGGCTTGTACTTTATGAATCATCAACTAGCCGACTTGTTGAAATTTTCACTATGTCCTTTGGTCAGGCACAATTCTCCTCGTTAATATTGTCATCTCTGCTTTGTTTTGGGTTTTTTTGTAACACGTTCTAGCAAAAGTCTAGGTAAATGTATGCTTATGTTTATTATAGCATGCTAGCTTTTCTGCTACTTCTAGCATAATTTCTCATGAAACTCAGACATTAATATTATCTTTCTTTGCAGCTAGAACATGAAGGGCTTATTTCAACTGCATAGACACAGAGGGCAACTACTGTTTTTTTGAAATACTCTAAGTTACTTGAGATACCCTCACAGGGATAAAAAGTACAGCATAGCATCTGCAGGAGTATTATACTCTCTGGAAAAGACATTAGATGTCCAAATAGACTGCATATGGCAACTTGCATGACATTAGCTGCTGATCTCTTGAAGTGAACTGAGCTCTGTTAGCTCATTGGCTCTATGGCTCTGTGAATTCTTGTCTGCATTCTTTTCAGGTAAACTGTCTAGATTAGATATGTTGGATTTATTCTTAATTATCTTCCTTTGAATACAAAAACTGAATACAGAACACTACTTGACCTTCTCCATCAATCTGATTTCTGCAAGCTTGTGTAATATATCCACTCTAGGACATAAAATTTAATTTTTAATCAATAAACCTTAATGAAAGTATCTACATCTACATATTGAACTTATAAGCTCACATTATGTTCAATAATTGCCTCATTTTCAGCTGCCCACATATGTCTGTCCATTGCCATTTGAGCTGTAAGAATGCCCTGGCTAGCATCTATCTGACATTTCAGGGTTGTGCAGGCTTTTAGATCTTCTGTCATATGTGGAGACCATGCAGCCTTGATTATCTTTGGAAGTCTTAAATTAGTGCTAAAGAGCTATGTTTAGGTAACTGAATCAAGCCCTGTGCTAAATTTCTTTCTAGGTTCTACTGGCAATAATGAAAGCTTTGACACTCATTCTGCATACTGCAGACAAACAGAAACCTAAACGTGGCTGTTTGAAGCTCAGGTCCAGCTTTTATTTCGTACTTATTTTCATTGCTGGAATTTGTACTAGATAGAATCATAGAATAGTTACGGTTGGAAAGGACCTCAAGATCATCTAGTTCCAACCCCCCTGCCATGGGCAGGGACACCCCACACTAAACCATCTCACCCAAGGCTTCATCCAACCTGGCCTTGAACACTGCCAGGGATGGAGCATTCACAACCTCCCTGGGCAACCCATTCCAGTGTCTCACCGTCCTCACAGTAAAGAATTTCCTCCTTATATCCAATCTAAACTTCCCCTGTTTAAGTTTTAACCCGTTACCCCTTGTCCTGTCACTACAGTCCCTGATGAAGAATCCCTCCCCAGCATCCCTATGGCCCCTTCAAATACTGGCAGGCTGCTATGAGGAGGTGCTCCAGTGTCCTGATCATCCTCGTGGCCCTCCTCTGGACTTGTTCCAGCAGTTCCATGTCCTTTTTATGTTGAGGACACCAGAACTGCACACAATACTCCAGGTGAGGTCTCACGAGAGCAGAGTAGAGAGGCAGGATCACCTCCTTCGACCTGCTGGTCACGCTCCTTTTGATGCAGCCCAGGATACGGTTAGCTTTCTGGGCTGCAAGCGCACACTGCAGCCAGCTCATGTTCATTTTCTCATCCACCAACACCCCCAAGTCCTTCTCTGCAGGGCTACTATAAAACACCAGGTAACACACTAGCACCTACAGGTAAGATAAAAATACAGTGAAGATGAGAAAGATAAAAAAAAAAAAAATCAAAAATGTTGGTTTACAGTTTCCTTTCTTGATTAAGTTATCTTCAGGATCACTACAAAGTAGAAAAGCCAACACTGCTCTCAATCTAACAACGATGGTGTTGTAACTTAAGAGGCATCTTTTGTTAAAAAAATTTCTGCTTTTGAGGCATGGGTAAACCCAGAGTGCATATGCACTCTGACATATGCAGTCATGGAAAGCCAGTCTAAGTCTGCTTAAGCACTTTTGTTCTATTTATCACTACTTCGTGAAGAGTCAGAATTGCTCACCTCAGTCACTACTTCAAGGTCCTGTATCAGCTAGGGCAGGGTGGAGGAGCCCTTTGTTACTGAGGGTCCAGTCTCAACTCAGGAGCACAACACTGTAAGTCAATTTATTCTAATTACAGTACCTGCTTCACTTATATCAATCCAAGATATCATTTTACCTCATTTCAAGTATGTTTCATGATTCTTATGATTATTTTCCCAGTGATTTTTAATTTTTTTTTTTGTTTGTTTTTTGAGCACCACTCTTCTGCTAAATCACCTTGGGTCTTAGATCAGGATTGAAAAACTGCACAAATGCTGAGGTGAATGAGTCACTTCTCTGACTGTACCTCCATCTCCATTTTTTTTTTTTTGTATGGCAAATGATGATTTGTAGGCACCCCTGTGGTGGTTTTCAGTGTTGCTTAATAGTGGGTGAGTTTTTCAAACTTACTCAACTCAGATCTAAGTGTAATTTCGTTGAAGTCAATGGGAAAACTCCCACTGATTAGTATTGTTATTTTTTAATACTTGCTGCTGAAATTGGAAGAATAAAAGTCAAATAGAAAAGCATTAGAAAAAGATCTGTCTTTTATATGCAATTGGTGTACTTTTTTTTTTTTTTTGTAAGTAAAAGTTGAATGAATAAATTTAGCACTTGAAAATAAAAAGACACTTCTTAAACCAGCCTTTTTAATATAGACAAATATGCAAAAATATATTACATCTGAAAACAAAGATGTAAAACTAAAGCTTAAGAATTCAGTTGAAGCAGACAGTGATTTACTGTGTTCCTAGAGTGAATTCCAAATTTTTACTTATCATTGTAGTGTTTCTGGACACTGGATCCACTTTATGAACTTTCTGGAGAAAAGTATGAATTTGAATTCATAGGAAAAAGTATCTGTCACTTTGTTTTTTTAATGCCTTTTATCCAATTAGCTTAAGTAGCTTGTGAATGTACCAGCATAAACACACAAATACTTGTTACATACAACTAGATGAGCCTTCATGTTTTGAGAATTTCAGGAAAAATAAAAAAAACCAAATCAACAAATATACAAGATAGATGAGAGAATGGATAGTAATGAAAATGAAATGCTATGGTTAACTTACACGTAGGCATTTCTAAAACCAGAAAGCTATGTGATAATAAGAAAATAACCTAAGAAAATAATTAGGGTAACAATGGAGGGGTCTCTGAGTACAAACAAGGTGCTATGTGGCATTCTGGAAAAAAGTAAAGAAGAAATAAAATCAGAAAATTGTGTATGAGAATATGAAGCTTGTCTACTTTTATCATGTTTGCTTCCATCCCCCATGAAGTGTCTTCATTACCATTTGTAATGTTCCTGTTAAGAAGAGGAAGTATTAGACATATTAATGTTTGGTTCTCCTTTAATTTGTTATTCTCTCCTCACTTTAATGAGATCTGCTCTACAGCCCATAAAATAATTGTTATGGTAAACTGACTTTTTAAAATTAGCTACACACCAGTTGGTCCAGAAACCTATTCCTCTGGACTATTCATGCACAAAATACCTTTGTGTGAAGCTCTTTCCAAATGTGTAATGACTGGAGTAAGTCCAGAAGTTTGCCTGCAGAGACTCTCTGCATGATTGCCGTTGCAAGCAGCCTTACAGTTTCTTTTTCCAACAAAGTTATGGTCAGGGTTACTGCAATGTAGAAATGCTGATACTTGCTTTTAGCCTTACCAATGAAAACCATAGTGCTTCTTCATTTAAAATTAAAGCCCTTTCCTATTAAAAAAGCTGTTCTAAACTCCATGTTCTACCCTGCTAGGTCACAACTCTATGTTACAGAATTTTTACAAGAAATCTCAGAAGAGAGAAAAAAATATCACGTCCTTATTCTCTCTACAGTCTCATTCAGCTACGACAGTGCAATACAACATTGCTGTTTGCCCCCCAGACCATGTGTCCCACTGAGACAGTTATTCAGTCCAAGTGATTTCCTGCTGGGAGTGTCAGTTTAAGTCACAAACACTGTTTACCAATAATATTTTCTAACCAGCCCAAGGAAAAATATTTTCCATTCATAGAAAATAGCATGTTGGGAAAAATAATCCCCCAAACCTAAGGTGACTGAGCTATATGATATTTTAGGGGCTATATAAAATAGAGATACTGAAGAAAGTTTAGTGATCAGGGCATGTGAATATGCAGAATTCATCAGATGTACATAGTGTATAAAACTGTGTATATAGAGCTCAGCTGTCACTTCCCAGAATATGAATGCTTCTCTGTGTGAGAAGTGGAACAAAAGCATAATGGGGAGGTGGCTTTATATACCAATGAAGGAGACAAAACTCTCTTGTCACTGCAGCTCACACTTGCTCTTCAGCTCTCGCAATAACTCCTGTAGAAGACGGTGCCTGCTTACAAAAGGGGAGTGGGTTTGGTTGAGGCCTCAGCAATCCTGCTAAATGGCTGAGCATTTTGACTTTATTCCCTGACAGCTCTGCTTCCCTTTCCTTTCTCAGCAGAAGAATTTTTAGAGAGGACTTCTGGCTGAAGGTAGCTAGAGGAGTTGGAGTAGCCTGCTAATGCTTCTGGAGCTTCGCCATTTGCACGGTTCTTAGCGGAAGAGAAATTGGCATTCTTAGCATTTATTCTTTTGGTGATGTGTTTGTGTTTGGTTGGGGATTTTTATGTCTGTTTGTTTGGTTGGTTTTGTTTTGTTTTGTTTTTCTGTAGTAAAGACCAGGTGTATATGTTTCAATTGAATGAGTCTTAATCCTTGTTATAACCCACTGAGGAAAGAATCAAACTTAATACCTATATCTTACATGTGCACACTAAATTGTATGGCTCAGATCCTGGCTTATAGAACTATTGCAACATTTTATGATATAAAATGAATACACTGGCTTTGTACCTGGAAGCAAAGTCTCAGTTTCACCCAAGAAAGTGCATTAAACGTTGAAATATAAAGCTGTTAGACATACTGGTGTTGGGGCATCTTATTGATCTGTACGTATACATAAAAGGAACGGCAAGAAGAGAGAAAAGCATCTGATCGTCAAACAAGGCACTCTCTTGGGCCTTCACCTCTTCAGCAATGTAAGACTGAACGCATGCTTTAATTTTAACTCCATTCCTGCTGAACAGAAAAAGAGAGCATAGAGACTGAAATATACTCTTGAAAGAGAGCCCTTCATTATGCACCTTCCTAACTAAGGGGTGGTTGGATTATCTGGGCTGCTTTAGGGTGAATGTTTCAGGGATGTACCAGCTGGCAGAACTGGCACAAAAAAATACTTTCAGTTCTCATTGAAACAGTAGAGGTAAGGATAAGGATCAACATTTCCCCACCACTATAGCAGCATGACCTTGTCATGGTTTAAGCCCACTCAGACATGCAGCTCGCTCACTCACTCCCCTCCTTCCTCCCCAACCCCGCTCCCGGTGGGATGAAGAAGAGAATCGAAAGACTGTAACTCCCACGAGCTGAGATAAGAACAGTTCAGTAACTAAGGTATAACACAAAACCACTACTGCTACCACCAATAATAATGATAAGGGAAATAACAAGGGAAGAGAATACAACTGCTCACCACCCACTGACCAATACCCAGCCCAACTGAGCAGTGATCTCCCTTCCGGAAAGCTGCCCCCAGTTTATATGGTGAGGATGGCATGCTGTGATATGGAACACCTCTTTGGCTGGTTTGGGTCAGGTGTCCTGTCTCTGCTTCTTCCCAGCTTCCCCTCCTCCCTGGCAGAACATGAGACTCACAAAGTCCTTGGTCAGAGTAAACATTACTGAGCAACAACTAAAAACATCGGTGTTATCAGCGCTGTTCTCAGGCTGAGAGTCAAAACCACAGCACTGCACCAGCTACTGAGAAGGAGAAAAATGACTGCTACTGCTGAACCCAGGACAGTACCCACCCCTTATTCCATACAATTCACGTCATGCTCAGATCCCACATTTTCAATATACCATCACTCTTATCTCATACATATATATATACATCCACCCACACAGAGAGAGAGATCATTCCTTAGTGCATGGACCAAACCCTATGGAGCTCCTGAGTCCATCTGATCCATGATGTCAGGCTCCATCTCTTGTAACAGTCTCTCAGAGCAGGAGAGGCTGTGTGCAGTGTTCACACTTGTGAATAACCTGGGCAATAGTGTCCATTGCTAAGTCCACCCCTCGATCATGAGTCCATCTTTATGTTGCATCTCTGCCCTGATGGCCTGAAGTGTCATGGGCCCACCAGGCTCAAAATAATTCACCCTCCCCTTCAGCAGTTTCTGAAACTTGTCACTGGGGACTCCATGCAGCTGCCTTCCATCTCCAATGTTTCCAAAGCACTGGAGGGTCCCAGTGGACTAGATACTTGCCCATGTTGTCCCACAAACCCTGCCACTCATGACTGTCCAGCCTCGAGGAAAATCTCTTGGTCATCCTATACCGTCATCTAATCCTAGACAAGACCCAAACCCAACTCCGCTTAACTTTAGATATCAGGTGAAATGGTCATGGGTAAAACACACTCTGTGTGCCAACATGGTGATCCACATCACAATCAGCAAGCAGGTCTCAAGGGTACCCAAAGGCCATTCAAAACCTTCAGAAGTCTCAATGCTGCTGTACTTGTCACTGGGGCTGGTGTAGCTGCTGTGCTTGGAGCTGGAGTAGCTGTGCTATCTGTTGTAGTCAGAGTTTGAGTAGCTGCTGTACTTATCACTAGGGTGTGTGGGAATATCTCGCTCATAGGCTGACCACCTGAGGAGAGGAAAAAGAATGCGTAATTGCTATACACTCCTATTATATACCTCCCAAAGTATAGAAGCGGTGACCACACTGGGAACACAACAGATCAGCTTCATGGTCAATGATTCTATTGTATTACAAGTCATTACCATAAAGCACAATGAAACAAGAACCTTAGCCCAAGGCCTCCAGCCAATAAGCACTAACATAGGAAATACCGGCTGTAAGTAAGTTAGAACATGCTGAAACTGTGAGATCAAGAGCAACAACTGCCCACAGTTTTATATACCAGGCACGATGTGCTGTGGTATGGAATACCTCTTTGTTTAGTTTGGGTCAGGTGTCCTGTCTCTGCTTCCTCCCAGCTTCCCCTCCTCCCTGGCAGAACATGAGACTCACAAAGTCCTTGGCTAGAGTAAACATTACTGAGCAACAACTAAAAACATTGGTGTTATCAGTGCTGTTCCCAGGCTGAGAGTCAAAACCACAGCACTGCACCAGCTACTAAGAAGGAGAATAATGACTGCTACCGCTGAACCCAGGACAGACCTACAAGAAATAAAATGTGTCATGCCTTTCTTGAATCTGAAACATTTATTTCAGCAACAGTATTTCCCTAAATGTACCTTTTTTACATTAAAAACCTGCAGGCATTATGGATTTTCTATCAGTCAGAGCAATTAACAGTCACCCTAAGTAAATCTTATCTCATTTCTATAAATAATGGAACTTCCTTGTGATTCTTGTCTCAAAAATCATACAAAAATAATGGATTCACATCATAGAAAAAATAAACAGGTGTTTAAATATTGAGTTATAGAATTTTAGCTTGTGTGAATCTGCTTCTCTCCAAAAGAACAGAAGGTTAAAAGCAGAACAAAAGGCTTTTCAGAGGTGAAATTGTTAAAAAATTATCCACTGCTTTAAAAAAAAAATAAAAAAAAAATTATCAAAACTCAGAAAACAAGCAAAACAAACCACCCAAACAAAACAAACCGGCAAAACAAGGAAGAAAAAAAAACAAACCCAAAAAAGCCACAACCACCTGGAAAAGCCTACCATGGGAAAAAAAAAAAAAAATGTTGAGAATTCATTTGGAAATGCTGTCCTGGCAGGATGAAAGTTAAGAAACTACCATGGCAAAAGCCCTATAGAAACCTTCAGTTACTGGGAAATATTCAGCAAATGGAGGGGGGGGTGAGGGTGGTGGTGGTGAGCTTTATAAGATTACCCACATTGTCAGTAAACATGCAGCACTTACTGAACAAGACACAAATCATATCACTAAACCCCTAGAAACACCATGCAATGACAGTAATCTATCATCAAACTTTCAAAAACTGCCTTAAATATGAAACTCAAATGAGTCAGGATTTTTATCATCTTCAAGCTATATGGCAAAGTGACTCAACGAGACATTTGAAATTCTTATTTGAATTGCCTGAGTCTTGAAAGTTGCTTAAATGAAAAGAGTATTTGTCTTCTTTGAAAATCTTACTTTCAGAATGGTATGTTTGGGGAAAAATGCCCAACTTCAATCCACTCAAAAAAGTCTGTTGGGATATATAAAATATATTAAATATGCAACTGTAGATAAATGTAATTTCAAGTCATTTAAAGTGGAGGTGCTCCTCCACCCTCTGAGGCAAGCAGCCCTTCTTCACTTAGCATAAAACTAGCCGATCTATCAAGTCCATTGCATAGCTCATCAGCACACAGTTAATCGGTTCCAGATGTGCTATCTTTTGCTCCACAGGTCTGTCACAGAGGATAGAAGAAGAAAGCTTAGGGAAAAACAGATTCAAATCTCTGGAGGGTTAGGCTTCAGTACTTCGTTTCCTCCTGAAAGAAGTGTTTAATTTTCCAAGGTACAATTTTTCTTGGTTTCCAAAGAAGAAATAAGCCATGGAACTTGATATCTGAAGTTTGTATTAATTGAAAAACATACATAAGCCATCTATAATAGGACTACTGTAATGTTCACGAGATAAGTAGAAATAAATAGGAATGTGTAACATGGCTGAGTTAGTAGTACTATGGTGACTGTGACTTTTGAATACCTGTGCTTAATGTTACCCCTAAAAACTTAATCCTTGCTCTAAAACAGATATAAAATAAAAAGCACTTAAAGAATTTTGGAGTCAGTCATAATACCCCAAAGCAGTATCAGCTAGACCTTTGCTTATATCTACACAAATATGCCATTAAGTGATTCAGCTCTGGCTTTTTCTTGACACAGATCAAGCATCAGAAATGTAGTTGTTAAACCTATGTAGATGACCTGTGATACTCTGCAGTTAACAGTGCAGCTCCCCTGTAGCACATTCTATTTGTGCTGTACATTTCTGGCACATCCTCTGAGAATAATGTAGAATTTGAAACAAACAAGAATATGCAGAGAAATTTAAAATTAATAAATCCTTAAGGAGAAAACCGGACTTGTTGCATATTTAGAAGAATGGCTTCAATTAATTTGAAATATTGGATTTGGATGTCCTTTCACTCACTTCTTGTTTTGGTCCTAGGAGAATGGATGGGAGAGGAAGAGAAATGTTATTTACAAACACTTTTATTCATTACTTAGGAGAAACAGACCCACCACTGTATAATAGCAATATTTAATGGAGAGTGGAATGCAAAGGATAGAACTTAATGGATATAACTTAATTTTGTTTGTGTAGTCACAAAAGAAGCAAAAGCCTGAAAGTCAATGTGGTCTCTGCTGGCGCAAGCAGTTAATGATTTATTTTATTTTTCAGGGAGCACTTTGTTTCTTCTTTTTTTTTTGTCTACTCACTTTAAATTTTGCAGAGAGTACAAAGTGAGTTGAATGTTTTTAGCCATACCAAAAAAATAATAAAGACAAACTAGTACATATAGTTTCTTCAGGGTTTTAAGATGCTATTTTGTGGACTTTCTATGAAGCCTTTAAGAAGACATGATTAGGGCGAGGATTAAAGGCTATTGCGGATAATGTAATATTTAGGAGGTAAAACCTCAGAGGGTGGAAAAAGATCCATTGTCAGACTGGAAACTGGCTTACCATGAGCATTATTAGCAGTAGCATTATGGTCTGGACAACATGGGAAACAATCTGATGGCCACATATGACGAACACATGCATACTGTTAAGACTACGGTATAGTCATATTCAAGGAAAACCAAGTATGAAAACCAGTGGGAACCTAATTGGTCCCATACACTTGTTAAATCAATTTAATAAAATACATAGAGTTGTAAGCTTACATCCTCAGAGAATAATACAAAAGATGAGAACTTCAATGGGAGCTAATAAGTTTAAAGAAATGAGGAAGAGATTCAGTGAATAAAAGATAAAGTGTGTTATAGGCAAAACACATCATAAGGAATAATTAGAGTTGTATTACTCATATATGGTTTTGGGTTCTAAATTAACTGTAGTCACTGAGGCTAAACACCTGGGAAGTGCACTGGAAACATGTTCAGTTTGTAATTTTGATTTTTTTTTTTTTTTAAGAAAGAATTCTTAAAATAGGAAATATTGCAGAAGAAAAAGTACTATGGAAGAAGTATGTGATTTAACAGTGCTATCACCTAAGTTGTATGGATTGTAACAAAACTAAAAAAAAAATAGTCCAGAAGAAGACAACACAGCTACCCAGAAGGAATTTTCCATATGGAAATTTAAAAGCCTATAGCTGTATATTTTGTAATAGACTGGGAAAAAAGGTACCCTCTATACCAGTAATAAATCAGTATAGCATAAGTGGAAGTTAGGAGCTTTCTTTCATGTTTTTCCATTAAAATAGATAAAGATCAAATTCCATCATCCATAGATAATACTTCACTCTTCATTCCAGCAGGCTATAGAAAGACAGGGTCAGAGTCTCCAGGTTTTTTTCTCCCTTTTCAGGGTGGTGGGTCCACAAAAAAGCTCACTGCAGGATTGATTTTCACTGCTGAATTAACTGTTCTTCGTCCATCTGGCTGGAAAAGGGCTTACCACATCTGCAACCTAATGCCAGGCAGTGACAATGAAATAAAGGTTTTGAAGCCTAGCTCCATGCAATCTTGAACTTTTACTGGTTGCCCTTTCCGTGGAGACTAGGCAATAGAAGGAAGGCAGAAGTTGAGATGGAATGCTCCCCTTATGTTAAGTTCTCTCCATAGATAAAAGAGGGAAAATCTGGTAAGTTACCATGTGGTGAATTTTTTGTTAATTTTTTAGTTTTCCTTGTTTTTTTTTTTTTTTTTGTTGTCCCAAACTATATAAACATGAGGAATAAGCTTTGTGACCTTAGTTATATATAGCATTTGTTACATATAAGCAGATGTCCTCTGTCAGCATCAGCCTACTTGTTTATCTATACACTCAAATACACAAGACATTTAACTCACTGCTGCCTGCTGTGATCAAAGTCTGGCCCTTACATGAGGCACTTAGTTTATAGCAATAAATAAGAAACACAAGTGCTTCGTACCTGTTAAGTACTGACCCTTAACAGATAGGTGAAGTAGGTAAGTAGAATACTTCCTAGTTTAAACAATGGAAACCAGACTAAAAAAAAAACAACAAAAAAACAACAAAAAAACAAACCCCAAACAAATCTTTGGAAGAAAACAATAATATTTAGAAGAAAACATTAATCAACTATTTTCTTTTTCTTATAAGAAGTCCAAAAAAGATACAACTTTTTTACTGCACAGTGAGGTTCAGGATACAAGCTACTCTGAGGTCAAATAACAACTCAATATTAAATGGTAGATCACATTGACAGTCTGTAAAGCAGCACTGTCATCCAAGTTGCTGAATAGTTTGAAGACATGGACTAGTGACGACATATATGACTCCTAGACAAATGTCATCTGCACCATCTGTGGACCATATTGTGCATCAGATGGCAGGATAAAATTTTCAATAAGAAAGTTTGAGAGCAGTGTTATGTTCCAGGGACTGTAGCCATGATCATCATAGAACAGCTGCACTGGGTTGGTCACACATCTAGCATAGAAGACATCGGTATCCTGCAGCAGCTGGTGTGTTGTGGACTTGAAGAAGCAGCATGTAACCAGGACAGACAGATGAACCACTTCAAAGATACGCTGAAATATAACTTCAAGTAACAAAAATTGCTAAGACAGCAGATGGGTAGGATTGGTACATCAAAGTTCAGGTTGAGAAGACTCAGTTGAACATAAATGTGCTAGCAGAAGCATCCAATGGTTTTCCTAACACGTTGTCAAGGACAGAGGTCTCCAGTTAAGAGGTCATTGTTGTTCCCTGCTGGCCTCTACGCTTGGTTTTCTTACAGAGTGCAGGTGGGAGAGGCTCATATGTCTTGATCTGGTTCCTCTGCGGAGGCAGAATGCAAATATGAACTTGGCAACTTCAGGCATTGAAGTTCATGATGCTGCACATCTGAGCCTCATTTTTGCATCCATAAAAAAGAAAGAACACATCGAAGAAAAAAAAAGAAATCACCAGCAACCCTTTGGATTACATATGAAATCAATGGGAAGAGCACATCCCAGTAGCGCATTATGTCTGGTTCTGGGGTTTGTTTTGTACTGATTTGTTGTTTGTTTTTGTATCTTTTTCACCCCTTGATATTATTTCAGGACAATACCACGAGAGGTATTCTCTTTACTCATGAAGGACAATGCAACAAAAAGAATTTGGTAAATGTCAGAGAAGGGATTCTTTTTTGAGAACCACCTAGTAAGCATTGTCCTGCAATTATGTTGGTGAGAAATTCAGTCTTAAGCATCTGCATTAATTGCAAGTGAAGCAACAGAAATTAAATATGTAGATACTAATTTCAAAGATTCTCTTTAATAAAATAAGTATCAAATTTCATTCTTGAATAAACTAATGAATTAGTTCACAAAATTATTTTGATTTCTAAGTGATAGAAAAGGCTTAATTGACTTCAGTAGATTTGAGATCAGGCTTTCAATATCACTGAATCCTTGGAATTAAGTATGCTCTCAACAGCATTCTGGATTTGCAATAAAAGTCTCCAATCTAATAAGTAAGATAAGAATTTTCTATGGCATTTAAAGAATATTAAACTTAGTCAGTGCAGGAATGAATGTATTATATTTATTTTTTTTTTAATTATTACTTATACTTTTTGCTTTGAAATTCTTCTTGTGAAATCATTTACCAGAGGCTGGTGAACATAAGTAATCATTAGTTCTATGACTAAACAAATTTTTTAAAAATATTAAAAACTACTTCTTATTTTTCTTTAAAAGTAATGGTCACAGTAGGTGTGGCTCATCTGACTGACAGTAAATATCCGTGAGGTCTGTAGATGTTCTAGTACTCATCAGTGCTTCTTCCCCACACTTGCATACACTCACACAAAAAAAAAATACCTATAGCCAAAAAGGATCTTCAATTAGACATCAAGATTTAGGAAACATTAACACCTGCAGTGCAGCCTTCCCACATACATTATAACTGACATCCCATTTCTAGATGTACTTATAATATACTCTCACTGGCTACACACTCATTACTTCAGCTTTGCCTGGACTGTGAGTACCAATTAAGACTGTTCAGATCAAAGCCGTTGGGGAAACACTTAGGTTCTGATGAATGCCTATCTTGATATCTGAATTATAGCAATAGTTCAAGTACCTTAACAAACAGAACATGGGGCTTGGAGAAAGTGGAGTTGGATGCCACAGAAGAGTGACAGATTTAATGATTTCTTGCAGATAATGACAGGCTTTAATGAAAATTCAGGAATGAGTCTAACAGCACATGGCTAATGTGATTAGTTAGACAGGAGGTTGTGTGGGGATCTGTGGTCAGACAAGGCAAAGTTTGGACAAAGAAAAGAGGAAGTGCTGCTTATGGGCAAAGGAGGAGAAGCAGGTTGCAGTTCAGAGCTTAGAAAAGTTGTGATCCATGTATAATAGGATGTCCATCACCCTGTTTGGTGGTTGTTGTGTTGGAACACTGTTGCATTCAGGACATCCTACCTTCCTCAGACTGCAGTGGAACTCACAAGTTTTGAGACCCGTGCTGAAGTCAAGAAGTACTTCTATAACTGAAAGCCTCCCAGCATAATATTATCTCACTTCTAAGCTTCACTTAGAGCTACCATAATTCTAGCTCCTTCCAGCAAGGTCACCAAGCAACCTCTCAGAATTCTGTGGAAGAGCTTCACTTATGGTGTATAAATGCCAGTCCACCTGCTCCATAGGTCTGACAGGCCGGGACTGGACTGCATATTCCATCATCTTTGCAGCTATTTCTTAACTCTTCCCCATTTTTTTGAGGGAAAGACTATTAACATCTGCATCAACACTTACAAGGCCTAGTACTGCATCTCCTGTGTCACACGTAATAGCCTCAGACATCATAGGACACATTCTCTGAGAAGACAGCCGTTCCTGGATACATCAAGTGTAACATCTTTCCCTTTCCTCTTTCCCTTTCTTTACAAACAGTGAAACTCATCCTATTCTATCCTGGCTTCTTGCTCATTTCAAAAACCTTCACACTCGGTGAAAGCAGCTCTTCTGCATAATTAAATAAGTATACACCCTGTTACACTCATGAAAAGCAGGATTTTCCTTTCAAAATATGGAGTAACTTCTTACCCTGTAAGGGTGATCTACAGCAAGTTTTAAGACAAGTCAAAGTCACCTTTGGGGCATGCTTTGTTGTGAAAAACTTTGAAGCGATGGACAGTTGGGATTGCCTGAGGGTTTAAGGAAATAAAAGGAGTAGCCTTTCTACCAATGTTAGAAAGTTTCAGAGAGAAGTGGGTCCTGCAGGATTAGAAGGTTTATGATTTGCTAAAATATGTCACTCACCCTGGATAGCTTAGGACATTTTGAGTGGAGCAAAGACAGGTAGGAACAGTGAGACCACACAAGATCATTGACATTCATTTCTTGCAGCCAGAAGGCTGAAATGCTAATAGAATAAGACTGGGAACAAGCAGGCAGATCATATAAAAACTTAAATATGCTTATTTCACACTTTTATTATGAACTTCTCATGGAAGTAGAGTGCTCTGGCTTGAAGAGGACATCAGTTTGCACTTCTGTGTTCATCCTAGCTCTTTGATATTGATTGTAGGTCTCACCCAGGATGTCTAAAGGGGTCAGTTGTCTCCAGTAATAGTAGCAGAGTTGCTGAGAGGTCCCTCAGTAGTGGGACTGTAGAGAGATCCCTTTGGCACAGCTGTGTTAATGATCAAAGATGGGTTAGAAGAAGTCAGGGGAGGTCCTTCCACATTGCCGCTGACACATTGCAACTACATGACAGCCCTCTGCAGCTGGAGCTCATGTAACAAATAGCCTATTGTAAGCATACTGTTTTGGGGACTAATATAGCATAACACCTATGTGTAATGCTAAAGAAAGTCATAAGTGGCTCTTGCCACCCATATTACTTATGTTTCTTCTTCGAAAAGGCTAAAAAGCAAGCTGAGAACACATAGTGCTTAGCCTGTTCTTCAGAATGTTTGTGGGCTGGAAGGCAAATGTGATTTAGCTCTTACCATTCTCAACTTCTTAGGAAGAGATGAAGATGTCCTCATTCACTTGCAACTCAGGCTCAGGTGTACTGTTTTGAGGATAAGAATCCAACTGATTTTATCCAGTGAGCATGTTAATAAAGCCAGCCTTTGCTTAAGTCCATTGTCACCTTCTTGAATAGAGATGTGTGAGGAGTTTTTGAACATGTGCAGACCCTACTGTGGAAGCACTAAAAACCCCATTAAAACTGATGGAGGTCAAGCATAAATTTCAGTGCCAATGGGAGGATCTACTGTTGGGTGCTGCGTGGTAGATCTGCAACTATGTGCTATAATTTAGGCAATCTAAATCTTTCTATGTTAAGATCCTTGTTCCCCTTTACTCCTCTGTATAAAGTAATTGTCGGTTACACAGCAGGATTACTTGGGGGCATATGAGTTTAAGGATTTTACAGTTTCTCTGACTGACATATCCTTTTATCCTTATATGGTGTAATGACCACTGACATGAAAACTACTGCTTGAGCTAATCCATCTCCTGCTGAAATCAAAGGGAGTTTTTAATACAGGGACCTTTGCTGCATAAAGACACCTTCAAGGAGAAAAAAAAAAGGCAAGTTTCACAAAATTTTACAAATTCTTCTCTAGTCAGAACTGCGAACTATTTACTGCTGGCAAAATACCAGCTCCACAACCTCAGGATCTGATCAGCTGCTGCCTATCACAGAAAGAAAATGAGGTGGCAAATGCAAGAGAAGGGCAATGAATTCAGAATAGCTCCTCTGTGTCCATGGCCTATTGTTATGTTTATTCTAGCATAATCACAATGCCATAAACATTAAAAATACAAAACCACTGTCAGAAATGGCAGCTTTAGGTATTCAATAGATTCAGCAGCTATGAGTCCATAGTAAAGCCAGCCAGACTGTTTGAAACTAGTTAGGAAATATTTGGTTGCTGTGTATCGTAAAAAATGCAATTTCATTCCTGTTTGTGCTTGTTTTAATTTTTTACTGCTACTTTTAGTTGGCAGTTGGTTGATTTGTTGGTTCAAATGCCTAAAAGCACCAATGGGTGTTAAACAGAATTTCTGTAATTTCGGAAATGCACAGACTGAGGCGTCATTAAATCAGTAGTATCCCTTTTAAAATAATCTATGTCTACTCCCAATGCTAATGTAGTTGAATTAGTAATTATGCAATTGTTCAGGACTAAAGAATTCCAGAGCCTGTGACTGCAACCTTATTATAAATAGTAATCATGCATTTGATATTCTAGAAATGCAGAGAAATTCAATTTCTTTATACTTCCCATACAAGAACCGTAGATTAACTGAATGTGTATTTGTGTAGAATTATTGCTTGTACGTTTATTGACTTTAGACTTTAGCATGGTAATTGAACCATGCATATTAGGGCATCCAAAGAAAATGCCATATTAGCAATATAATTTCCTGCAGCTACAAGTTTCACAAAAAAAAAAAAAAAAATCTAAAAATCTTGAATGTGTCTTTCCCTCATCCTTCAACAAAATTAATTTGCTTTCCTTTTTAACCAGGGGTTAAAAGCAGATATTGGCTTCAATCTCTCTTGCGCTGTTTTTCTTGCAGTTTTTCCGATTTTCAATATTAGTGATGGGTAATTTGACATGGTAGAGTATCCAGAGACTTTGTAGCTGACAGCTGACAAAGTTTGGAATAGGTTCTGCACTCTGATTCTCCATAAAGCAGAGAGCTACTGTGTCTAAACTTGGGAGTAAAAGGTTTCTTTCTGGACATCTTGAAACATAGCTGTTTATACTTGAGGGAACTTGAGGTAATTTTAAAAGGTTGCTCCACTAAGCGCCTAGAGTCCTGCTAGAGTCTTGCTTAAAACTGCATCACCCTCAGAATCCATAGATTCAGAGGCTTTTTGTGTTTCAAGTAATTTTCAGAATGAAATTTAGACCCACCATGAGGCATAACTGTTCACAACTTCATTTGGTGTGGTTCCTAAAGAAGTAAACAATGTGTTGCTGAGTCAGTCATAATCAGTAACTAGGTAGCGCTGGTGTGTGTTAATTTTGCTTTCATAACACAGTACAGGTGTTTTTGTGTGTGTCTGTGAATAAAACAATGTCTTTATGTGGCTGATTCCTTTACTTTTTGTTCTCTTGGGGGCTTAAAACCACATGGTGGACGGTAATTATGCATGATCTTTATCTTCCTATTGAATATAGCTTAAGTGTCCTAGGAGTACAAGATCATGGAGTAAAAGCAGAGGCCTATGCTGTTCCCTGTGGTAAACAATATTCCTGAAAATATTCTTAAAAAAAAAAATAATAATTCAGAAGTACAAACACTATAAACAGGATTCAGGCTTTCTCTTCCAAAAAGAAAGCAATATATAAACTTGAATTTAAAAAAAATAAAACATAATACATATAAAACTGTAGAATACTCTCCTTAAAGAATCTCCTTAGCCACTACTAAGGCGGCGATAATGCTTGTAACATAATTATTAAATAATGACTTGTAATAGAAAAAGGTAATTAATTATTTTTTTTCTATTAGTGTGATATTGTATTTTTCATTTTATGTGACTGAAGTTCTTAAATCTCAGTTTTAATTAATTTAAATATCAGATGAAAACACAAACATCTCCACAACTTGGAGCTTTGTACAGGATGTTGCACATGAAAAGAAACCCACTGATCTCTTTATGGCATTAAGCATGTATCTTTATCAGCCGTGCCCTTTTCAGGGGTAAAAGTGTCTGAATTATTAGAAGTATAATCCTTTGTGCACTGTCATTTTTATTTTTTTCTCTTTGCAGTTGGTAACAGATAATTCCCTATTCATGTGAGCCTAGGGTTTATTTACAAGTTATCTGTAGCTAATGATTTTATAAGCATTTGATATAAAAAAATCACTAGTCAAACTCAGTGCTCAGTCACTGAGTGGTATTATTTCTGGTCCTTATATTCATTTGGAAGACAGAAGAGCAAAGTTTCAAAACCTGATTTTTTTTTAGAAGGAATGTGAATATCAAATGGAGGAAATTCAGCAGAAGAGTGGTACAGCCTTGCCATAATTTTGCGTACTCCTTTTTCACAAGAAAATGCTGTTATATATGCTGTGTGCACAGAAAACTATACGGGTAAGGGGATCAGTTTTTATGGTATCACAAAGATACAAAGACCTAGAACACACAGGAATTTTTCTCATTAAATTGAAATGTATTCTTTTCATTGCTACCATAGTTTAGTTCTTCCATAACACATGCAGCTTTCTGCTATCCACTCCCTTTCCCGTCTTTCTGCTGCACTTTCTCTCCTCTTTTCTATTCTGAACACAATGAGGTCAACAGCCTTCTTTTCTGTTAGTACCCATATGACAAGATGTCATATGTCAAAAATGTCTGTACAGCTGCAGGACCACACAGATCACATTTTCATTTCCCTACCTGAAAAGAAACTGAAAACTATATACCTTATGCAGGATGTGGTACAGGTAAATGTAACATAGTAACAGATTCAGCTTAATGTCAAAATCTTTGAGGAGTACAGGTGGGTTCTCAAGCAATGTGAGGAAAAGCAAATTCTAAAAGACAGCCTTAGGAAATGGCTGGTGGAAATAGCACCCATCTGGCAGTACCTAAAATGTAACCAAGGAACTTAACTGAACTGTCTGATTTGGGTAGGCACTAGGAACCCATAACTTCCTCAAGTTTGGTCTACCATTTCATGGTACTGCAGCACTTACCTCTCCAGAAAACATCCAAGACAATAACATGGGTGAAAAGGAAGGGGATGGGAGGAGAGGAGAGGAAAGAATCTTTCTATGGAATATTCTAATGATTGAAAAAAAGCAGAAAGTAAGTTTCCTTCTAACAGATACACATTTAAATGTCAGCGAAATTCTGGCTTTTTGAACTAATCAAGAAAATTCCCATTGGCTTTGATGTAACTAAGGGTTACAAAAAGTAGTTCTCAGTTTTATCAACAATGAAAGTTAGAGCTCCTCAAAGAGGCACACATTCTAGTTGACCCTAGACTGTGAAACATTGAAAAAACACACTCTCCAGTGCACAGGATTTCTGACACATCTTCTGTTAAAACAGCTATTCTAAATATTATTTTCTTAGTGCAGAGTCTCTCTCTCCCCCATCTGAGCCTTAATATATCTTTACCTGAGAAATGAAAAATATAGGTTCACTTGTGATAGCTACAGTAAGTAAACCCTAAGCACTGTATTATGTATTTTATGGCTGATTTAAAGTACAACTCTTGTTGTAATCTCACGTGTGAATAAAGGCAAAAAGACATTTAAAAACCATTGGTGTATTCAGAGTTACATGAAAAAGTGTTATCTCAGCTTCCCTTTAAATTTGTACCATGTGTAAGGAGATAGTAAGCACACAAAAAGACACGTTCTTAAAACTCAGATCACTAATAAATATTGTTATAAGTATATATTTAGACAAGAAAGAAACAGTTATAATTCCCATACAGTACTTACCCATTTTAACATTATCACATGGTTGTACAAACAGGATATAACAAGCAAAAGAAAGCAATTTATTTAATGAATAAATAATAAAAAACATTGATGAGGGTAGTCTTAAGAATATGCTGCTTCATACAGTTTAAAGTACATCAAACAACAAAATCCATAGTCCCAAAATTCCATTAAATAATACTGAGTAATTACGTGTTTGATAATATTTAAGTATATATATAATTTATATATGTATATGTGTGTATATAATCATATTATTATGAGTAATTAATATATCTATTTACATGCCATGCAATATTAGAATGTGTTGCAATACCTAGGCACAACAGGTGGATTTAAGAATGGCTGTGGTAAAAATAAACAACTTATTTTTGAAAATGAGGGATATTCAGTTCTTTTTTTTTCATAACACACAGCAAGAATTTGAATACTTTCTGGTATTTAACGACATACCTTCATTATTGTACAATTTAGGTAGCAGTATAAACCTAAAGCTGTAGTTCGAGCCATGAGACGCTGCATTTAAACAATTCTTACTTCAAAACTTAGCATATGAAATGCATGTCTGTGATACTCTCCTCATTATGGACCTAGTCCTGTGAAACATGGAGCTGCTCCTAGAAGAGGATGCTTACTGCAGTGCTCTAAAGAAATAAAGTGCACTCAGTGTTTCAAAAGAGCTGCACAGCATTTGTCAGGATGAGGATACATATCAGCATGTAAGTTCCAGTGAAGTGATGTGTCTATATCAATTAAGCAAACAATGTAAAACCAACAAAAAATATTCCCTAATTTTGTATTTATTAGCATTACTTTCAGTTTATCAACAAACTACATTGTGTTTTGAAAATCTGGAAATTACAAATTTATTTCTTTTCAAGCATTTGCTAGTTCACTGTATATAAAGCACTTGCTATTTCTAATTATGGGACAGACCCTAATATTTTGCTTTGTAAGAGTTTCAATGAAGCCTGAAGGCTCAGATTCTGTCCCTCTGCGTTATGCATTTACTATGTGCAAGTGGTTGAAAACAAAGTATAGAATGGGATCTCATGAGAAGAGCAGTTTATGATACAAGAAGCTGTGTTACATAAGCTACCACATTTCAGAGAAGCCAAACTGGAAAAAAAAAAAAAAAAAAAAGAACCAAGTAATGTGTGAAAAAGGATATTTCATAATTTTACAAGGGCACATCTGCCAGTGTTTTTTTGAACAAGAGGAAAAAAGTCAAAGATGGTTTTGGATTATGGAGTGATTATATTTGGTGGATGTGTCCACTGAGGTGATCAGTGGTGAAAGTGAATAAAACTAATATTAATTGAGTTAGACCTTAACTGTACATGATACACTGAGCTGATTTACACCCCTGGGTGACACTGTATCCTGTTTTCAGTATACTAAAACATCTTGCTCTGCTCTAGAATTGGTTTCCATTTTGGTGCTTTTCATCACAGTAGCAAGGAATGCAAGCATATATATTAAATAAAATAGAGACTTTGGAACATAGTTCTGCTGAAGAAGTGTATTAAACAGGAAAGAACTGAACATTCAGAGATAATGCCATTGAGTATTTGGTTGCTTTCACTGTCTGAATTGGTACATGTGACCACAAGTGCTGTAGAGAACTCTCCCTGCTTATTTTACTTTGTAGCAAGGATACACCCCATAAGGAAGTTTTACTAGCTGAATCAGCTAAATAGCTAGTGGTCACTTGAAATCAGTCATCACAGATTACTTACTCTGTCTGAACTGCATATGAGCTCTCATGCCAGTAGGAATACTTTTGCAACTTATTTTAAGGTGTCAGATGCTACTTAGACTCTACCCCATGCCTTTTGTCATGTCATGAGTCCCATGGATCTCCTGACATCACCTATTGCTATGTCCCATGATTCTCATTGTCTTTTGTTAAAGCTACGTGTGCCTCTGTTCAAAACATCTGAAGATTACACTTCTGATCAATGTTGTGATCCTCTTTTCCCTATGTATTTGTTTTCAGTCTTCACCACTCTTGATTTTTCCTCTCACAGATATGTGTCTCTGGCTTTTATGCCATTTATATACCCAAAGCTTCCTGAGTTTCTCCCTTAGAGTTTAGTTTACTCCATATTCAAGTTCTTAAGATTCTTTCTGATCATGATTCCTTCCTAAAAGTCAATAACTATATTAAGCAAGTAATGTGAATTTTTCTTCCTATCTATTTGTTAGAATTGGTTTGTATTTCTGCATTCTCCTTAATTCTGCTCCGTGTATTTCTTTGTCTGCCTTGAGACAGTTCCTTGGGAAGGGGGTCCTGACTGCTGAACGTCTAGTAAGAGCTGGCACAGCATAGGGTTAAGTAGGGCTAAATAACTATATTTATGCAGGTTTTCCATTTTGTACTTGGACAAAGGACTTTGGTCAGTGACAGTAAAAATAAAGGACAATTAAAAAACCCTTTGGTTTATCTTTTTAGCAGTCCTTCAAATGTATGCATTAATAAAGAAATAAATAAATGGCACCCAATCTTCCTATCTGAAGAAAAAGAAGGCCAGAACTGGCATTAGAGAGGCATCCATATCCTGCCTACTTACCAATAATTTTAAGTAATGTTTAGCCTCCTAGATAGTAAACTTGAATAGTTTCCTACATTCAGCTGCCTTCTCATTCTGTGCAGTGGGATTTAAATTTTTTCTTTAAATCTCTTAATCTGGCATAAGTACTGAATTCATGTCAGATTTTTTCCTTTTTTTAATCTTTTTTTTTTTTAATTATTATTTTTAGTTAAATTTGTAAGTTTTAGACAGCAGCACTAATATTACTGACTGAGCAAACCAAATGGTTCTTAATGAAGGAGCACTTACTGACTACATGTTTAGGGCCAAATCCAGATTCCTTGGAAACATCTGGAAAATATTCCTTTGGTTTAAATGGGATTAAAATATAGTCTTTCCTTTCTTCCTCCCAAAATATTAATATTCCACCTGCTAGATATCTAAATCATATATATTTGTGCTCCTCCTGCACATGTGATGGCAGCACAAAGTAATGGGTTAGAACAGAATATAGTTCTCTTTCAGTAATGACAGTCACATAATTTATTTTCTGTTGTGATAGATGATTTTTCAAATATGTTCTGTTTAAAAGGCACTTATAATTTAAAATAGTGTGATTTAGGTTTTCAGATAATTATTGTATTTCTAGTTTTAATATAGAACTCAAGGTATGTCTGCTTTGAAACTGAGCATGTTAAAAAACAGTTTACTTATATTGATACATTTTTTTCCAGGTTGTTCAGGGCTTTTTTCTTTATTTCTTTTTTTTTTTTTTTTTTTTTACTGTGCTGCAACAATAGTGATTATGTAACCACACAAATTTTCCTTGTAACAATGTGTTTACTGTATTTCAATATAACTTTATTCTACTTTCAAAAGAAACACTGAGGTGTGGCAAGTGCTGACTTTTCTATATGCTACCACTGTACTGCTGCAAAAACTCATGCAAGGATGCTTATTACATGTGCTTAAGTATGTTTAACAAATCTGGGCTAGATTCTGTCACCTGTGCTGGGTAAGTAAAAACTTTACCCAATTCAAATAACTCATTTTGAGTAAATTCTTACTTACCATAAGAATGACAGCATATAGCCCTCAAGATTCATCATGTGTTGTATATTCCATTCTCATATGTATCTATATGAACAAAATGGACCATGATATGCTTAGAAAATTAACTGGAAATTCAGAATGAAACAAAGAAATGAGCCAACCAACAACAACAGAAAGAAAGAGAAATTAGCAGGAATAAAATCCCTTAGGCATCTGCCCAAGAACTAACACAACACAATAAGGAATTCAGAACATTTATTGCAAGAGCTGAATAACTAAATAACGTTGAACTGGCAAAGCATTAACAAGGATAACTGGTTAGATATATGTTCTGTCAAAGTCATCAAACACCCCTCATGAACTGACATAAGTACTGCAATAAGCAATGCACCCCTAACCCATTTTTATGCCTTTTATACTGTGAAGGAAAAAAAAGGTAAAAAAAAAAAATATTTATATAAAAAGTGAACTACGATCCACAAAAGAATAAAGAAGAAAAAACCTTGTGGTTTTGGTAAGAATAAAGTCACCTTCAGATTAGCTAAATTTGTTACTTTAAGACTGATATTTCACTGTGGCATAAGTAACTTTTTTGTTTCTCTGTAAGGACTTTTTTTCTTTTTTTTCTTTTTTTTTTTCTTTTTTTTTTTTTTTTGCATGCTATTTATTTGTGTAGATCATCTGCCATGCCTTAACAAAAACCACCTAAAATGTTTGGATTTGGATTTGCTTTGCGTGCAACTTAGATCTTATTAACATTAGGAGTCACTCTGCTGATTTGGTTGAGGTGACATGATACAGGTACCTGCCAGGCATTGACCAACTATGATAATAAACAGTTAAACAGGAATAATTAGAGATTTAACCCTTTAGTTCCCCCAACTAGCCTACCAGGAGAATGCTCTGTTACATCATGAAGGCACAACACATTAAATATTCTGTGGCTATGGTCTAAAAACACTTGTGTTACTACAACGTTAACACAGATGAAGATCAACACAAATGCTGCTGTTTCAGCAATACAAACTGTCTTAGGTATAGACACACACCTGCCCAACTGGAAAAAAACATGATCATTGTATTTTGCTTCTGTAGAACTTCCTCTGTATATTCCAGCTGAGATGAAGGTCAGCTGCTACAGCTAATGACAGACTGCAGCTAATTTGATCAAGGATTACAAACGGCTTCCCCTCTTACCCTCCACTAGAATTTAAATATTCTTCCTTTGTTTTGCAGTTTTGCTGTTTTATGAAACATAGTGGAATTAAAAAAAAAAAAAAAGCTACATTCTTAAGCTCTTACACAAGTCCTTTCATTTCTTAATAGTAAAAAAAAAAAAAAAAAAGAGAGAGAAGAAAAAGAAGAAATTCTACGTGAATGCTGGCACCATTTGCTACTACATAGAATGAAATATATTTTCTTTTTTCCTTTCTATGACCAATCTTTCTTCCCACTCCATCACTCCTTTTTTCTCTTTTAACACAAGTGTCTTGAGTTCCTTGGAACATTGTGTGTCAGACAGATTACTAACACAGAAACACCATCACTGAAAATAAAAGCAAAATGACAGGAAGCAAATGAAAGGAAGTAAAAAGCAACTGTGAAACACAGAAATATGCTACAGTATCTTTTCAAGTGAACGTTATAAGTACACAAAAATTGTAAGTAATAATTGTTTCTATTTACAAGTATTTGAACACTGATTGGCTTACAAGTGTCCACTAACATTGTTAATAGCACAATAGGTTTAATGTTTACAGTTTCAGTTGTTTTGTTTGCAGTATGTTCTCAAGTATAATGGTCCCAGGCATAGATCAGTGACAACAAAAGCACAATTTTCTAACTGAATATGCTTTTCAATCATTGCAATCCACTGAACTTTCTTGCTCTATCACTCTCCAAGTGCATCTTCTGTTCATAGCAGCAGTCCAGGGTCAAAAAACAAACAAACAGAAAAAAAGGATATTTGCAAACTGGAGAGATTTCTGCAGATTTGAATCTATTTAACAAAAGCACACAACTAGTAGAAACACTCTTTCATGTTGCAGGACATCATACCTTCCACGGTGCTAACATAAAGATATGCATATCTCTGCTACGTGAAGCATAGTTCTAGAGGTCTACCCAGTACATAAAGCTCTGACACACACATCGTATTAGCAAGTCTAAATAGGCTAAAGTCATTGGTCCAAAGTAACCATTTCTTATAGCTGGTGCTCCTTTGGACTCTCGACAGCTCCTGAGGCCTGTTTATAAGACTTCAAGTTGGCCAGAGGAATGTCAGTCATGTGGTTGCCAGTGTTGAAATGGCCCTCACTGGAGCCATACTGCTTTCGGTCACTGAACTGGTTTCTATTGGTATCTTCTTTCCAGGTCCTGGTCAACGTGTGTCCATTAACTAGTTTGTCCTTCTTAACCCATTCTTTCTGAGACGCGAAGGTGGAGAGAGGAGACTTTGGCTGTTGGTATTGGCCCAAGCTGGGAGGCATCCAACAGTTATCTGAGTGACCCAAAACCAGGCATTCTTGAGTACACATCTCTGTAGCTTCAGCCAATCCTCGTGGCCCAAGAGGCCCATCTGTAGGACAAAAAAAAAAAAAAAAGAAACAAAAAAAAAAAAAAAAGAAGAGAAGAAGGAGAAAGGGAAAAAAAAAAAAAGAAAACAACAAAAAAAGACATAATATTAGATTGTGATATTTGGCATTAAATTTATACATACCCCTCATAAGATAATAAGTGATGATTCCACAACAAAATATTGTGTTGATAAATCCTAGATGCATTTTAATTCTGTTAGAAAGTAGTTGCTTTGTATGTCATATATAGGGAATATATGTACTGTATTTTGCTCCTGTAGGATTTCCTCTCTATGTTCCAGCTTAGATCAAGGTCACTCATTAAATGACAGACTATGAATAATTTGATCAAGGATTCCAAACAAATGCCTTTCCCTCTCATCCATCACCATAAATACATACAGGGAGTATATGTCTGGTGGTATATACACCACCAGAAACATATACCTGGAGTATATGTCCTGCTTAGTGTCCAAAAGTGGAAATACAGTTCAATTAGCCCTAAGTTACCTGTTTCAGAACCTACTGTGAATAAACTTAACTCTCTCAGTCACACTAAGAAAATAAAGCTAGGTGGGTGAAAATGTCAGAGGAAGTAAACAAACCCTTGCAGATTCTGTGTGAGAATTAATGCTGCTTGTTAAATCCTGCAGTTTGGGTGTATTCACTTCTGCTTTCAACTCACTTGACTGCTGCAGAGCCTTGGTGAACAGCCTACTGCAAACTGAGAAACATCTACACTACCCAAAATCAGGCTTGCCCAAAGGAATGCTCTCTATGTGGGATTACTCTAGTGACTACTAGTTTTACAGACTTGGGTTGATGCATAGTTCTAGAAATCTACCCAGTGGATAAAACTCTGATGCACGCTCCTAAAAAGCAAGAGAAAAGTTAACTTTGATGGATTTCATATGAAACCATGAAACACTTCAAACATTGCAACATGAAAGAGAACAAAATCTGTAAGTCTTCTGACCATTAAACACATCTCAGCTGCTGTGCAACCATAAAAATCAATGCGTAAATAAACAAACAAGGCTTATGTAAATCTTGTGCTTGATAAAAAAACAGTTCTCATAATTTTTTGCAACTCACGAATATGAGACCACAGGAGAAAGAAATTAAATCTGCTGAATTACAATGCATATTAAATATCCACATCATTTTTCACACACTATTGAGGACACAGCTGGCCAGCTGCAGGCGTCTTGCGATCAGGCAGATAGGTTACCCATGTCTTCAGCAGCACTAAATTCCTCTCAGTCTTACTTCATTTTCAAACAGCTTAATTTGCTCATCCGATTACACTGGATGTATGAGGAAGGACAAACAACGAAAAAGGCAGAAAAATCAAGTTTTTTGTTGTTAGATATTTCTCAATATCTGCAATATGCTTTGTCATGATTCTCTACTAAATGTATTATAATTCCGAGCAAGAATTTGAGATGCCTTTTCTTGACTTCAGAGTAAAACAGCTGGGTAGTGCTACAGATATTTGAAGAGTTAAGGAGATATATTTTCTTGATTAAACAGCCCAGTGACAACGAGGAAATTATAGATTGATTTTTGAGAAAGAATGTTAACAGGTAGACATGAGCAGTGAAGTTAAGAAACATTTTAAAAAAGCAGTACTAATCAGAAGAAAAATGTCAGTGGTATATCAGCAAACCCCCCCATATATTTATAATAATATAATTGAGACTCAAAATTATAAGTCAGGACACTCTAAGATTTCTGTGTCATTTCTCTCTCTTGTACTCCATGCATATAAAATGAATTACCCTTAGTAACAGATTTTTTTTCTGAATATTGAAATTATCCCAATTAATTTTATGGAATTTGCTTTTCTTTCCTAAGTTGTTTGTTGTGGGTTTGCATTTGTTTGTTTGCTTTTTGTTTTGGTTTTTGTTTTTAACTGGCATGTTATAAATTCCACAGATTATCAACCCACTGCTTTTATACACACATACAGAAAATGCAATCAGGTATATTTCTGTATGTTACAATGTAATTAGCTAATCTTATCTCTGAGAAGCTCCTCTTTGAATATCTAGAGACTATACAGTACACTGTTGATGTGACAGAATATAATAAACCGGAATTAAAGTTGCTTCTGCATTCCCTGTATAAGAAGGAGTCCTATTGCTGACAACTAGAGCATGAACAATGTACAAATCAATGCTTTCCATTTAGATCAATACAAGGTGAAATAATTAAGCCAGAACCATTAGAAAAACAAAAGAAAAAGCAACTGTAAAGTAGGAGTTTAGCAGAAATTTCAGTGAACCTTGATTCTAAAATAAGAACTGTGATATTTGCCTTGAAAAGAGAGATTCGTTTTTCTATAAACCCCTTATCTGAATCCTCTATTATGAAGTTATAACCAACCTGAGGCAGGTACTTAGTAAAAAAAAACCCAATAATAAGGAAGTACTCATGGTACATTCTTAACATTCTCAAACATTATAGGTTAAAAGTTGATTTATTTTTTTTCCTGACAACAGAAAATTAATTTTTATTAGTTTTTCCCCATTTTCAGAGGGAAATGGGAAGTGGCAGAACTATTTTCAACTTGTCTACTCTCAAAGCACAATACCATCTTGCTGACCAAGGAGAAAAGATATGACAGGGATTAATACTTTCAAAACACAAAGAAAACCTTTCACCACAGAATGACACATTTCAAGAAATATAGTGCATGGACTTTGTGCTTCAAATCTACAGTGGAAAAAAAGGTTAACAGGAGAGTCTTCAGTACTATAGTTCTAAAGGGGGTAAGTTATTTTTTCTGTTTAGTTAAATTTCAAGAGATAAGACATTCATTTCCATTTAAAATTTAAATGAGTAATAAGATGGTTTTATTTTGGACTAAATATGCATGTGGCCGTATAAGCTACGTGTCAAGCTCTTCAGGAGATTTACTTTCTCTGTTTTGAGCTCTGTAGTAACAGTTCTAGGCAGTTAATGATGTTAAACTCAGAATGGATTTTAAACATCCTTTGCTTTAGCCATCTTTAAGTTGACAAACTTCCTGGAGAACACTGGAATATTTAGATATCTTTTACTGTGAGAAGCAGACAGGAATACAATCACAGCATCATAGGGTTAGAAACAACCTTAAGATCCTCTAGTTCCAACCGCCCTGCCATGGGCAGGGACACATCATACTAAACTATGTCACCGAAGGCTCTGTACAACCTGGACTTCAACACCGCCAGGGATGGAGCATTCACAACTTCCCTGGGCAACCCATGCCAGTGCCTCACCACCCTCACAGGAAAGAATTTCTTCCTTATATCCAATTTAAACTTCCCCTGTTTAAGGTTTAACCCATTACCCCTTGTCCTGTCACTACACTCCCTAATAAATAGTTCATCCCCAGCATCCCTATAGGCCCCCTTCAGGTACTGGAAGGCTGCTATCAGGTCTCCACGCAGCCTTCTCTTCTCCAGGCTGAACAGCCACAACTTTCTCAGCCTGTCTTCATATGGGAGGTGCTCCAGTCCCCTGATGGTCCTCGTGGACCTCCTCTGGACTTGTTCCAGCAGTTCCATGTCCTTTTTATGTTGAGGACACCAGAACTGCACACAATACTCCAGGTGAGGTCTCACAAGAGCAGAGTAGAGGGGCAGGATCACCTCCTTCAACCTGCTGGTCACGCTCCATTTGATGCAGCCCAGGATACGGTTGGCTTTCTGGGCTGCGAGCACACACTGCCAGCTCATGTTCATTTTCTCATCGACCAGCACCCCCAAGTCCTTCTCCACAGGGCTGCTCTGAATCTCTTCTCTGCCCAACCTGTAGCTGTGCCTTGGGTTGCTCTGACCCAGGTGTTGGACTTTTCAGTTGGCATGGTTAAACTTCATGAGGTTGGCATCAGCCCACCTCACAAGCGTGTTGAGGTCCCTCTGGATGGCATTCCTTCCCTCCAGTGTATCAACTGGACCACACAGCTTGGTGTCATTCGCAAATTTGCTGAGGGCGCACTCAATCCCACTGTCCATGTCAGCGACGAAGATTTTGAACAAGATCGGTCCCAAATACCGATCCCTGAGGGACACCACTTGTTACTGGTCTCCAGGCAGATATTGAGCCATTGACCACAACTCTTTGTGTGTGGGCATTCAGCCAGTTCTTTATCCACCGAGATCGTCCACCAATCAAATTGACGTCTCTCCAATTTATAGACAAGGATGTCGTGTGGGACAGTGTCGCACACTTTGCACAAATCCAGGTAGATGACGTCAACTGCTCTACCCCTGTCCATCAGTTCCGTAGCCCCATCACAGAAGGCCACCAGTTTGGTCAGGCAGGATTTCCCCTTAGTGAAGCCATGCTGGCTGTCACCAAGCACCTTGTTGTTTATCATGTGCCTCAGCATGCTTTCTAGGAGAATGTGCTCCAAGATTTTGCCAGGCACAGAGGTGAGACTGACTGGTCTGTAATTCCTTGGGTCATCCATTTTCACCTTCTTGAAAATGGGGGTTATATTTCCCTTTTTCCAGTCGTCAGGAACTTCACCTGACTGCCATGATTTTTCAAATACGTTGGACAATGGCTCAGCAACTTCATTTGCCAGCTCCTTCAGGACCCGTGGATGTTTTTCATCAGGTCCCACGGACTTGTGTACGTTTTGGTTCTTAAGATGGTCTCGTACCAGATCCTCTCTTACAGTGGGCCTAAGGTCTTCATTCTCAAAGTCCCTGCGTGAGAATAGGGTAGCAATTCGTACCCTGCCTGTGAATAGGGTAGCAGTGCTATGAGATGGTCCGTTGTTCAGGAGGAACTACTTGGGATTTTTTTGTTTTAATAAAAATATAACTGTCCCATTAAGATTTCAAAAATTCAAAAAATAGTCCTCCTACAGTCAACCTTCCCTATGCAAAGATTTCAGCCAAAGGCAACACCATAGTAGTCTCTGCAGCTGACCAATTACAATTTTTGTATGGATATAGGTCACACCAAGTGACAGTTAGAGTGAGGCAGAACGAGAGGACTCTAGCAGACCTTTAGCTGGTATGATGTTCAAATAGCTGTGAGGTACAGTGTAAGTCTACATATGCTTTTATGAAAAAAATCTGTGAATAAAATGCATGTCCAGAATTGAGAATAGGTTCAGACTCCTACTCAAGTGAGCGTGCATATTTTCCAACGCTCTGACTCATGCTTTCCAATCTGTAAGAAAAGGGCCTAAAATATTGTAAGGCTTACGTTTATAAAATACATTGCAAGACTTCATCTCATATATAATCAACAATTATTGTTTTAATAACAAGAGAAAAAGAAATCCACAAAGTATTTTTTTTTTTAGAAATGAAGATTATTAAAATAATATATTTTACTGTTGAGCTGCCACAAGGAATGACCATGCTTACTGATTCAGGAAGAAGGCAGCTTCATTCATAATGCACATGTTGCCTATCATACCTGTTTTCCAGTTAAGGCCTTCAGATACAAGCATAATGTTTTTTGTAAATATTATAGGCTAATAATGATGGTGATCGTCATTTAAGAGAATCTATAAATGTCCCACTGTAAGACACTGGAAAAAGATGAAAAACAGATTTGGGAAAAGAGGATCTCACCTACACACACACACAAAAAAAAAAAACAACAACCAAAAAAACATTCTGTGTAATTATCAAGTATAGACAGTTTATTCTTTCCTAAGACTAATTTTTTTCAGGTTGCTATTTAGTAGCATAAAGTGAAAAGATCATAAGCAGTATGGTGGGAGAGAGATCTTCTGGGGGTAGCTTGCACTGAAGAATTGGCTGCTTTGCATTGAGAAAGTGTAATGTTGCCTTAATGGTAATTATCTCTCTCCTCCACCATTGCTGACAAATAGTTTACACCCAATTTTCTAAAAGTTGTTTCATTACCACATACAATGACACCACTTAAAAAAATTGTTCCTGCTGCTTTAATTTTATAATCACATTAATTTGTTTCCTTTCTCTTCATAAAAATGTCACTGAAATTTCTGTATCAAGTTTTTCTACTCTGAAGTACTTTATTGATATGTGTGTTGTTTTCTTTTTTTTTTTTAAGTATTTGTTCTCTGAACAATCCCTAATCCGTGAAGCTGGTTATCAGTCTTGGCTGCTTGAATATATAATGACACAAGTGCTGATAAAACCGTACAAGCCATCTGTCTCTGGAGCTAAATGTTTTGAAAGCAAACACGAAAGTGCATAACAAACACTCCCTTAAATTGTCTTTGTAAATATTTATATCGGATCTTACCCCAAAATACTTTTTTCTTGTTATTTTATTTTGTTAATAGCTGTCAAGCAGATGCATGACTTGCCTACTCAAAAGCAGACAGGTGTAAGAAGGAAAATAATGTATGCCACTCAAGAGTTGGTCATACCCTAATGCCGGAATTTCTGTGTGGTCTTTTATCTCTTTTATTATACCCAGAAGCTAAACTCCTATTTCATTGATTAACTTACTGCTGCAATTAGCAACTAGCTTCTGGTGTGTTGACCAGCTGCTTTTCAACCTGTTTCTCCAAAACTCTCTCTCTTTAAGCCAGAAAATTCATTCTTCACTTCTGAAAGAGTCAAGACCACAGGATAAATTCCACTCAGTGAGAAGTTTTGGTCTCACAAAAAGAAAAAAAAGAATAGGCACTCTTTGCCTGAGGGATTCTAACATTAAGTACAGTAGATTTGAACACTGCCACAGTTGTGTTTCAGGCAATCATATTTATTTAACTTTTCATATTGTACCTTAAAAAGAAAAAAGAAAACAATAGCAACATTTTCAGTTCTATTTAACCTCAAATACAGAAAGCGTTTTTAGGCTTTCATGGGCTAGTTTACTAAATGACCTTATCTGAGACCACATTTTTTTACAGCCTTCCCCACATCTATTTGAACTAAAGTGACATAATTACATTTCACAGAGGTTTTGCAATTGCTGTATTTGGTAAGTGTAAAACCTGGAAAACAGTTTATAATGAAAAAAATTCTTTTGACTTTTTTTTTTACTTTTACATATCAGACAAATAAAGGAGACTGTTCTTTATTTCTAAACTGTAGAAAAAGTATAATCCAAAACTACAAAGCCTCATACATGCTGTGCTGAATGTGTTTTCTTGGTATTATTAATTAACTGCAAGATTCAGTGACTACTAAAAATATATTTTTAGTGGCTCCTTCCATGGTCATTCCACCTGGCACAGTCAGCGCTGATAAAATCACATTCTGTACCCAGATCACCTTGTTCCAAGGTCCCTGGATTCCTACCATTGCTGCTGTCAGTTTTTGGTAGACTTACCACCATCACCTTGCAACCTGCTGCTTCTCCCTTCCCTTCCTGGAATTGTGTCCCCTGTACTCATGTACAGATCAAGAAACCCCTGCTAGTTCCTGTTCTCTGTCTTGGCTCAAGCTTCTTTTTCATCACCACTGAACATAATAACATAAGGTTAGCTTATATCTGCATTACTTAGCAGAGATAAGCTGCAAGAACCCTTAATTAGCACAATAACAGGCAAGACAGGAAGCAGGGGTGTAAAAGTAGGTGCAAGGTACTGCCTAGAATACAGAAATGCAGCAACTATTTTCTGAAAAGAGAGGGAAACCTGGAAAGACAAGTTCTTCTAAACAATTCTGTGAAGTGCTTAAGTGATCCAGATGGGTTCCACAGAAATGTAGGTATTTAAGATCCAAACTATAATTTCAAAAATTTTGACTCTGTGGACATTTTGAAATGCAACACTATTCAAGTGCTTGAAATTCAGTTTCTAAACAGAACTGCCTCAGAGGTTGCTTCATGTTTAAATCTTTTCAGAGTAAAAAAAAAGTAAGTGTTCCCTTTACATCTTGAACATCTAAATGTGTTTGACACTTTAAGAGTACAACTAGCATATGCCAACAGGTTGTAGCTTTGAAGAGTATAGCAATCCAGTAGCCTGTTTTTTTTTCTCCTCCGGTTTATACTCATAGGCTGATCACAGATAGGGCACCTGCCTTTTGTGTCAAACATTGTGCAGAGGCCACCTGTGGTTAGAACATTTCCAGAAGGCTCAGCTCCAGCTCCCTTTTCTTCTTGATAGATTCTGGTCCTTCCCTCTTACAGATGTACAAGAACGGTCTTAAAATTCTATTTATCAGCAATTATTAACATAAAACTGTATTCTGTATAAACTTTTCCTGAGATGTGTAGCAAATTGTAGCATACTCTTTAGAATTACAGAAGATGCAAAATAATATATGGGATTGTTATTCTGGTTTAATGCACTCTGTCATTAAAAAAACAAACCCAAACAAACAAAAAACTACCGAACAACTCCCCCCCCTCAAACCCTGCAATTTGTATTCTTAGTTTAAGCGTCACATTGTGAATCACAGAATCACAGAATCACAGAATCCCAAGGGTTGGAAGGGACCTAAAAAGATCATCTAGTCCAACCCCCCTGCAAGAGCAGGGTAACCTACAGTACATCACACAGGAACTTGTCCAGGCGGGCCTTGAATATTTCCAGTGTAGGAGACTCCACAACCCCCCTGGGCAGCCTGTTCCAGTGCTCTGTCACTCTTACAGTAAAGAAGTTCTTCCTGATATTAACGTGGAACTTCCTATGTTCCAGTTTACACCCATTGCCCCTTGTCCTATCACTGGATATCACTGAAAAAAGCCTAGCTCCATCATCCTGACACCTACCCTTCACATATTTGTAAACATTGATGAGGTCACCCCTCAGTCTCCTCTTTTGCAAGCTAAAGAGACCCAGCTCCCTCAGCCTCTCCTCATAAGGGAGATGTTCCACTCCCTTAATCATCTTTGTGGCTCTGCGCTGGACTCCTTCAAGCAATTCCCTGTCCTTCTTGAACAGAGGGGCCCAGAACTGGACGCAATATTCCAGATGCGGCCTCACCAAGGCTGAGTAGAGGGGGAGGAGAACCTCTCTTGACCTACTAACCACTCCCTTTCTAATGCACCCTAAGATGCCATTTGCCTTCTTGGCCACAAGAGCACATTGCTGGCTCATGGTCATCCTCCTATCCACCAGGACCCCCAGGTCCCTTTCCCCTTCACTACTTTCCAGCAGGTCACCCCCCAACCTGTACTGGTACATGGGGTTGTTCTTCCCCAGATGCAAGACTCTACACTTGCCCTTGTTAAATTTCATCAAGTTTCTCCCCGCCCAACTCTCCAGCCTGTCCAGGTCTCGCTGAATGGCAGCACAGTCCTCTGGTGAATGCAGACAGTCACCTTCCAGGGAGAACAGGAAAAAAGAAATGCAAACAGGATTTGGCAAAAACCTGTTTTGTTAACAAATAAATAAAGATTAAATGTTTTACACATCTCTCATACAGATTTCATTCTTTGGTCACAGATGAAAAGTCAACATTTGCAATGGAGATAT
Source organism: Lathamus discolor (assembly GCF_037157495.1). NCBI lineage: Eukaryota > Metazoa > Chordata > Aves > Psittaciformes > Psittacidae > Lathamus > Lathamus discolor. The sequence goes on along the minus strand of NC_088887.1, from coordinate 88,754,715 downwards.
TCCAAATACAGTAATACATGAGCAGCCAGAACAGCAGATTCTCTCCCTGAGAGGATGTTGTTATTTAGACAGACTTTATGGCACACAAAGAGCAGACAGCATATCTTTATAAATTTGTACCCATCTTTAGCATGGCATGGAACTCATCCATCTTTTCATCTGTTGAAGCTACTCCTCTGAAGAATGCTACTTCATCTAATGCTATTTTCCCAAAAAAAAGCTTTATTTTTTGTTTTGTTTGTTTTTTTTCCCTATATAGACTTAGTTTTAACAGAACAACCTAGCAAATGAAAATGCCACAGAGAATTCAAATAAACTTTTTAAATTTGATTGGATCACTTACTGAGACCAAAGCACAGTGAGTGTTCAAATATTTGAAATACTATTAATTTTCAGCATTAATTTTTTTCGTTATGTAGCTCTTCATATTGCTGCCTAAAAAAATATATTTATTCACCACAACATCCCAAAAAGTAATGATGGATGGTGATAATAAAATATTTATAAAGCACCCCATGGTCACAATCATTTACAATCTTTTTTCTCTTGCATCTAAATATTTATGGTACTTGATCAAAATATTGTGTTGAATTGATTTACAGGCAACCTGCTGAGACAGCACCACTTTTGACATGGTCACATTTTCCGATCTATTAATATGTCCTAAAGCTGGTGTCGGTCAAAAAAACAACTTAAGTAACAATTATTTGGAAGATTCTGTTAACTGTTTATCATAAAGCCAAATTATGGTGAGTATGTTCGACAAATTGCATGTGAGAAAAAGGGGTATTTAAAATGGAAAAGAAGGTAGTATTTAAAATGAGAAAAACTGTCAGAATGTTGTGAAACTAAGCTGAACAATATTTATTTCAACACTGTACAATTTTATAAACATTTTTGCAGCTGATAATGCCTGACTAGTAACTCACATAAAGAAGAAAAAAATAAAACCAGTCAACATGAATTTGATTTGATTTTTTTGATTTTTAAAAGGAGTCTAAATTAAAGATTTGTTTCTCCTGATCGCTTTCTAACTTACAGTAAAAGCCTGACCTTCTGACTTGTGATAAATACAGATAATGCTTTGAGGGTAGGCATGATAACTTGTGATTTTACCCAAGTAAGGCTATTAACTTGCCTAATCCATAATAACTGAATAAAAGCACAATTCACCATCATATAGATATATATGATGAACTGTGCTATCTGTACAATTATATATAGTGTTTTATTTGTAGATATATATATCATACACTTTCTATATTTTTATTTTATACATATTTTATATATATATTCTATCTAAACATCTAAATCTTTTATCTTCATTTAATAACAGAATGCAGTTAATAAAGTGATGCACATTGAAGTGAACAGAATCACTCACAAAGTGAGAACTTCATTTCCATGCTCAAGTTGAGTATGTTATCAAAGAATAAAGAAGCAATTGCACAAAGTGATTCAGCTCTCTGAAGACCTGATTTACTTTTTGGAGGTGTGAGTTTCTGTCCATTCATAAAAAAAGAATCAACAGATGGCAATTACATCTAGCTCTATGTATTTAAAATAATGAGTCCAGATCATTATGCCACCATTCCAGAAAGTCTTAGATTAATTCACTTCGATATCTGAAAATGCATTTGCATAAAGGTTTTTTTATTACAAGTAAAATGGTTCTAGCAGCCAGTAAAATGAAACAACAGACAACTACACTATCCAAAATACCCAAATGGCAGTGCATCTCAAGCATGCTCAGGAAGGGAGATCCTGTGAAGCCCGGAAGAGGCTTATTGGAGGGAGCCTGCTATAGTAAAGTTATCTTTCAGAAAATGAATACTTTGGAATTATTCTACTTCTCCACACTCTGAAATAAGTGGAAGACCCCGAAATGCTGCTATTTATAAGAGGGAGAAGATTGTGATTGTTGAAGTTTCCTGAAGTCTTGAAAGTAGGACAGATCATAAGGTTAAAAGCCTGGAACACATGTAACTGCAAAGAAAAGAAAATTATAAAATTTGCTGTCCAGATTTAGAAAGTTATCTTCGTAAGTTATGTACAGCACCACAAAACTGTTTGAGTTTAAAATTAGAGATGCATATAGTTTTATTTATTGTACTTACCTCCACAGTTTCCTCAGACCATCCTTAGGCTTAATGAAACCCAAACCATCTATTAAATTTTAATAGTTTTGCTAGTTTATATTAATCTTCTTTGATGAGTCATTCAGTAATTCACCCCAATATCTCCAGTTCTCTTGTAAGGCTCAAACATCACCAATTTTCCTGTAGTCTTGAAATACCACTAATATTCTGCTATTAGTTTAACATATACTTGATAGACTAAGAAAAAAGGTTTCTTCATTTCCATTGCAAGTTTGGTTTTGGTTTTTTTTTTTTTTTTTTAATATGAAGTATTGTATTCTAATAAAATATAATTTCTTTTTTAAAAGGACATCATGTTTTAAGATTGCACAAAACTTTGTTCTTTCAAGCAAGTTCTAGAAATAATAATAGGCTGTGTTCAACAGAAGTTGATGAAAAAGACTGCAGAGTTTCTAAAACATAGCCTTACTGCTCTTATTATTCACCACAGAAATGTATAAATAAGAAAACAGACTAGGGACCACAGCAAGAGTTATTTAATCACAAAGAGTAGCATCCTTCATTAAAAATAACTTTGATGGAAAAGGTTATTTCACCATAACTGTACAACTTACTTCACTGTCTTACTACCTTTCCAGACTTCCAGGAATTTGGTCCCAAATTTCAGTATATTTCTGCATTCCTGTAAGTTTTGGTTTTTCTCATATCAAACAAACCAAGATTTTTGAGGCATTCCTGGATGGGATTGTTGGCTTGTTTCTCTCCAAAAGGAAGAAGTCTGGGATTTTATCTTGAGAAAAATAATTCCACATTATTAACTCCAGGACTTTATAAAATTTATAACATAAAACTGTCACCAGGAACAATCAGCGTAGCTTCATTTCAAATTCTATCACTTAGTTGCGTTTTTGAACATTTAGACTTTTTTTCTAAGTACTATTTCCTAGCACTTGGTTAACATTTGTACAGCAGCAAGTGCCAAAGTAAACATTTTCCCCATGATTTTTGAATAAATGAGGGAAAATCAATTCTCTGCATTATTCAATAAATAAAAAATAGGGGAAAAAAAAAGACAATATAAAAAAGTTACAAATCTTAAATCTTATACTCCAGACAACAATTCATCTAAGAGCAAAATAAAAATGCAGACATGTTATGGTGTTTAAAAACATAATGCTGGTTCATTACAGCTATATAATCAAAGATTAAATTTAAGTTGAAATGAATCATTTTTTTATGAAGCCCTATTAGTATGTATGTTTCAATTCTTCACTTTTGTGTTTTCCCATTTTCCTTAAGTATAATTCAGGCGAAAACTGAATTTAGGTTAAACTGAATTTGTTGCAAATTTGTGGCAGATGCCTTATGTGTAAGTGCTATTATGTAAATAAGTCACTTAACTGGCTTGAAAAGACTTTTAGAAGTACAATTCTTGTTGCAGATTTAGGACCTAAATCTGGCAACTACTCCTCCTACCTTAGGCTACCTGAATCTGAATAACTGAAGTACACAACAGAAGAAAGTGCTTAAATGAGGTGCCAAGAAAGGCTGATTATATTGATGATTTTGTCTTCCATTCTAAACAGAAATGTATGCTTGATAAATTTCACAGGACACAGATGTCAGAGATGCTATTAAACTAATCCAAAAATGAAAGAACCATTTCCTAATTCTGCTTGTATAATGGCATCTCATTTAGTTCATTTTTTAAAATTCAGATCAGTGCCAGCTGAGTTGTCAGAACTACAGGCATTTTACACACGGAATACTAGAAAGTGCTTTCCTTCATTATCTCTGAGCTACACCTATGCTACAGTTCCTTTAAAAACTATTTTCTTTTACATCTTTTTTTCAGAAGACATATCCATAAGTGTCTTAATGAACTTCTATAGTTTACAGTAAAACTCCCCTTAAACAGATGTTCCTGAGTCAGAACACTTAAATTTTGTTAAAGCATGCTTGAAAATTAAACTATCTTGCATTTAGCCATTACATTCAATATCCTGAAAATTAACACAGAAGCAATGTGTGTACACACTATTTTCTGAATACTTTTAGTTAGTCTTATTGTAATCCTTGGCAAGAGCTATACTTCTGGGCTTTCAATCTTACCTGGAAGACTGGAAAAGAAAAATCTTAGTGATTTTAAAGAGGAAATCAAACTATATCTAATATAAAAAGTGAATCCACATTTAATGAAGGCTGAAAACTTCTTTTTTTTTCTATTTAATGAAACATCTCAGCAAACCAAGCCTTCCAGACTTCTTACATTTATTTTTTACTGTGTTATATTTATTCATGCAAGAGAAGCTGTAAAGTAGGCCATTTTAGTTTGCATCCAAATCTAAGTACATGGTAAAAAGATTGTCTGAAATGAGTGTTGAAAAGTACACATACGGTAGCTCTCCATTAACACACTTAGAGGAATATCCCGGATGGCATCTCCAGGATGTCTGAACTTTTTTAAGTAAACAAATAGTAAAAATTTTATTTATTTTTAAATGGATCAAAATGGCTTGAGAGAGATACTAAAAGAAGAATTGTTCTGATGAGCACAGATCATGAACGCTTACAAATGTAGCAACCTCTTTACATTCTCATTTATGATTTTATGCAGCCTGGTTTCTCAAGTAATCAAAAAAACACTCGTTCAAAGTTTGGGAAATTTTGTTTATATAGAAAGTAATTTTTGGGCAGGAGCATACCAAGAAAAACTGTTGTTTTATTTTCCTGAAACCAGTTTTCATATAATACTGAAAGACAAGATTTAAGACTGCTTACTTCCTTAGAAACTTATATTTCTTGCCCGATCATGTAAGAAGCTGACAATTCCTATAACATAAGAGTTGCAAATACTTGGTAGTTCACTGGAGTTTCTTTTAGGTTCCAGCTTGAAACATAAAGTTTAATTTCATATATTTGAATTTATAGGTTTTATTTTCAATCTTGTAATAATAATTGAAAAAAAAGAAAAAAAAGAGAAAAATCAATGCATAATATAATTTTGGGCTCATACTTAATGAGGTATGGCATAGGCTTGTCACATTCAAGCTTCTGAAAATAATGGGCAATATAAACAGCTTTGTGCTTACTCAATGAGTTGTAGAATTGAAAAATTGTGAAGGAACACAGATTAACCACCTGTATGAAATAATACATATTCCTTCCTGTATAAAAAGGAAAAAAAAAAAAGTGCTGATTTAGCAAAATACAAAAGATTAAATTAAGAATTCTAGTTGCTGGATTTAGTTCACATTACATTTCTGCTGCTTCACCTCCCTGGCAGGAACTGCACTGCAGATGTTAATTACCATTTATAGAATGCCTTGTCAAAACACCTAAGAATTATTGTTCTGTTAATGACTTTGTCCCAAGCTTGAGTTCAATGACTGATTTGAGCTGAAGATCACTGACACTTGGTTAGGACACAGTCTTTCCCTGCAAAGCCCAGCTAGTAATGCATGGCTTTGAGCCAACAATTTAGCTTTAGAATAAGATCTACTATAAAACTGTAGTTATGAGGGAATTAACAGTCACATTTAAGAAGATTATCAACCTATCAAGCGAGTTAATTTATTAAATGGTAACTTCAGAGGCAGCAAGTCATTTAGAAACAATGCTAAACACTTAAGAGCACAATGACCTATCTGAGATGCCAGAATACTTTATCAGTAGACAAACAAAAGTATTCCAGGCCAATTTATTTGATGGGATAACAGACACAGGCAGCTGTTTCTCCACACATTAATTAGACACATACTGCTTTTCCTTTGAAATAGGTTGGAGTTTTGCTCCTGCCTTCACTGAGTGTAAAACTGGGTCTTTTGTCTCTCTAGAACACCAAATTAATTTTACCAGAAAGCCTGATTTAGGAAGGCATTCACTGAAGGAAATAGATCAATTCCCTTGTGAACTACAAGTCATTCCTTTAGCATTTAGCTTCCCTATATACTACACCAATTCTTCCTTTACAATTTCTTCAGCTGAAGACTACTTTTTCCAAGTTGCCTATATATAGTTCTGCTTAATGTCTTTTTTGACATGTTTTCAACTCAGGTCTCACCAGAATTCCTGTGTTTTTTTCTCAAAAATAAATATTTTCTTCCACCACCTTCTCAGCTGCCTGGATGGTAAGTTTTTCTCTTACACATTTATAAGACTGACTGTAGTAACCAGATTTCACTTAACATGGGTGAGTGGCTTTTTTTGTACTTCATTTGGGTATAAAGCTTAAGATTACTTAAATACAGAGTCCTAAAGTGGGATTCATTCCGTCTTAGAGTTCAGCTCTAGAGACAGTCATCTGAACTTATTATGCAGGGAAGGTTTCATCTTATATATTTGTAACTTTAAAGATCAAGGTGACAAAATGCTACAGAGGAGACAAGTATAGGACTGAGATTCAGATTCAGGTTCAAAATATAGCTATCTACAATTTACCCATCTACATGGGAACCAGAGATACACATATTTTCTAATCTCTCATTTTAATTAACAGAGATTCTGTCAATCATATTGGTCTAGTTAATACGATACAGTAATTCACCAAACCCAATGTCCAGAAGTGAATCTGAAAAGCTCTCTGTATTAATTGTTTTGACTAGATATCCGTTAACCACAAGGAGAAGTTAAGGCACCTAACCATTATTTACACACCTTCATTGTGGATAGCTAAATTTAGCATTTGAATTTGGAGCTATGTCCTACCCTTGACTTCGTGTTGTGGTTTAAACTTTGTCAGCCACGCAGTCTCACTCGCTCACTCTGCCCTTCTTCCCTCCCCTCTGCTCCCGGAGGGATGGGGAGAAGAATCAAAAGAATGTAACTCCCATGGGTTGAGATAAGAACAGTCCAGTAACTACGGTATGACACAGACCACTACTGCTAACACCAATAATAATAATGATAAGGGAAATAACAAAGGAAGAGAATACGATACCACCCGCCAACCAAGCCTGACCGAGCAGTGAGTGCCCTTCCAGGTAACTCCCAGTTACATGACGTGCTGTGGTATGGAATTCCTCTTTGGTTAGTTTGGGTCAGGTGTCCTGTCTCTGCTTCCTCCTGGCTTCTCCTCCTACCTGGCAGAGCATGAGACTAAACATTTGAGCAGTAACTAAAAACATCGGTGCTATCAGTGCTGTTCCCAGGCCGAAAGTCAAAACCACAGCACTGCACCAGCTACTAAGAAGGAGAAAAAATGACTGCTACTGCTGAACCCAGGACACTTTGCCATAGCACTTCGTCACTTTCATCTCCTAATGTGTGCACACAGATTAGGAAACTTTCCCTTATGCAATTAGGTATTTCTTTAAAACTAATTGCTACATGAAACCAATGACTTTTTTACTTACAAAATAAAGCCCATTGAAAAAATTATTTTTTCCTGAGCTCTGTTATTTGTGAGTAGATTCCATCTGGACAGACAGAGCCCCTGCTCTAGCAAGGCTTCCAGATGGTCTGAGAGCACATGCTGAAAAGTTTCAGACAACTTCTCTAGAGAAAATTTTCATTCTTTCTGCACTGTGACACAAAAATAGAATGAAATTTCATAGAAATACCAGGGACTGTGCTGACTTTCACAGTATTTCAGGTCTCTGTCACCGCAGCAGTATGGATTTCTGCAGGTTTAGGGCAACAAATCTGTAGCTGTAGGACAGCAGCCCACACCAATGACACTGGAAACCAAATAACTGCAAAATTCAACTAATGTTATTAGCTTTGCTGAGTGCAAGTGAGACAACAAACCCTTCAAAAAAGTTTGAAAAGATGGATTATATTGTAAATTGCATTTGGTCCCCAATTCCGGCATTATGTGCTAGCAGTATTCCTGATTAAAACAGAAAATGTTGTTCCCTGTTGTGGGGACCAAAATAGAACTGAAAGCAGAAAACACCTGGCAGACACCTTGAATATGAAAGTTTTTATTAAGCACTGCATTTCTTTTATATTTGTTAATTAATCTATTTCACAGTCACAGGTAATCACTTTGCAACTTCTCAGTAGTCTGGCTTTCAAAGGAACTTTGTGCTCTGTCAGTTTCTATACTTGTATTGTCAAAGAACATGGGAATAACATAAAATCTTGGTAATTTGTTCACTACTGGCTTGCATATCCCTTCCACAGCGCTCTTTTTCCAGAAAGCAGTAACATTATAAAAAGTCCTAATGGTTATGAATTGACAGTGTTTTCTCTGGATCTATGTCAGTTTCCTAAGTCAACCTTCAGGCTACAATTTTACAGATAAAAGATGGAGGTTAGTAAGGTCTCCTTGTTGACAAGGTTGATTAAGTGAGACTGCAACAGCTGTCTGCACAAAAGCCCACCTCAGCATGACCTGCAGCAGTCACAGCATCAACTAGAAATACTTGCTTAAACTTCATGCTAACTGTGCTGCATATAACCTAAGGTTCTCTGCCCATAGCTGATGTTCTTTTATCTGATACCTGCTGTTTACCAGGCAGGCATTTACTGCACAAAACCAGGCACAATTAAAGGAAAAACCTAAATTCAACACCAAAATATTTATAAAATTTAGGAAGTATAAGATGAGCACTACGTCACAGGAATGTCGTAAGTGTGCAGCCAATCTTAGAGGAAAGCAAAGAGAGCACAAGTTACCACAAATCTATAAGAATTGATCTGAAGGAATTAAACAGAATTAAAAAGCAAAATAAAACACCATGACAACTGACAAACAGGAAGCCCTGCAACATATATTTTAAGTGGTAGATAATGTGAGATTACGATGGTAAATTACTTCAGTTTTAGAAGCAAAAAAAAAATGTGTAAAACTCATCTCTCTGGAATTCTGTAAAGCATGTGATGAAGTGCTGTATAAGAAATTATTTTAGTTTAGCTAGAATGTATGCTAAACAATTAAGAGATGTAAAACAGCTTTGTAAATTAAGAGATAGTGTTGCCAAAAGACTAAATATGGTGACATGGTGTCTATGATAGCAGACTACTGGACCACTTCCCAATATTTAGATTCTTATATTAGTAAAATTCCCCATGAAAAAAAAAAGGTGGACTTAGTTTTATTGTGAATCTTAGTGGAAGTTTATACTCTTACATTTCACTTCTTAATGTCTGACCTATAGTTATGGTGGCTGATGTACAGTAGGAGTTTGCAGTGTAATAAAGTATTAAGACACTATAGTTGCAGTGTACTGTTTCTAATACAAGGTATACTAAAGGATTTATAATTCCTTAGAGAGAGAATATGCACCATTAAGAATAAGAAATGCTAGCAAGAAGGTGGATTTTTTTCAGTATGAATGCTGTCCAGCATTAACATCCTCTCAAAAAAAATCTCATCTAGTAAAAGAAGGTACTAGAAGTAGGAATGATCTGATGAAATATTGGCATTTGTAATTGAAGAACACCTTTCAGCTAATCAGCTAGATTCTTTAAATGAGCTCTTTTACAATGTGATTCATCTGAAGTCCTTTAGGTTTTACTTTACGATGAGATGAATCGTGCCCTGAAAGTGTCTTCTTCTCCCTGCTGACTACTAAATTACCCAAAGTGCCTAGATCAGATGTGTATGTGTGATCCTGAGCTTCTACAGCTGAAGCAACAGAAGACAGATCTTTCAAAATATCTACTAAATCAAAGAAAATGTGTATGACCTTAGCTATGTCATTTAGCTCCTCTGTGTCTTTACTGCTCATCTATAAAATGGGGATAATAGAATTTCTATACCTTACAGGGCAATGCAGTGGGTTGTATATTGCATGGCTCTCTAATACCGTGGCAATGGGTGCCTTGTAAGTACTTATGCCTGTTCTTGACTGCTAAATGAGGAAACCAAGAGGAACAGACAGTAAAACTCGCAAACTAATTTCTTTTCACAGAGGCACATTTGACAACTCCCTGAAGCTAAGTGTCATTGAAGGATGGGGTTCATGTAAAGTACGCTATGATAAATCATAACAATAACAGTGATGGTTTTGAAAGAAGGTGTATCCCTCCCTCTTGAATAAGAGAATTCACACAGGATATGTTTCTCTCTTTTGTCACAGGCTGTTCCATTTTTCTCATGATTCAAGCAAACAATTGCTGCATCAACAAAAGAACTCTTTGTGTTTATTGCCCACTGATACGTGATACATCTTTTTGAATTTGTCGTCTTTTAAAACAGCTATCAGGGGAATGTTTGCCAGGGTTCAAATCTTTAGTGAAAAATTCATTGCAACACATTTCTAGGTTTATATTCTGACTCTTGTGATATGTGATTGTTTCATATATGCAAAGGCTGATTTTTATCTCATCTACACCAATACCAATTTACCAGCTGAACTGCTCCTAATTTACCCTAGAATCATTGTCAGAATCATCCTCATATTTCAGCCAATGCTTACAACTCTCCAGCAGAAAAGTGCCTTTTTATTGTAAGGCTAAATTGGCATTCATTCAGAATTCCCTGTGAGAAAGGGTTTTTTAATCACATTGATTTAGAGAAACATAGAGGCCTTATTTATTTAAAATCAAGGATATAAATATTTTAACAGCAGCAGCAGCCATAAAGAGAAAGCAAGCATTTAAAGTTACTGCAAATAACAAAAATCTCCTGTTAGGTTGTTCAGAGCTAATGGCTGATGATAGAATTTGGAGAATGCATAGAAATAGGTACAAAGAAGTCCTTGTCAATAGTAAGAACAACAGCACTATACTTACAATCCAATATTTAAAGCCAAACTAGACATTCTTTTCTTTGTTTGATCTCAGGAAAAGCTATTTGCAGCTCACAGGCCCAAATTTGAGTCTTCCTATGTTGATCAAAAGAAGTACTGAGATAACTGTGCTAGAGATGACAGACTAGTAACCCCTCTAGCAAGCCAGACCTGTGGGGGGGGGTGTCATGTTTTCCGTGTCTGCCTTGAAAGCACTCTACTTAGGAATGCTCTCTTTTGTTCTCCCATAGTGCCTGAAATTCATTCACAAGAGATATGAAATTCATCTCATAGAAAACTGGTCTCAAATTTCCATAGGAACAAAGAATCACAAAATGAATGTACATTTTTTTTTTTCCTTCTCAAGGCAGAAGAGCTCATGGAAGTCCTAAGCCAGATCCCCAGCTACATAAATAGCAAGTCCACTCAAAATCCAACACCAGTCAAAACAGGAGCTGTGCAGGCACAGCTGTGTCCTTGTGTTACTTGCATGGTGAGTGTGTGGCCCTGAGACCAGAAGCAAGCACATGAGCTCCCTGCAGGCCTTCTCCACCACAGTGTGGTTTTGGCAAAGAGAGAACCGCAGTTACCCTCTTGATGGTGGATTTTCATACGGCTTTGTTTGCTTCTGATTAAGTTTTGGAAACTGAGTAGAAGGTGGACAGATGTCTTGAAGACTTAATTAAAAGTCTTTTATATTTTAAGAGACTTTTGAGCTGTCTTTGTAGAAGACAGTTACAACTTCCACTGTAATGTAAGCACTTTACTACTTGAGCAGTGATTAGGTGCTTGTTCAAGTAGCTAGTGACAAGCATTAATAGCTTTGTTAATTGTTTGCACTCTCAAGTGTCCTATTCTTGGGTCACTGAGAAAGCAGCAAAGGGAGAAGTGACTTCTGCCCAACAGAAGTCTACACAACAGAGATTTTATTGAAATTAACAGTGATACAAGCTTTTAATAATTAGATTACAGCAGAACAAAGTAAATGGAATATAAGACAAAAGACACAAGAGCCCTCTGACACGATCCTTAGAAGTTCTGGTAAAGCTACTCTGTGAACATAGTTACAGAGCATCTGAGATAAAAGCAATAGAAGTGTCTTTCAGCTCTGATAATTTCAGGGATGCTGTTAGTTAGGAATAGAGATGCTGTAAGCCTATGACAGCTCTCTCTACATTCACACATCATTCCCAAACTCCAGATGTATAGACACTGTTAGCTGGATCCTCTAAAGGGCGAGTAATTCCTCTTTTCATCTTTACAATCAAAAGGTTTTGCTTTGATTTACTTTTTCTTAAGTCATGTTACTATTTACACAACAAAGGGACAGATTCTAAAACATTAATCTTCCTTAATAATTCTTTTGTACATTTGTACAGAATTTTTACTTAGCATTTGATCCTGATTTACAGAGATTTACTGAACCCATCTCCTTTAAACCGCCGGACGAAGGAACAGAATAAAGAACAACAGATGAACAGCAAAACATGCATCCTTAAATGCTGTTCTAGCCTACCAGTATCTATTAATTCCTTTTTTTTAATTTCAAAACATAGAAATGACTGAGATTTCCTAGTCCTAAAAAATGAAATAAAGTGGGAAACCTGATGTATTTTTAAATTACCTTTCTTTTGTCTTCTCTATATGAGGAAGGATTTAATACTGTCACGGTTTAAGCCCAGCCAGCAACTCAGAACCACGCAACCACTCTCTCACTCCACGCCCTTCCTCCCCCAGATACCAGAGGGATGGGGAGGAGAATCAAAAGAATGTAATTCCCATGGGCTCAGATAAAAACAGTCCAGTAACTAAGGTATAACACAAACCACTGCTGCTACCACCAATAATAATAACGATAAAGGAAATAACAAGGGAAGAGAACACAACCGCTTACCACCCACCGACCGATACCCAGCCTGATCCAAGCAGTGATCTAGCCCTTCCAGTTAACTGCCCCCAGTTTATATACTGGGCATGACGTGCTGTAGCATGGAATACCTCTTTGGTTAGTTTGGGTCAGGTGTCCTGTCTCTGCTTCCTCCTGGCTTCCCCTCCTCCCTGGCAGAGCATGAGACTCACGAAGTCCTTGGTCAGAGTAAACATTACTTAGCAGTAACTAAAACCATCAGTGTTTTCAGCGTTGTTCCCAGGCTGAAAGTCAAAGCCACAGCACTGCACCAGCTACTAAGAAGGAGGAAAATGACTGCTACTGCTGAACCCAGGACAAATACAGACATATTGAACACCATAGCACTGAACCTACTGGGAGAGTGCAGTTCTCACATTTTATGAACAGGGTTGATTTCTGGATAAGTAATATCTTAATAAAAAATATTGCATTACTTTCGCTTCATCAAAATAATGGGTATGATTACAGATATTCTCAATACAATCTAAATGCATGAAGAGACACCGTATTTGAAACTACAAAAAGGACTAAAAAAAAAATTCTATTAGGCTAATTTCCAGACCATAGTGCTGGATAAGCTTTTGGGAGATGAAAAATACAACATACTATTTTCAGATCAACAAATACAAAGATTCAAGACACTCCAGAACACTTTTCAGAGCATACGTTTTATGTGTGATTAAAAAAAAAAGTCAGATCATGGCTAAATGTGCAAAAATATGCCAAATGTGTCACTTATATCGTTCATTAATGGTAAGCTGATTAACACAATATATTTTATTTCAGATTGAAATTCAAAGCTTTTTATGGCAAAACAATTTAGGCTTACAGGATTGTATTGAGCACTGTTATGCTTGACCATGCTAATGTTGCCGTTTTTATTTCAGAAGCACTGGGGAGGGAAGCATGAAATCATTACTAATTATATAAATATTAAGGCCACACAACTGGCTCTATTACTGTTTTCAAATGGTAGCATCTGCAAATTCAGCCTGTAATAAACACTAATGCATCCAGAGACAAGAGTGCTGACACATGAATGGGATGCTTTGTCAGACTTGCATAAAAATGTAGATGAACTGCACAGAAAGAAAACCAAGGAATTCAAAGGGTTTTTTGATTGCCTTCTTTAAAATGCCAAGAACTTAAGCTGGCCTTTCTTATCTTCCTCTACATGCATGTGACACTTCAGGAGGTCTTTGTTATTGTACTATAATTCAGTAATTGTTCCGGCTCTGTGCACTATGCCTTCTTTCCAAAGGGCAGCATGAGATATATAATTCTGGTAATGAACAGCTGCATAATTTATGGGTCGAACTTGCAGGGCACTGTTTCTTATTTGTGCTTTCTTAGCAGTTGCCAAGATATTCCAAGCCTATTTGGGAATACAATCCTTTGTCTGCCTTGTTTCTTGTAGATGATATATGTTGAGACTTGGTTATGTTCCAGAAAGCAGATTTTATCAGCTGAAGTAGCAAGGCAAGCTTTCCTCTCATTTTGCTTCAAAGGGCAGCAGTACAGAGCTATAACAAGATAATTTTTTTCCCCAGCCATGAACATTCTCTCTTCTATCATGCAGACTTGTTCAAACTCAGTGCTATCCCCTTTCCAAAGTATGATAGACTTAATCACAGAGCTATCAAAGGCATTTCCACACAACATTTCTCTCACCAAGGCTAATCTTCCAAATGTTAAAAAGGTCCAGGCAGCTAGGCCCTTCAAGATGAAAACTGCATGCTGATTAATCAGCTGCTTTTTTATTCTGTTCTGGCAAGTGTTCTGTATTTGTAAATAAAAGGTTTACCCTGGATTTCCTGTAAACTAAGGAGCATAAGGCAGCTTTGGACCAGACTCATAAAGCAACAAAGCCTTCTGCTGTTGCATCCGCAGGGATAGGTTGTTTATTCTATCACAAATATACTTTCAGGTGTCCTGGAGAGAGTGAGCTAATCTAACACAAACATCATTCCAACATGAGAAAATTATGTGGCAACCTCAAAGTCTCCTGCTTATTAATTACATTCTTTGGCTTCCAGCAGTACTTTAGTTGTTGCTTGCTTGAGGAGACCTGTCTGTCATTTGTGTCATCTCAGAAGTTCAGTTTGGTTTATGATGTGTAGTTCAGTGTAACAGAACTCCCTCACAGGAACACTCTCATATAAAAGACAAATACATTTATTTATGTCGCAGAGTGCTGGCTTTCTATTCAGATGGTAAATCGGTAGTGTGAAAGAGATGTGGCAGACCCAAGAAGACTAGAAATTGTCTGCAAACTGGAAGCCACTGTGGTTCACTGACAGCCCAAATTACTTTCAGGCAGCTTGGCACATCTCCATTTGTCACACTTAAAAGCTTGAGCCAAAGATGTCCAATTAATGCAGAACAGTATTTCTCCCTCCTCAAAACTGGAACAGAAATGTAAATGTTTAACATTCATGGTGTGCATCATGTCATTTACACATCACAAAGGGATGTAAAATAGTCATAAATAAAGCATATGTAACTCAAGTTGTATTACACCCTCATGGCCACTGCTCACCTCAGGTTATCTTCTATGCTGTGAAGCATAGAAGTGGTGGAGCATACCACCACTGAACTATTTATTCCAGACAATGATTTCTCATGTAAACTGAATCCCTTCTGATGTAAATCATGCAAACAGCTAGCACAAATAGTTTGTGAATATAACAAGTGTTAGAGAATGAGCTTTTGAAGTATCTATCTAGACCAGGAAAGGGAAACTATTCCCCACACTCCCTCTCCCCCCAGTTTTGAAAGCAAGGTGAAGGTCGCTTACTTTGAAAGATGCAGAACTTTCATGAATCAATATCAGGTTTTGACATTATTATATCAGTTCATCCATCACTGCACAGCAATAAAAGCTGTATCTTTTGCTATGACCCAATGCCAGTTTATATATGATTTGATTTGAATTATTGGTAGTGTAGTCATGAGGGTCAGGTTTATATAGCTCTCTTACAAACAGAAGTTTTGTTGGATCACAGGATTTCCTTGGAGATTTGCACTGTCCCTAAGTATGCTCTTTTATCCAGTTGAGCTTTTACCATTCAAAGAAAAAAAGAAAAAAAAAATACATTTTCGCATACTGGAAACATGCTAATCAAATGCTAATCAAAAAGACCTGTGAGGTGCCTCTTTAGATTGTCTGAGGCCAAATTAAATATGTAAAGTAGACACATGGAAAGCTACACTCCTGGCAATCTATACTCAAAAGGTTTCAAATACTCCTGTTTTTCAAAGTAACTGGTGATACAGATCATTTGAAAACACAGTGAAGAAATAATAAGGGTTAAATAGTGAATAAAGAATGAGAATGACACCTTCCCTGCTCTCTGCTATCTCAAGGAAGCTGCAGCTGGCCCCCTTCTTTCTTTGTCTCCCCTGAAGCATCCATGAAAATGTGTTCTAAAGGTGTTCTCAGGTGCTTATCTGAGTTAAATCTGTTCCCAGCCATAACTTGATATTGAACTATAACTGATAAGAGCTCCACCAACATTATTTGTGATTATTATTGCAATTCCTGGATTTAATTGTCAATTAATATTTCTACCAACATTTTTCCTATTTAATGTCATGATATTTTTGACTGTAAAGCCCAATAATAAATATAGCAAATGAAATGTTTGCTAAGCAAGATATTTCTGAACTATTTTTAAAACTAATCACTGGACTATATTAATGTTTCTTAAGATATTTTCCTGCTGAAATTTTCATATAGAATTTCTTCTGTTGCACTTTCACCTCTTAGCATTGATGGTATTCAGAAAATCAGATGATAAATACTAAATAAGAGGAATGCTGCTTAAAGGTAACTTCTTAAGGAGATGAATCCATTACAAAGAAAAATATTCAAAATTCTGTTGCAGCTTTTTAATTACATGATATGCATAAGTACTCTTGCAAGTACTGTTAAAACTATTTCACAACTTAAACCAATACCAGAATATCAACCATAAACCAGTATTTTCAGGTTTTAAAATAAACCCAAA
The DNA here is from genome assembly GCF_037157495.1 of Lathamus discolor. NCBI lineage: Eukaryota > Metazoa > Chordata > Aves > Psittaciformes > Psittacidae > Lathamus > Lathamus discolor. The sequence continues at coordinate 88,738,019 of NC_088887.1, read as the reverse complement.
GAAACTGGTGTTTGTTGGTATATTAAACTAGAATTGTGAATTCTGAGACAAAAGTCACACAAAATAAAGTATTTCTCCCCCTCCTTATTGAACATGGCAAGAAAAGGTAATTAAATAAAATTATAGAAATTATAATAGTTTTGCAGATTAACTATTAAATAAAGTGTTTCTAAATAAACTGAAGGAAAGAGCTTATGATTCTAATATTACTTTTCAGAGTATAGCCTTCAATAATGCAGGTGAGATTCTGTATAATTTGGGATTTGTTCAAATTAAGTTTGTGAAAATAATCTAAGTTATAATCTAATTAATTTTAACTTAATTGTTTGCATTTACATTCTAGATCTCAGTTATCATGAATAAAACCAAAAGGATACTTTTGCTTTTTCTCATATATGTAAGCCATTAAAATTAAAAATAATATAAATAATATAATACCATTAATTTTTTTTTCAGTTAAAAAACTTGGACTATGGGCAGATTTTGGTCTGCATTTGAAAACCTATATATCTGTAAATGTATTTCCTATGTCAAATGTTACTGCCACAAACAGTATCCTGTTCTGTGCAATTTTTTATTTTTTTTTTAAACAAGGGAAAGAAGTCCTTCATTAGAAAAAAAGTTTGAGGCAACTTCCAGAAGAAAAGACTGTAATGAACTACGTTGCCAGAAATACCTAGTGGGACTGAAAAATGAAAACAGAAGATGATTCATTACACTTGTCTGCTTTCAGATGATTGTTTGAAAGGTCACCTAGAAGAAAAATGCCCTCTAAATCAAAAAAGTATGTCTGGTAAAGAAAATGAGACTTGTAGGACAAAAAAATTGCAATACTTATTACTTAGATTAAGCAAATCAGTTTTTCACTGTTCAAATATGCAGATTTCAGTGTTAAAACACAGTCTTTCTAGTGAAAAATGTCCACATACAAATCTCCTAATTGCTTCCTTCATATATACATGCAGATAATCAGGCTATTTGTTGTAAATAATTTTTTATTTGAGACAACATATTTTTTTTCCAGATGAATCTACTCAGTTTCACTGTGAACATTGCTTATGGTATGAATCCACAATCTACAAAAACGGTCTCGAGTAATCAGCTGTCTTTAAAGCTTCCTCTACTCTTGCCTCATATGCTTTGCAATCCATACACCATTATACCCATTCTTTGCTGTAATTGCTGTCCCATGTTTGCAGTGAACAATAATTCCATTAAAAGATGCAGCATGCTCTCTCAGCTCGGAAAAACATTTATTTTTCAGAAAAAAAAATGTTGTTACATAGGCTGAGAAGTAGTAAGGTTAAATGAATTCAACTGAATCTAACTGAAGACTCTCTTCCATCCTAAAGAAACTGTTTGTGAAATATGAGGAATTTTAAGTTAATGCAAAGTCTATAAATAATAGCAAGAATTGCCTCAATTAGTTGTTCCTGCATGAGAATGTGCTGTAGGGTTATGCTCTGAATTCCTAACTGAAATTCTGCAAAGGATTTATATGAACAAATTGCAGTGTCTCAAAACCAGAAATATTTAGCATGTGATTTTTCTTTTAAATATTGTATATATGGTCCTTTTGTCCTAAATATGTCATGTCAACAGTTCTGTTTATTTTATGCACTGCAACTTTAAATATATCACCTCAGCTGAAGTCATGGTTGCATACCAGCTCACAGGAGCCAAACGGCTCTTTAATGACAACAGAAGTGTTTTTCTGAATGACTTTTACGAAAATATAAGGACATAAAATTTAGATAATGACTTCTTTTTTAGGATTTCTGTACTTGTCTGTGATGCCACCTGAATCCTCCTGAAGCTGGAGATTTAATAAGTAGAGCAATTCTTATTAATGACAACAATAAAAAGACATATTCTGAAGGTAAAACTGACTTGAGAGAAGGCAAAAGAGCTTTTAAATTAAATTATTACATTTCACAGAGCCAAAGAGATATACTTCAATTTAATGCAATAAAGAAAATTAATAAAATAATAGACAGTAAGCATCTTAGTTCTTTTGGGCAAAGTATCTCTAACCATTAAATGTCTGTTGTCAGCAGCTGGTGATCATCCACCTTAAGTCCTAGATTTTAGCAAAAATAAAATTAAAACTAGCATAAGAACTAGAATGAGAATTAAATAAGGAAGGAAAATGTATTCCTTCATTATTGAAGCCCACATAAAGCACGGGGCATGTATACATATAATTGTTTGATCATAATTCTAATTACAGGACATATTAAAAGTTGTGCAGGCACACATAAATGCATCTTTCTGTACATTTAACCATCCATATAGCAATAAATAAATTTTAAGAGAAAATCAAAGCTAAGCAAAAGTATTGACAGCTCTTTCTTGAACTTCATCAAACTTCACAGCTTGCAGGCCCTTTCTACTTCAACTTTAATCTTTCTAGTTTGATAACAGTGCCTTATAAATTATATCTTATAATATTATTGCTTCAGCACCTTTCCCTTCTAGAATAAAATTGAAGATTTGCACCAATCTGTGAACATGTAGTGACTTCTTAAAGGGTAACAGTGCTGAAGTAAATTCTTCCAATTGAACTATCCATTACAGTGCAATCACGACCAAGCCTGATCAATATAAAAGGTACATAGTTGCGGTAAAAAAGCTCCACTAACCAGTGTAAGTAATCCACTATTTTAAAGACTTGAAGAACCAACCAATTAAACACTGGATAAGGTCAAATATTATTGATTGTAGATTCAAGTGAAATTCCTTTTGTGGCTTTTCCTTCTTTTGATTTTGCTTGTAATCCAAGTATTATTTCCTTAAAAATACAGGTTTTTTTTTCAGTGGCTGCTCTTACATAGCAATAGGATATGAGTGAACAACATAATGATGCATTGACTTGAAGATCAATAATGCTACAAAACCTTGGAGGCAGAAAAATAAAGAGGAAAACATATTTATCAAAACCACTAATGGTCTAACTTCTGCATCTTTTAAGCAGCAGGGTTTGTCAGTCCCGTGAACCTTTCTAAAAAATACCAGATAACTGTATTTTGGTAAGTGGGGAATACTAACAAAAGCTAATTTTAGGCTTCCTCCACAGACAGTGGAGAGGGAGCCTAAAACTGTATAAGCAGCAAGAGTAAGGTGTTGTTAATGAATATCTTTCTGTGCCTATTGAACATGCTAATGTTCTGCTACTGTCTAGTCCTGTTGTAATATACACAAAAGTCCAAGATATCAATTACACGTTAAGTATGCTATGCACCACTTTCTTGTTCTTTGTTCTTTTGCCACTATAAAATCTTCAGTGAGAAGCAGCTTTCACAGTTTGAAAAGCAGGAATATCTGGTATTAAAAAAATTACTCAGATACAAAACTGTTTATAATAAAAGCCTGTTCATAATTTTTCTAATCCTTTCATTCTTGGCCAAATTCACATAAAAGGCAAATTCTCATGAATCATTCTTCTTATATACTCTTCCGGGACATCTTGTCTGCAAAGTAGCTAAGATCTTTAGTCTTCCCTCTCAAAACCCTTTTGGTATCACCATGTGACTCCTATTTTAGACCCACTAAAAAAAAGGGGAATGAAAATATTCCTTCCCAGTTGGTAAGGAGACCACCTCCAAGCTTTTTCTTGTAAGACTCTTTCTCTCTGAGCACAAAGTCCCTTTGTTGAAGTTTCACACTGGCCAGATATGCCGCACATCAAGACCCTGAATAATGGGAGTCTTCAGCACATAGAAGGAATTGGGAAGCCTTGATTTCTTTGCCTTTCTGCAGTTCTGTGTGGGAGATTTATCTTTGAAGCTCCAAACTGGTAGGGACTAAACATATACTACACTAAACTTCTAGGTTCTCCGATTCAAAGTCAGCAAGAGAGGTCTGTCAATCTGACAGTCATCTAGTGCATTATTTTGCTTCAAGCAGCTGACTGTAACAAAGTAGTTACCTAAAGTTCTCTATAAGCTGCTAAGAACCCTAATAATGAGGGGTGTTAACAGTGTTATTTATTTCATGCCTTTATAATACAGTGATTTACTGTATTTAGTATAAAGCCATCCTTCCGGTTTGCAAATTCTCCTTTTTCAAACACATTTAATATTTTAGAGCTCTTCTCTAGCTTTCTAATACCAATTTCAATTTACGCTAAAATCATTAATAAAATCTTGCTTTCTACTGCATTTTCAGGCTGCTATTAAATAAGTCTTAGTCTCATACATATTCTTATCTATCCACAGGTAGAATGATATGCTGGTGTTTTTTTAGCTGTCTGTCTCCAGAAAGCTGGAAACAGACACATGAACTAAAACATATTAGGAGAAATGCCACCTGGCACAAATCAGTCAGTTTCACCTCTGTGCCTGGCAGGATCATGGGTCAGATGCTCCTGGAAGGCATGCTAAGGCACGTGAAAAACAAGGCGCTTGGTGACATCCAGCATGGCTTCACTAAGAGAAAATCCTGCCTGACCAATTTGGTGGCCTTCTATGATGGGGCTGCAGAACTGATGGACACGGGCAAAGCAGTCGATGTAGTCTACCTGGACTTGTGCAAAGCGTTTGACACTGTCCCATATGACATCCTTGCCTCTAAGTTGGAGACATCAATTTGATTGGTGGACCACTCTGTGAATAAAGAACTGGCTGGATGGCCACAAGCAAAGAGTTCTAGTCAATGGCTCAATATCTGGCTGGAGACCAGTAATGAGTGGTCTCCCTCAGGGACCGGTGTTGGGACCAGTCTTGTTCAACGTCTATATATGTTCAACATCGATAACGGTGACATGGACAGTGGGATTGAGTGCGCCCTCAGCAAGTTTGCCGATGACACCAAGCTGTGTGGTCTGGTTGATATGCTGCAGGGAAGGGATGCCATCCAGAGGGACCATGACACGCTTGTGGGCTGGGCTGATGTCAACCTTATGAAGTTCAACCATGACAAGTGCAAGGTCCTACACCTACACTCGGAGCAACCACAGGCACAGCTACAGGTTGGGCAAAGAAGAGATTCAGAACAGCCCTGTGGAGAAGGACTTGGGGGTGTCGGTAGATGAGAAAATGAACATGAGCTGGCAGTGTGCTCTTGCAGCCCAGAAAGCCAACCGCATCCTGGGCTGCATCAAAAGAAGTGCGACCAGCAGGTCGAAGGAGGTGATCCTGCCCCTCTACTCTGCTCTTGGGAGACCTCACCTGGAGTATTGTGTGCAGTTCTGGTGTCCTCAACATAAAAAGGACATGGAACTGCTGGAACAAGTCCAGAGGAGGTCCACAAGGATGATCAGGGGACTGGAGCACCTCCCATATGAAGACAGGCTGAGAAAGTTGGGGCTGTTCAGCCTGGAGAAGACTGCATGGAGACCTCATAGCAGCCTTCCAGTATCTGAAGGGGGCTTATAGGGTTGCTGGGGATGAACTATTTATTAGGGACTGTAGTGATAGGACAAGGGGTAACAGGATAAACCTGAAACAGGGGAAGTTTAGATTGGATATAAGGAAGAAATTCTTTCTTGTGAGGGTGGTGAGGCACTGGAATGGGCTGCCCAAGGGAGCTGTGAATGTTCCATCCCTGGTGGTGTTGAAATCCGGGTTGTACAGAGCCTTGGGTGGGGTGGTCTAGTGTGAGGTGTCCCTGCCCATGGCAGGGGTGTTGGAACTAGATGATCTTAAGATCTTTTCCAACCCTAACTATTCTATGATTCTATGATACTTGACCCTTGGATAGAAAATGTTTGGTTTGGATTTTTTTTTTTCCAAAAATATTTATTCTTCCAAACACCTCCTTTCACACAAGGTACCATTTGAACTCAGTGTAAAACTTGAGTGACTTTTGTTATTTACTGTTTTTCTCTTTCTTGTCTTAGTGGGAAAGAATATACATGAGAAAAATGAAACTCGGATCAGTAAAGTTTGTATGCGACCAGAACTATGGTCTTAAGTTAGAGTTTTTACAGCAATTTTTAAGCAGGTGACACTAAGCACATGACACTATGAACAGCTACGCTGAAGTCCTACTATCTGTTACCCTCTCACCATGCTTGTTTGAAGCCCAAGACAATGGCAGTGGGGTAGTTCATTTTGGCAACCTTATATATGACAATAAAGGATGATTTGCAAGAAATAAGACATCAAGTATAAAGTTAGATACGAGTAGGTACTCCAGCTAAATCAGCTTTGATGAGACATATGCAATAAACTCCACAGGCATAAAATTAGATTGCATTTACCGTCCATCATCTCACCTGTGCTTGTCTCACAAATCCTATTCCTGTGGGACACTTCGAATGTTTCAAATCCCTAAGCACCTGTCAAAAACCTGCATTTTTTTTTTCTTCCTTAAAGGAAAGCCAAATGCAAAAACCATATTCTTTTTCTTCAGCATGTTACATTCATTCCTGTATGGACACTAAAGATTATACTGTAACAGTTACTGTTAGAAGCTGGCTCTGAAAAGATTCGCAAATGGAATTAAACACTTTTTTTTTTTCTTTTTTTAACTCAATGAAACTGCTTACTATGTGTAAAATAAACTTTAGCACATGTGCAAATCCCTGATAATTATTTATAATGTTAATGAACATATAAGTGAATGTACTCCATTTTATGGGACTACTTCTTTTGGGGTCTTCTGAAGCTGTAGCACCAGTTTCCCAGATCTTATGGACTTCTTTTACGTTTTAAGAGGATATCTCCCTACACTAATCTAGACAGTTCCTGGCTGCCATACAAATTCCAGTGAATTAATACGTAAAAAAAAAAAAAAAAAAAAAAAAAGAAAAAAAAAAGTATTAATTTTCTTCTGCAAATTCTCCCAAAGAAAAATCCTCATTCTGTAGGATGTGATGGACAACAGAAAAGGAAAAGTATGACCTTAATAGTTATTATTGTTTGAAGTACCACAGTCAGTTAACGAAGTTGATTAAAAACACACCTTCTACCCTGTAAAAATTTAATTAGATTGAAATTCCAAAACAGCTAATGCATCTTAGGAAAAAAGAAAAAGTTCTAATAATTGCGATTTCCAAACACTTACTTTTTACATAATTATCATTAGCATTACAGCACCTCCTGTGGATTGTTATTGTTTATGGGGATTAGGAAGATCATCATTTACAAGATGCAATTATTCCTGCTAGAGACATAGTTTAATATCAGTTAATTCTTCAGAAGGCTATCCGTACCTTTCTGCCAATGACAACAACTTAACTTTTCCATCAGATACTTAATTCTATCCCAAAGCAATTCCAACCTGTTGTGTTTGGTTTTTTTTCATGCAGAAGAAATTTTCTACCTTTGCTAAACTGTGTAGTCCAAAGCTGGTTCTGAAGTCCCCAGTAATCCAAAATTGGCTTTGTTGAGGAAATCAGATATATCAGTGGTAAATTTAATTCTGAGAGAACCCTGGCTAGAATTATAAGAGAGTAAGCACAGGAAAGTAAACGGAAGATGCACAGACTACACACTAGCAATCCTTTAACAAAACTGTAATCTGCAACAATTTATAGCAGCAGAGAATTTGGTTCAGTGATTCAATCCAAGAGAAAAAAACAAGAAACAAAACAAAAAAACCCAACCTATCTTTGCAGAAATGCTTCTCCTTGGCTTAGCTCATCAAGCACATTGTTTTATCCACTGCTGTAAACAAAGCAAAACTGCCTGTGCTCTATGTACAATCCTGAAACTCTATTTTATTTCAGCAATTTCATGGTTCATGTACTAGCTGAAAGAAAATTTCTCCCAAGAAGACTATGCACATGAAGCACTGCCAACCTCAAACATTTCAAACCTGAGTCCAGGATCAAAATTCAAGCTAGATTACAGAAAAAAAAAAATAAAATAAAAATAAAAAACTAAATATGTTTGATTGGCTAGATACAACTTTTGTGGTGTTTGGTTTGCTTTCTTCCGTGTTTAAGATTTACTTTTCATTTCCAAGTTTCTTCCTCAGATCACAATTACTAGCCATTTATTTATTTTTGTAATAAGAGATAATATGCTCATACATATTCTCATCGTACTGGACTTTTAAGAAAAAAAGCTTCCAAGCATATGAACATGCAAACCCGAAGAACTGGCACTTTTCCTCTCCCGTAGAAAATACCCAGCAATGACGTGTTCACAGAAGAATTTTCAAGACACTTAAGTTTTTTTAAAATATAAATTTCTGCAAAATTATATAGATTTACATACTGCAACCTGAATTCATATCATCTAAATTTTCATTGCAAAATATGCCCACAGAACAAAACAGAGAACTGCTGAGCAGAATGACGATAAAGGTGGCCTGCAGTTCCTTCACTATGGTATTTTATATTCTTTTGCCCATGTGATTGCAAATTTATGTCCTTTGTGCTATTGGACATTATGTAACCTGCTAGTGTTTTGCATGGGAATAATTTGCCATTCTCATTTGCTGGGCCCCCTACTACTATTAAGAAAAGATAGCAGATTTCCTAGTAAATGGCTTTACCACATAATTATCAAAGTCTTTTTTATTATTATTATTCACCTGCTATATGATGTATAATTGTTGTGTACTTCCAATAGCAGAATAACGACTCAGCGGAGCTGGGGGATGAGCAGGCTTTTAAAATTGCACCTATTGTACCACTACATGCGAGGGACTGTGAGGGGTAGTGGGGTGCAGAGGGAAAGAAGATTAACTGCTCTTCATCATTTATAGAAAGAAATTAAATGAAATGAAAAGAAATAGGAAGCCATGCTGCTTAACACATATACAGCTTTGCCAAGTATGATTTAAAGTATAACAAAGCAAGATTAGAATGATCTTAAACTGTTATTGTAGGAAGATAATATAATTTTAAACACATACAGTTGCATTCACATTTGTGTACTTTTAGTGAATTTATAAACTTTGCTTTAAATACAATATTAATATCTTGAATATGTGATTGTAGGGTCAGATCTACAAGCAGAAGGCAAGTATGTCAGCATTTTAATATGTCCCTATTTAATAGTTCACTAGTACAATACACTTGTCAGCACTTACAGTGCTTTACTGGTAGGCTTTGATAAAATACTTGAATTAAAATGCCTGGGAGAATTAAAATGTCGTAACAAAAAAACAGAACGTGGGACAGAAATTCATTGGTTTGTATGTACTGAAAAATTGTTAAACAGCCACACTTGGAGTGATATGACAAACAGTTCAATAAAAAAAAGTAAAACTTACGTCTACATAATAATTCAATTGATTGTAAAAAAAATTATGTTCAATTTTAACATAAAAAAAGAAAGTGTAAGATCTTATTTCTAAATGCTTCTTCAGAATTTCAAGTTGGGGGAAATACTCAAGAACTTTCAGTAATAGCTAATTAAATAAAATAACTATATCTGTAACAGTTTAAAATATGAAAATAGTTACATACCTTTTCTTCTGAAATTTTTCTCTCTCACTTTTTTAATACGTATTATAGTTTGCACATAAAGGGTGCACATATTAGCATATCCTGTAGAACCAAAACCACAAACCTGCTTGCAAGTAAACACAGGGAGACAAATAGTACCGAATCAAGCCTGCAATAAATGATCTTATTTCATAAGAATTATTTTCTCCTTCATTGGCATAAATAGAGAAATAAATCTAATATGTTATCTACTATACGCATATATATACATATATATGTATATTAATATATCAAAGATAGCAATAAATTCATTGTATTGAGAAGATATCATTGAAGCCTGTACTTTTCCAGTAGTTTTTCAATAAGAGTAGTAAATGGAGAGTTGATTGGAAAAGCTCTAAGTATTAGAATGAAAATTGGGTATAAAATTTGACTCACAGTTCAGAACACTTTATTAATAAACTGAATTATGATAGTAAAAATAGAATCACCAATACTGGAGGTAATAAAATCGAGTTCTTTAATACATGTGTGTATTGTAAGAAGATGATATAGTGTGAAGTGCATTATGATGATCAAGAATGTATGGGCTGATGATCTCTCCTGGGGAGGAACACAGCAACCTGACAACTTTACAGTGGATATTTTTTCACACTAAACAAGGAATGGTTACAAGTTAAAGTTCATTTAAAAACAAATCTCCCTAATCATCCCATAAAATAGGCTCATCCTTCAGAAAGGCAAAATATTATATTACTTTAAGAAATCTCCAGAGGTCATCTATCTAGTCTACTCCTTTCTGTAGGTAGAATCATTATGGCATTCCTGACAGATGTCTACACTGCTTAACAGTAACAAAGACTTTGTGATTTGCTCAGAGAATTTCTTGCAGTGTGCTTCCTATCTGTACTGCTGGAAGATTTTTCCTATTGTTCAAAATAGATCTTTCTTGCTGCATTATTACTTTGTCTTATTCAGTAACTACATGGAGAACAGACTTTGCACCAGTCAGCTATGTATTTTAAAATATTTATATCCCCCATCATCTCCCTTTCATGACAAGTCTATTTCCTTTAATCTTTACAAGCAGATCATTGTTTTGAAATCTCTTCTTGATCTCTTTTGTACTCTTTCCAAATGGTCTGCATTCTTCAAGTCAGGTTTCTGCTCAGAATCAAGTGAAAGAGCTTATTTTTTCCATGGCCTATTAAGGGAGCCTAGGGTTATTAGCCTCCCAAGGATAAAGTTAATCTTTGTGAAGCACTGAAGTAAATAAATTGTATTTTGTAGTTTCTTGCTAGATGTCTGCAATGTAAGGACCATTGCTCCTAAAATAGCTCCCTGACTGTTATTGTATGGTAAATGATGTGAATGACTTGTTGCTATATTCACAATACAGATGGTCTCAAAATCCACAGCTATGCAGCTTTACTATGTGACTAGGTTCTGAAGTGTGCTACTCAGCTATTTTATTAATCTTACCATGTGGAATACTTCAATTCAACAGATGGGAATCTCTAAGTCATGTTATGAATCAGAAGGTATCCACTGGCTACAAACTATTTGAAGAAAATCTTCACTAAGAAATAATCAGCAACTGTATCTCAAAACATCTATCCATCTCATGCTGTTCTCTTGCTCATCACTATTTCATTGAGAATGAATTTATCTTTTTGTAATTATTTCTTTTTGTGCGTGTACAACTCCACCATGTCATATAAACCAGGGTCAATTTCAATTCTTCAGAATACTATTCTTATACCATCAGGATGTGAATTCTAAAGTTCCCCCACCTTTGGCTCTTAGTCAACATGTTGCCTTATAAGATTTCTAACACTGTTTATTGCCTCAGAAGAATTAAAAGGAAAACTGAAATCCAAAAGTATAAAAAAAATGTTGTTTCCCACAGCTTATTATTCCCTTAACATTGCTGTCTGTAGGTCAGCCAGTTTTGAAGGACCATGGATCTATTATATCAACTGTAAAGATTTTATGAATAGCAGCTAAGAAACACTGTACACATAGAATGGGTAGTACCCCTGTCCTTCTCCAGGTTAGTTTGAAAGGCACTGCTAAATAAATTAAAATACTTGGCAATCTATAAAGATATATGACAGATAAATTTTTCCAGTTGTATAGCAAAGTTCTCATTCACAATCATGAAAACAGTGTTTCCTTAAAAAAAAAAAAAATAGTCACACTCTAAGAGTCTTTTCTGAAAATCAGTAAAAATATTCCTGGCTATAATATTGTTAAGTAGGTTCTTGTCTCAGTACACAACTCATGAAGATGAATTGCATTGAAAAGGAAACATCCAGAAGACCCAGTGTGGAAACATATGAACTCAGAAACCCAACACATACAACAGTGAGAAGCTACTAGTATGTTACCTCTCGCCAGTTGTCTATTGCAATAGGTTACTTATGGTGACTATCTACCTTATGTCGGTTAAAGGTTAATAAAGGCTAGGCCCTCAATGAATCCGATATGTATCTTCCAGCTGACATCAGCAGCTATTGCATTTGGCCCTAAAACACTGACCTCAGAACTCAGAGAGTTTTTTTCTTAGAAAAAACAGCATTGAGAACAACAGAGGTAAAGATGCTCTTTCATATAGTTCCTGGATGAATAACACTCTAAAGTAATATTGATAAAGTAAGAAAGCAGAAAACAGGGGCACAGGTTATTTCCTTGTAGCTGGTATTAATGACAAGTTATAAATTCAGTAACACACACTTCTCTTTTGTTGCTTCAACCAAGGTCATCCTATGCAAAATGAAACTCACACTCCAGATGCTGAAACCAGGAGAGTGTTTATTAGTCCCAAGATGTGGTGTTTAAAAGGGTTATCACCTGCATGTCTGCCATACAGTAGATCTTGCAAAGGCTGAGCAAATGCTGATTGCAAAACCAGGTGTATTGTCATTGTACTTGATAGAGCACACTTTTGACATTATTTTATAGAGAACTTACAAATCTGTGCCACAAAGGAATAAGGAAAAATACAATTTTTCGTAACTTTAAAATACGTATTTCAAACTAACAATCTTGGGTGACTTGAAAATTCACTGTAAACAGCATTAACTCATGTACTTGAATAATACCCAAATTGCCTTGGATTCTTCCCATGCAAAAAGTGAATAATATGAATTATAGAATCTGATATCATCCTCTCTAATCTTGCCTTACAGACACAGATGTTGTATGTCCATTATCAGACAGCTTGATCCAGACACCTCAAAAAATTATTCCAGCTCTATCAAAGGGTTTTTTTCCTTAAAACTGAAAATCTTTTTTTGTAACACACCCATAAGGTAAGCCAATTCTTTGATAGTACAATCTTATCAGAGAGCCTTTGAGAGCAAGCTGAAGACAATTCGTTTAAATGGGGTAGCACTCTGTTTTCTCAAATACTCAAGTGAAGTTCTTCTATATTCTTATATTGGCTAACTGATGAGATAATCTACATAATAACATGCTCCCACTGTGTGTTTCTACTGAATCAATACAACTCTCAATCTACACAAAAGCACAACCAGAATGTATTAAGCAGATAGAACCTGCACTCTCACAATGAATTTCTCAACTGATGTGAAGAGTTGTGTGCTAATCTCATAATTTCACTCCTAGAGTCTTCAATTTGTTCCAAGTTTTGCATTTTAATAGTAAATGTGTATACTTCAAACCAGTCTTTCTTCTACATAAACGGAAATACACCACACAACAATCATTTGAATTTAATAGATAAATGAGAATTGTACAGATGATTATTCTGTAATAGAATGTGCCTTTCATTTTAGTTACTAAAAATATCACTTTACAATACGAAATTTGAGAAAATGCCCACTTAGGAGCTGTAAGTACTTATACACCCTTTGCACCTGTGCTACTAAATATGCTCAGATAGGATTCAGAATACTGGGATCAATAACGACAGTTCTGACACTTCCACCAGAAAATATACTTCTTGAAGAAAGTTTCAAATTTGTAATAGATGTTTTAATGGCTTTTATGCTGGATTTTCACTGAAGTAAACTATAAGTTTCTATCTTTTCATAGGTAGGCTTATTTTGTCATAACGGATGGTGTATCTCCCTTTCGGCTCCTGAAGTCCAGTCTGTTACCACTGGCTATGCCCACAATGACAAGTAGTTTGGAGTGACAGGAATGGTTTAATCATACCAGCTAGTAGTAAGGCCCATACAAAAGCTTCTTAGTGGGGGTGGATGATTGTTTTGATAATTTTATCTGGCTCCCTGGACTGAACATCACTACCATTTTTGTTACTTAAAGTTCCCCAGATGTGCAGTGTTTAGTTCAGATGCCTTATCCCAAGAAAAACAGAGGGTTTGCTTTGAAATAGTACAACTGATCTAAACCAAAATGCTAATGCAAATATATATATCCATAAGAATAGCTGTGGGGTTTTTTCTTCATCTATAAAAAACAAAAAAAAAAAAAAAAACAAAAAAAAAACCTCAACAGAACAGTAACCGTAAACCACTTTTAAGCTGAAGGTTCTGTGTGGTAGTATTACACATTCCACGCTACTGAGCAACTATCCAGTCCAAGATGATTAATCAGGACACCCTATCAAGAGAAATAATAAAATTCAATGTAACCAACATAAGAGCAATACACTATATATCTTTTTTTTAGTATTCTCTAGTTCTGTGAATATGACACATTGCTTCAAAATACAGACCTCTGTCAGCTATGACCATTTCTACCATTGTACATTTATAGTGATAGTATGAAAGCATCCCAAGAAGACTTCAGAAACAAAGCTTATTTTAAGGTGACCTACTAGTGGAAAACACAAACTAACACATAGTTTCTGAGACTGAGTTATAAACACAAAATGTACTTTGGATGGACTATTCTCATTTATCTTTTGATCAAAGCATTTAAAGGTACATAAATGTAGCAATGCAGTGCCAGATTTCGTTGAGAAAGAAAGTAGATTACAACAGGCTTAATGTCATGTCCTGAATCAGAGCAGGTCCCTGTCCCATAATCTTATACATTACATACACTGGGCCCAAATCTCCTCTTGTGCTTCAAATATACGATGTGGTCATACCCTTACAATGTACTGAAAGTCATTAAACTGAGTGAGAAGAGGGACCCTTCTTCTGACTAAGGCCATTGCAAGCCAGATGTTGACACTGCTTTTCCACTATTTACAATTCCTCTGCTCTTACCCTTTTTAAAATCACCCCATTAAGACAAAACTACTTTTGTTAATGAATGTCAATGGTGTTTCTAAAAAACATGTCCATATGGTTAGTTTCTGAACTTTTCCAGTCTAAGTCTTCCTCAGACATATGTTTTGTTCTCCTCATCTCAGTGCAGGTGGGGGAGTGGTTTGCGTGGTGGGTTTTTTTTCTCTTCTGGGGATTTCTGGTTTTTGCTTTTTTAAAATCAGATTAGTATAACTGTAGCAGGATGTAATATTGTAGGGTATTTTCAAGTCATAAAGAATGAGTACAGTTTAGGCAGAGTGAAGTCAAAAAATTTAACTGACAACTATTAACAAGACAAAATAAAACTGTGAAATTTTCAGCTACATTCAGAAAAAAGAAATAAAAAAATCACATCAGCCAGAAATTGTAAAGACCCTTGATCCTACTTGTGTATTTAAAACTTTCAACATTATGCCCTCTGTCACCTTTAAGACAGACAGTAAAGCAGAAGCAATATTAAACTTCTGTATTCTAAACAGACTTCCCCCTGTAGAAAAGCAGACTTCACTAGGGCAGAAGTTCATTAGTTTCAGAAAAATATTTTCTTCCCATTGCTATAAATTGCTAAGCATTTTTATTTTGCTTTACTACAAGTTGTGGAGATACCACTGTCATAAACCTAACCTAGTAATGATCTTCATCACTGCCAAGTAACCAAATAAAGTTTTTGCAGCAAAGCTAAAATATTAGTTGATATGAACATCATCTGGAATCTTAGCACCTCCTGCCTTATAAGAAAGAACTTTAACACATATGGTGAAGGAAATATGGTTAAGGCTTTTATGGAAGTAATGATGAGTTCAGTCATACAACAGACTGAAATAGGATTGTATTTGCAGCAGAATTCTTTTTCCTTATGTTCTTAACTGAAAGAATATATTTGGGTTATATGGGAAAATAATTAAGAATAGCTACTTTCTGCCCAGGGCATTAAATTGCTAAATTTTTTTACAGCTGGAGCTGAATTACCAGTGCACACTGAGACGCGAGCTGTATGGGAAGGAAAGCACGGTTGCCAAATAAAGGATTAAGATGAAAGGAGGAAAAAAATCTCTGCCAGGGAAAAAAATTTGCATGAAGGGAAACCAAATGGCAATATGTTGTTATAGCCTTCAAACGTGCAATTTGCAGATTGATTTCCCTGCTCTCTTTGCATAGTAGATGTAAAGATTATGCTGAAATCTAGGAAAATTTGATTGTACATGTGCCAAAGTGAATTGAGAACTTGAGTCAAATGCCTGCCCCTGTTCTAACAAATTCATAATGAGAAAATAGCTCTGCAAGGCATTTCTTTGTAAACACATCCAACTAATTTTGCAGCTATGCATTTTAAGAGTATAGGCATGCAGTATGCGTTTCCCTCACTAATTCAGTTTGTTCTTGTAACATGACTGAATTTATGCATCTTTAGCCTTCTGTGATAAGCAGGAATGTCACACATCTCTTTATATTTCTCTTGTATTTGTGCTATCAGTGTCATTTGGTTGTTTGTTTTTTGTTCGTTTGTTTTTTTTTTTTTTAATTACTTGCTGTCCCTGTTTCTGAATCATGTTTGGCAAGCCTGTGGCAGTTCCCCAAGCAGAAGGTAGAATTGCTGAAAACCCTTCTCACCTCTATCCCTCAACAAGAAACATTTCTCAAATGCCACCCATAGTCTGCGTGATTTATAGATGTACCACCTCTGGAGCAAAACTGCCACTCCTGTTCCTCAGTCATCTGTTTATTTGAAGCACTTGGCTTTCTCCCTTCAGATACTTGTCAACATTTCCGGAAGATGTTTTAACTGGCACCCTGTCAGCTGACATATCTGAAGCAGGAAGACTGACTAGCTGTGAAATATGTGACTCCCAACCTCAGCAAGACTCAAAGCACTGGAAACTGAAACAAACCCCTTAAGAGCATATGTTACCCTACTTACAATGAAGTTTTTGTGACATCCTTTTAATTGCAACCATATGACACTTGCTTGTAAGCCAGAGGCACTGAATATGAGTGAAAAGCCTCATGTAAGCTTTGAGTTTTCAGAGGTATTTTCTAAACAGATAAGTAGCTTCACTTACTTACAGCACAAAAATAAACAAAACCGCAAAAGCTTTATTCCAACATGATTTTGACTGTGCAGTTCTATAAGACTGGGCATGTATACAAGTCATTCTTGACAGAAAAGTATGTACTACTGGCTAGCAACCAGATTTGAAAAAAAGTACCATTAGCAAATTGCCTGTTTTGTGAATAACTTAGATTGGTAGGAGTGGACTTACGCATACAGGATTCAGACAGAAGGAGGAAATGTGATGAATTACTTTTAATAAGTGTAACACGTAAGGCATTCCATGATGCTTTGACTCCAATGCTAGCATTAGCTGTTCATGTTAAAGTCGTATTCCTCTAGATAGCAATGAAGTTAGTCCATGTCATCATGAATGAATGAGAATTTATTCATGTCCAGGCCCTCAAACCTTCTTTCCTGTTTTCCTTTTCTTTAAAACATGCGACACAAGTTCTAACTAAAGCAGACTTATCAAAGAATGCTTTTTTTTTTTTCTTTCCCCCTTCACCATCTCCATTCTTCTCTCCACCTATTTCTGTATCCAAAGTAGACACCAGTTACCTGACTCTTTTATTTTGTAGTAAGGTATAAAGCTCCAGAGCGGTTTCCATTAGCATATCTTGCTTACACTGTGTGGGGTAGGAATGAAAGACAGCTTTATGTGACAGTGTTATGAGAAATCAGAGAGAGAGATAACGTGCTGTGATCCATAATTCCATAATTTCAGCAAATTGTGATTAATTAAAAAAAAAAAGATTGGAAATTGGTACTTAATTATGAAAGTATAAATAATACTAAAGTATCAAATGGAAAATGCTAGAGGAAACAGCAGCTAAGATATAATGAATTAACATGAAAAGCTGTGAATGCTGCATTAATCTCACTTGAGCTACCTGGCTTTAATTTTGTCCCTTAGTTGGGAAAGCACTTAAGCATGTGTTTAAATCTATGTCCATTTAGCGAAGCTCTTTAGCACATGCTTATCTTCAAGCATGTGCTGTAAGAACCTTTGACTTCTGTGAAACTTAAACACAAGCTTAAAAATGTAATCGTGTAATTAAAGCTCTATATTGAATTATAGAATCATAGACCACCAGGTTGAAAGGGACCTCAAGGATCATCTGGTGCAACCTTTAAATGTAGAACAGAGATGCTTCCCTGAAAAGGTGTCTTTTTCTTGTACCTGTAAGTGGTCAAATTGAGAGAATTTTAGAAATGAGAGAGGGAGCATTAAAATGGTATTGGTAGCTTGATGCATAAAAAGCAGAATAG
Source organism: Lathamus discolor (assembly GCF_037157495.1). Lineage (NCBI taxonomy): Eukaryota > Metazoa > Chordata > Aves > Psittaciformes > Psittacidae > Lathamus > Lathamus discolor. The sequence goes on along the minus strand of NC_088887.1, from coordinate 88,720,108 downwards.
AAAAAAACAGCTACTAAAGCAGAAATTATGGCATATTAAAGTGTAAAGATTTTGCCTTTAATAATCAAGTCCCACAGATTCCTAAATAAGTGTTTTCCTGTTTCCAGATTCCTGTCTCATTTTATTCATCAGATATTATATGCAGGAATAAAATGATTCTCTCACTTCTGTTGCCATGCTGAAGACACTGATTGCACTTTGGTTTTCTAACAGCTCTCAGGAAAGAATGAACCTGGTAAAACTAGTGCCTACCTCCTTGAAAGACCTACTAAAGTTTTCAGTCTCTCAGGAACAGAAAAAAGTTGTCAGCTTGAAACAACACAAAGGTGGTGAGGAGTGTGAAAAGAATTCCCAATGTCTATGAGAACAGCAAAGGTAGGAAAGAAACTTTAACAAGACATGGCTAGCCAATCATGACCAGTATTTTTGTTTTGGGGTTGATATTGAGAACAGCAGAAGACCCTATGATTATCCCTGGCTCATACTGGAGTTGTGTATGAGAGCTGCAGAAGGTTAATGTGTTTATCCTCTGAACAGGAGAAGGAAATGAACTGCCAAGACAAATGATTTGTCCAAAGTGGCACTGGATATCTATTTGAAGTAGGAAACTGAACATCAGCATAATCCCAGGTTAGCTGCAAAGACTAAACCAGTTTTATTAAGGAAAAAAAAAAAAATTTTTAGAAATAAAAATAATTAAAATTAGAGAAAAAATTGGCATCAAAGTTTTTACAAAATGATAAAAGCAAATCAGTAAATCTATAAACACATGCAAATATTGTAAACCAAAAGAAAAGAGGAAAAAAATGCTTAATAAAAACATGCAAAGAAGCAGAGATATTAATCATAATGGTGAAAGTAAAAATAGAAACAAACTCAGTTAAAAATTAGACTTCTACATAGGAATGGCTTTGCTGAGTGAACTGAGCAATTCAGATGATAAATTGTGTGCATACTTCCTAGAAAACACTTTTGAAATATATGGAAATGACGATCAGTCTGAATGTCAGGAAACATATTTCAAATTCCAAATTAAAAATATAAATAAATACAGAAAATTTATGCTAGGAAAGAATATTGTATGTAATGTTAAACTGCTGAACATTCTGGTCACAAGCTGTTCTGTGTGGATTAATACAAGAGGCCATGACTAACAGTAGAAGAGTACAGTAATTCAGAATTTTAGATATCAGTGGGATTCATCTCACCAAAATTTATAACAGTGATATCAGCTAGTGCATGGTCACTTCCAAGCAACTGCTACCTTCAAATGGCAGTTCCTTCCTTTTCAAAATGATTTTCAAAGACAGGCGGCATCAATTTCTCCTGAAAATGCCCATTTCTTTTGATGATAGGTGGACCCTGACTGAGTTAAACTTAGGTAACAAACATTTACATGGCCAGAGCTAGATAAGATGAATCTCATACTTCTGTAGCTTAAGAACCTTAGAAAACCCATCTAATTTGGATTTTTTTCCACTGTACACAATCACTTAGTTGAGTTATTTAGTCCAGATCATAGCTAAGGCTCAACAAGGAACATGGCATATTTCTGTAAAAAGGCAGATTAAAACGTCACAGCAAAACCTTGTCTGTTATCCAGATTAAAATAGTTTAGAAAGCTCATTTACTTGCAGAAATTTATGTTATGAGATTAGACTTACAACACCAACACTTCAGGTGAGTAATGCATCTAAGAGCAAGTACAGTCAAAGATGACCACATTGTTAGGCAGTTCTGCATACCTTAAATCTGGATCACCCTCTGCAGACAGTGCCTTCTGTTATAAACCTCTGAGCTATCAGTTAATAAAATTCTAGTAAGGCACCCGACAAGGTATCAAGTAATAAGATGAATCTAAGCCTAATTGTATAGACAATCCTATCTATAAACAACTTCTAATCCACTCTAAGAGGCTTCTCTGAAAATAAGGTAACCACAAACTTAATTTTCCTTTTCTAAAAATGATAGTTCAAAATTTCCATAATGAAAAGCAAGGCTTTGTAGGCTCTTCTAAATTTTTACACATAATAGAGACATGGCCTAAAACATTACATAAAGTACTCTGAATTAGTTCAGTTTTAAATTCAGTTCACTGTTAGCTTTCAGCCTAATAAACTGTTTAAATAACAAATTCTTAGCTAGTAAATAACTCTCGGTAACATATTATTAGCAAATTCTGGTTGGTAAAAATCTGAAGTATGCTATATGCTCAGCTTTCTAGTAGAAAAGAGAACCTTGGCTACCATCCTGTCTACTCATACACACACAAAAAGTAAATGAAGTGCACAAATTGAGAAATTTATAACCAAACTGAACTATGGCTTGGAGAAGGAAATCATCTTAAACTAGTTAGATCTAGTATGACTAACAGAGAGATGACAGAAGCTTTTCATCCATCAGCATACTTTCACTCCTAAAAAATTCTAGGGAAGTACTAACCATGTCCACTTTTCACTGCATTCTGAAGGTCTCCTCAAAAAAAGCTAACACTGGTATTAACACATCTAAAATACTGTAATGCATTCATTGTCACATACATTCCTAACTGTACTTTCTAATCTGCATCTCCTGATTATTTTCACCCTTTTGCTCTCCTTCCTCTGGCAGTGGATAGCATTTTGCATGGAGCTCTCAAAATATGTGACCTAATGAATTGTCCTCCAGTAGTTAGTTAATCTGATTTAGCACTGGAATTTTATTTGAATGTAGAGATCTTATCCCTGATGCTTAAAATACAATTCAAAATGAACAGAAAGTAACTCCCATTTCCCGCTGCCAGAGAATGTCCCCTGCTGAAGCTGCACAAAGCGTTTACAACATACGAACATTTAGCTAGAAATAATCCATACCTTTGAGTCCAGCAGGCCTTTTTTTTTTTTTTTTTTTTTTTACAAAATTTTGGGTACACTGATTTCCACTGTTCAGGCTTTTTGGTGTTTTTAAAATGACTTCTCACACTTGCTGATTCACAAGAACTTAAAATTCAAAATGCTTTTATATAATAACAAAACCTGTCCAAAACTTGTCAGAACATTTTGCACAACTTTAAAAAAGAAAAATGTTCAATATATTACTGGCAAGATCATACAATATACAACTACCTACAATGATAGATAAATTCTAACATCTATTGTAATGTAAGATCAGTGAGAGCAGAGCACTGGATTTAGTAGCAGATATTTTGACGAATTTCCATTGAATCATTCTCCTAACTTCTTTCTGAACCAGTTACTGCTGCTGGCTATTCTGGGTACAAGTCTTACAAAAATATAAGAATTTCTCTTTCTCTGTCATGTATAAGCACTCCCAGTGAAGTCCTAGTTACTGCAAGTAACATCCATCATGTGTTGTTTGTTTTGGCATGATGATACTTCCACATTATGCCCTTGTTCATCACATTTAGACATTCTGTCTGGTCTTAGATTAGACAGCACCTTTGGGCAGAAACCGTGTGCCTGAATGCTCATTTTAGCAAGACCTCTGAGCACTTCTATTTCCAATAATGTCTTTTGAATGTTTATGGAAGTGGTTCTTTGAATTATCACATATAACCACATATTTTCCATTGCTTAGTATGTATTTTTCTAATGAACAGCATTTAAAAAGTCAAATAAAACCAAAATATAAGAGTATGCATATCATATGCAAGAAAATAAAAAACAAACAACCAAAACCCCCACCACCTCCCAGAGTACACCTTAGGCTGCAGGTGTCTGAAATAAACACTAATCATGACTGGCCTTCTGAAAGTCTATAATGTGGACATTTATATAAACTTCTTCGTATTTTATGTTACTCTCCTACATACGTCAACAGATAAAATGTCATCAGTATGCACATGATTATTGTGGAACATGCACTTCTTAAACTGCAGCTAACAAAAGCAATCACAGTGAAAAAAAATTGTAGACTGCTCAGAGGTCTGAGAAGTAGTAGTCACTTTGCTCTGGTAGGGTGTAATGAGATAACCGAGGAAAAGCTCAAATAAATCACATTTCAAAATAAGATTTAGAAACAGTGTATGGAAACTGTGCTTAGAGATGTCCTAAAGCATGGAATTAGGAGATTAATAGGGATCTATTAATAGGGAATCTATGAATAACAATTTGTAAAGAATTAGTTGTTTTTCTCAAAAAAACCCTAGGTAAAAAAGAATCTGGAAAATAGTCTGCATCAATCCAATATTATATTCCTCAAGTTTCACATTATGCCAAACTTATAGCAAAAAACCAAATTAGACTAATTGGTAGCAACAGGACCTTACAGTTTTTCAGAAGAGTTAAGTCATATGAAACTCCATCTTTCTCCAGACACTTGCAAGTGATTCACAAGTTGTTTCAAAGCAATATTAATAGTTCTGTGAGTAATTGCTGCTGGAGGGATATTGAAAATGGACCTTCCTGGGAACAAAAGTGTAAATGATGTTACATTCTTTCTCTCTGTATAAGCAAAAGCAGTCAGATATTAAAAATATACTTCCCAAGAAAGCTGAGTTACACAGATATAGAATTACTCATTCAAAATGTGTTTCTGGGCTACATTTTTAAGTCCTCTTTATAGGAATTATTATGGAAATAACTTTGCTGAAAAGCCCCAAGGAGAAAGTAGAGCACAAAACTGTGTGTTTAAATGAAAATGGATTTAAACATGAAATATTGGAATTGTTGTCATTTAATGCTTTGGCAATATAATAATATTTTTTAAAGGTTTTACAGAACCTCCAGTAAAGGAATAATCTGTCTCTGATTCATATAACAGTTGTTAGCATATAGATTTCAGACATAAGTGTACTATGCTTGTTTCCTCTCTTATTTCTGGCATCAAGAAACAATATAGTTAGACCAAGCATTAAGAGCTGATCAGTATAAAATCTCTCTTTTTCCTATGTAATAACATTGCCTCAAGTGTCTGTTTTCTGATGCAATTAATCTAAATATATTCAAATAAATAAGAGAGCAAAAGAAAATAGAACTTGCACATTAAGAATGATCCTAATTCTCTGGTACATATTATAATGTGATATTAAAATAAAACTAAACTCCTGCTGTGCATGTGCTTTATTGACATAATTTACCACATGGTCATACAACCATTATACATCAATATTTCACTCATGTGCCAGTCTCCTATGACTCAATTAAGGACATAACTTTACACAGTGATGTAAAGTTCAATCTTTTTCATGTGAAATGCCTTTACAGTAGTATTCCTAGAACAAAATAGTCCACAGAGCTCAAGATGGAACATTCAGTGGTGAGGAAAAGTTGACTGGCTTATATTTAGAAAATACTTGATCCAGAAGAGATTGGGAAAAGCATAAAACTAACATATGTGTAAAATACCCCTTTTTGATAAAGACCTTCCTGCAGAATACTTTGTCAATAACATTTCAATAGATCCATTTGACCCTGTTATTTACAGGTAGCTCTAAATGGTGCTAAAACCGAAACCTCGAAAAACCTCCAAAATAATAACCAAATGATATTACAAACAAAAAAAATAACTAAATGAATAAAAGATCTTCACTAGGACATATTTGATATAGAAGACAGTAAGACAGACAATAAGCCTCCAAGGCTGTGACTTAAATATCCTGGTGCTGTTCTCTGGCACCGAGATTACAAGCATGGAAAAGCTTGTGCTGCTGCTATTTACTCATTACTCTCTGAAACATTAGGGTCAGGACAAAGCACATCTGAACTACCGTCTAAGGATGATCTCTAGTCTGCTCTGACTACTGGACTGTGTTTAGGAGCTACTTGGAAAAGTCCCATGTGGCCTGGGCCAAAATCATGTGAGGGACAAATCTAAGAATTTAACAGCGTGGACAAAACCAGCTCCAGTGACTGAAAACATTCTTTGGAGCTGTTTTATTTAGTATAAATATTGGCTAAGTAAGTTGGCACTGGAGATTTGCTATTGATAGGCAAGTTATGTGGAAGGTATTTCAATGTCATATTTATGAATGACAGTATAAACCCTTAAAATAAAAGATAGATCTCTTAGGAAAGTATTGAACAGATTTCACTTATGGAGCAAGAGCTCTTTATAGAATACAATCAGAAGAAATGCTTGAAGCCTCTACTAGTACAAAATGCACAAAATAAAGCTTTCCATGTTTAAGTTACATAGTGAGAAAGACATAGCATTGAAAGTAATATCTTAAATAATTATTTATTGTATTGATTACATAATTTAAATATTCAACTTGACTTTAGAAATGTGCCTGTAAAACATAATTTCTGAATTCAAAATACCCTAAGCTGCATGTTTTTAGAAACAAACAAAAAAAGCCTCTAGCTTCAGAGGCAATTACTTGAAGGTATAAAATTACATGCTCACAGCAGTATTACCAAATGCAGCAAATATAGCAACATGTCTGTGTTTACAGGGTAGTCTTAGGCATGCCCAAATATGTTTAGATTTGTTTACAGGCTTCTTAGGCATGTCCAAAATAAAATGTATTAAATAGAAATGTTATCAAATTATTAAAGAAAACCCTTCCAAGTTGATGAAAAATTATGAACAAGGATCTGATAAAATTAATACTCAACATTGTAAAATACCATCAGGAGGCCCTACATAGATGATCAAACCTAAAAAAAAAAAAAAAATCAACTTGATTACTTGGGGAATGGTGATATAACCAGAGGATTTAATAAAAAGAAAATTGGTTTGCCTTCTTAATTTCAGGCAAATAGGCACAAATCTGGAAACTCCCATTCTTCTTTCTCACTTTCTCCAAAACAAAAGAAAGCAAAACAGAGAAAAAAAATCTGACAACTAATCTAACCTACCTTCATATAAATATTTAAATTATTTCTTTGAAAAATAAAATATCATGTGAATTTAAAATTAAAAAAATGTGAAAGTAACCTTTTTGTTTACAGAATGAAGAAAAGTAACAAGTCCTTGGCCACATTGTCCTCTTATTGCTGTGCTATTAGACATGCAGAAATTCTGTTTTGACCTCTTTTAACATCCAGAAAATAAATGGGACAGCACATGTTCAATCAAAGTGATTATATTACCTGAGGCTTCCCCCTCAAATCTGCAGCTGCTAGCTGGAAAACAGAGAAATGAGGTCATGAGGATGAACACAATGACTTCCAGAGCTACAGAGGCAGTCCTTGATGTTTTCCCTCAGACAAAGTGATTGAGCTGGCAAATATCTCCTTTTGATCAGTTAATACCAGCTTATAATATTTATTTTGCCTGTTACTAAAGAGACCTACTCTGGACATATAAGTTTTGGTAGAAAGCAAGTTTCGGGCACTGCACATCTGCCAAAGAGTTCAAGCTGGGAGGGATCTCAGGAGGTTGTTAGTCCACCCTTGTGCTCAGCTGTAGGAACAGCTGATCCTCAGAAGCATCAGCTGTAGGGTTAGCAAAGATTCATGATGGCTTTACCCAGTCTGAAGAAACTCTAGGGATGGAGACTGCAGAGACCCCCAGGCAGCTTATTTCTGCACACAACATTCTCAGTGGTGAAAATGTTTCTTCTTCTGTCCATGTATACTCACTACCAAATATACAGAGATCTTTCTAAACTATTTGCTCAGTCAGTCTAGTCTCACTAGTATGCACACAAAGTGTATACCACATGAATTGAATATAGGGTTGACATCACTTGCAGCCAGACAGTAGCTCTCCGTGAACAAGTAATCCCTTCTTGAAAATTCAGAATATTTGAAAATGTGTAAATGTAATTCACTCAGTGATCCAATGTACAATTATCTGCAACTGCTAGTGCTGTTACTTTCAGGAGATATCACCAGGTCTATCAATAAATGGGAAAAGAATGTAAAAATTTGCTTCTACATAACTGGTCAACTCTCAAAACAATACAGCAAACATGACTCCATGAAAGCCATCATGCCTCATTTAGGGTTATGTAATGAAAATAGAAAACAGCTTATTCACATCTACCAAATTAGTTTAAGAAAAAAAGGAGACATTTCACTTTATCAGATGTAAATACACAGGGATGTTGAGGTAGGATCCCAGTGTTCTTTGTAACTTACACTTAAAAGGAAGTTTGCAACTTTTTTACCTATTAAAAATTACTCTTGTAAGGAGAGGTTGGCTGCTCAGTTGTAACTTTTAAGTGCTTTATAGGTGACAAAAAGACCTTGTCAGCAACTAAATACTACTTTCAAGTGTTTTAGCATGTACTAAAACTTTTTATGATACAGCTTCTAAATTAGGGAAATTTGATTGTGTATGTGCTCAGGTTTCTGGCATCACTGAAAGATTACCTGACAACAAAGAACTAAAGTCAATTAATTTGGTTATAAACATAACTTTTATCTAAAAACACCCTAAAGCAAAGCAGAAAAAAAATGTGAAAGAATTGCAAAGACAATCGCACTCAATTAACTGGCTTCAAGTCTTGCTTTCAGGAAATAAAAATATTACATCCTGATTCAGTTAATTTTTCTGGAAAAAACAATAGAAATGAAAAAAGAAACTTTCAAAGATTTGTAGATTCTGCATGCATGGCAAAGTTTAGCAAAAAAAAAAAAACAACAAAGGAAATGGAATATCATGTGGTTCAAAAATACTGGATTGTGTGTTTGCACGCTTCAGAAATCTTGCTAAGAAATACTAGAAATAGTCAAATGTTTTATCTTAAAATTCCAGCATTTTAATTTCTTTAAATCTTGTTGAATTTACATCAAATGGGGAAATATTTTTCTTACATAAACAGATGGGCAGATTGTAGAAGCCCATTAAATATCATTTCTGCTGAGGCTGAGATTTAAATTTATTTCAATTATAAGAGATGAACTGAAGTTCAGAAAGCAAAAATATATTGCAATGCATTAAAACTGATAATATACACCAGTTAATACTAAGTCAAAGCTAAAAATAATTGAGAGCAGTGAGAATTGTGAGAGCTGTAGAAATGTATATGCAAGCAAAAAAAAAAAAAAAAAGAAAAACATTCAGTGGTAAGGGAAATGCTCATTTTCTTCGGTATCTCTTAAAATAAAACATTTATTCATAACCAATGTTGTTGTTGTTGAAAGGTGGCTATCAATACGAAAGGTCCAAAATGAAGATTGATTGATTGATTGGTTATAATAAAAGATTTTAAAATGTAGAAAGAGGTATGGTTAGGGAATATTTTAATTTTCATTACAACATTAGGTATCAAGTTAATACTTTCTTGTAGGTATCATTAAAGAACAAATGCAAAGATGGTCTGAGAACTATCACCAACATTATATCAAGAATACATTGCTTGAAACTAAAAACAAAAAAAACCTTTTTGAAGAAGCTGGCAACTTTAATTAAACTGTATAGTATTCTTACTAGTGATGCATCAACATTATGCTAAGCAGGGCAGGGGCAACAACAAGAGACTGAAGAAGGATAAGGGAATTCTGTTTCCCATTCATGACCATTTCCCAAGCTACAGTAAGCAAATGCTCACAGCACAAAACTCTCTTTCCTCTGGGCTTCTGACTTAGCCCTTTCACAGATCCAGCAAGTATTTCAAGACATCAGTATGCCAGCCACAGAAAACCATAGAGAAGGTAAAATGCTGTGCAAAGCCATGAAATGTTTTTCATTGTGCTTTCTTGTCTTTCAGATTTGCACTAGGCTCACCACTGCTCTGAGCAAAGCATGGAAAGAGGTCCATGTTCCCCCACCTTGTTAATTTCTGGGCTGAATTTAACCTTGTAACCCAGAGAGAGCGCAGCATCCTGTTGTATAAAATATACTGAAACAAATCAACAAACTGGAAAACCTCTGTAATTCACACTGTAACCTTTCCTTCATGGTCTTCAGGGTCTGATCTTACCTACTTTACTCTCTGACATGCCCACATAGAAGCTTTTAGCCTTGTGGAAGGCTGGGAAGTCCATTTCTGTGCTAGCCTGCTGCTAGGGGAAACTGGAAACAAAATTTGTACTGGCACCAAAACTGCCAATACCAGTCATTTAGAGAAACCAACAACGTAATGTAAGGTCAGCTATATTTCTTCTAGATAGAAATGTATTTCTTCCATGGGGAAATAAATGACTGAATAAGAAAATGATGTAAAACATAACATAATAAAGCACATTTACCAGCCAGATTTTACCTAAAGAAGGCATGGTGCATGCCAGCTCAAAAATCAACTCTTCATTTTCAAGCCACAGGAATTTTGTTTAATTTTCTTTTCTTTCTCTATGCTGAATGTTTTGGAGTTGGAATTTATCTGGTTGCACTGACAATGTTCCTAAAACTGCTACGGGAGTGTTTATTCACCGATTTCAAATGGCGAAACGCGTACTAGCCCAGTAGCAGTTTGAAAATCTTACTCTGTATTAAGGTACAAGTACATTGTGTTATGTTGCTCTGTTCTTTGTATATAAAAGCAAACCTTAAAAGTAAAAGTTAACATGTAAAAGATGCAGATGTGTGTACTGTAGATGTCTAAAGCTAGGCACATAAATCCTAGTCAAAATGACTAGCTGAGGCACCAGTAGATCAGTCATAAAAATAAAGTATATTGAAAAGATTTGCTCAGATTACCCTTAGGTATATCCAGTGGTGCTTTACCAAAAATAAAATAAAATAAAAAAAAATAAAAAATTAGTCTAAGAGTCCTTACTCCTTTCACTTGTCCTTGAGAATGATCTTGTGCTACACAATCCTATAACTACGTGTCTTACGTGTCAGTGTTTTAAAACTGCTGAATTTCCAAACTACCATCTACCTAGCTTTCATTTTAAAATTTCAGTAAATTAAACAACAGTTCTTAAGTTGTCTCTAAGTGGCAATAATTAAATCTTCACTCCTAATGATGCCATCCATTCCAAGGACAAATTCAACATGGTAAGAGGTGTAGGAAAGGAGAGTTATAACAAAATCCTATGGCTTGGCATACAGCCATGTGCTAAGGGCATACATTAGCACTTCCAACAGTTTCTGCAGGAGTTGCTGGAAGAGGATCAGTCTGGACAGGGTACAGAGTAAAAGATACAACAACCCTTTCTTATTCTGGCTGTTCATACCCCTTCAGCTATTTTTTATCTTATGAATTTATTATTTTTTTTTTTCTTTGTCAGAGGAAGCTCAACCAAATTCTACTTTATATACTTCATTATACTTCAAGCAAGGTTTAGCCATGCTAATAGACCAAAGGTACTCAGTATTAGGGTGTGTGTCCAAATCCAAGTATTAACAGATTACCTGAGATTCCTCTACTTTTCTTGGAAGCTCTTATCCTTAACTCATGTTAGATGAGTTGTTGCTAAGAAATCCACAATGCCTCCTCTTGTTAACACACCTGACCAGGTTAACAACAGCTGATAGCAATGAATAGCAAAGTGAGTTTTAACAGTGTTTCTGAATGGAGTATCACATTCTGAGATGATGCATCAAACCAGAGACCTTTAAAGAGGAAATTACCAATGGCAAGACTTTGCATGAAATTACCGTCACTCAGACTACACAATAATCACATAATTCCAAAACGACTTTTGAGAAAATGAGCCTGTTTGACAGAAGAATAAAGAAGCAGGGCATTTTGTGATGAGGGAGATACCTTGGAACAGAAAAGTGGTAGCAGAGGAGCATCCAAGATGACACTGCTAGAAGTCAGCCCACGTCCATCCTAACCTCTGTTTTGGCCTAAAGGGGGTCTTCCCTCCATTTGACAGCATAGGCAGCTGCACTCCAGCTACGGGGATGGCACTGCAAGGGTGCCCCATGCAGGGACCCATACCTTGGGTACCTCTATGAGCCCCATGGACCTTTTGAGCCAGCAGTAGCTTGTAGGGAGCAGCATGGGTATGGATCACACACAAAGCTAGCACACTTGCAATCCTACTGGGAGGTGTGTATCAAGAAGGGAACCCACACTCACGGATGAGGTAGGGTCTGCATATAACCATATTGTTGTATGTTTGTGCAGTTAGATCTTCCTGGGAGTATTGGAGGGCAACTAGAAATGTGTAGGAATACACTCAGGTTTTGTGGGTGTCCAGTATTATGTTTTATCCATTGTATTGCTGATCCCAAAGAATAGTTCACCAATTAATTAAATATAGTTCAAAAATCAACGAATCACCGATCCTGATTTGGTTTAACCCAAATGAGCTGAACAGTTCTTCCCTGCCACATTTTTTACATTTACAATTTAGATAACTACAGCTCTGATAAAAACATCTAACTAATTCCCACCTATCACCTACCTGCCCAGTGTCACAGAAGACTAAGGATTATCTCTTAGACAATCAACATGAACATTAAATCTGAAAATTTTATTTAGCTAATGGTTCAAAAGTCTGCCAAGAAACAACAAGACAACTTCCACCGGACAGCAGTACTGAAAAAGAAATAAACCAGTTCAGGGTGTTTTTTGCAGTACTGAAGTATGCAAATATTTTTTTGTTTACATGTTGATGTGTGCACTTTTAGGTAAATAAACTTATTTGTGATATAGTGATGCACTGTTCTCCCTCAGAGATCAGCAATACCAGGAACACACACAACAGCAAAATTCATTGCTGTGGATGCTAATTCATTGGTCTACAATGAGGGTCCTCAGATTCATTTTCAATTGATTAACTGAGGGCTTTTGAGGCAACACAGTTTTTTTCTTAATTTCTTACTTTTTTTTTTTTTTCCCCTTCTTTGTGTGATTCTTGTACTTATATTTATGTGCAAGTACTTATGAATCGCAACTGTGGTGGTGATTTTTATGATGGCTTCTCATCTCAATTAACATCTGCTTGATGCTATAAAGACAAGAATTTAAAGATAAAAAGTGATATCAATTATAAAAGTAATAGAATATGTTACTATTGTACTTTGTAGAAATCTAAGAATAGTGATGATATTGTTGTAACCTAAGATATGTGTGTCAAAACAGATTGCATTTTTCTTCCATCAGTCTCATAACCAAAATTCTCCTTCCAAACTTTGTCTTACTTAGTATCTAGTAAAAATGTAATAATGTTTCTCCATAGACAATTTTATGGCAAATGAGTTGGTTCAAACGACATTAGATTATAAAGAAAAAAAAAACCAAAAAAAACCAAAAACACTAAACCCAGCAATAATAAATTAAAGTTATGCATATTTAAATATATCAAAACTTCAGGGTTTTTTTTCTTAAAAAAGTTTTGTTAATTTTCTATACTTTCTGCCCCCAAAATATTCTGTCAAAATCAGTCTGATGTTGATAAAAATGGTTTAGCTGAAATGTCAGATTCTGAATTTGGCTTCTTCGCTTTCTGAAGCAGAAGGTGGAGAAATATGATGTTATATAAAATGATTATTTCTCTTTTTTCTCATCTACAGGCATTTGCCAGTGCTTAGATGCTACAGGGAACAGCAACAATGTAATTTGGGGCAATGTTTGTCCTAAACCTCTGCCAGTTTATCACTCTGTGTCTGACACTGTAGCCAGGGAGTTTATTCTGAATGCTGAAGTCAGTCTACAGACTTGGCCATCACATATTTCAGGATAGTTAATCCATGCACCAGGCAGTACATGGAGCAGTAACCAATCCTTTCTGCAACTTCCGCCTTGCAAAGTTTTGCAATTTTGAAGTGCAGTTTTCCCTCCTGGATTTTACCTCCTACAACTACGGCCTTGCAGGTGAAAGTAAGTCCTGTTAAGGTGAAACTGAGTAAATATACAGCTGCAAATTTGAGATTGTTATGTGAATGCAGCATTGTTATTTATTGTAAGTAGTTTTAAATGTATAAAGAAACTTCTAGAATCTTTTTTTTTTTCCTACATGAAGTGGATGACTGAGAAGTCTAGGCAAATAGTTATGAGGAGGGTGAGTGAAATCACTGCAATGTAATCATAGAAAGGAATCTAGAAAGGAATCTATCTGAGAACAGAGAAGGAACTGTTATTTCAGTCCATTTTCTTCTACTAGCTATTTTCAAACCCACATTTGACTTTCTAACACTAATTGGAGTATTGACTGACCATATAAATGCTTGCCCTCGTTGTTCTACTCTCACAAATTAAGTAGTGAGTGCCTCCAGTTATCTAAATAAGGTGCTGATTGATCTTGTGGAAATAATTAATCAAGCCAGAGCTGATATGATCTCCAGCCATGTCAGAACTTTCCTTTCTCATTACGCTTACCTAGTGCAGAATTTAAATTTACAGCCTGTGGCAAAGGTAATGTTTTTTGAGAGGTTTCTACAAGTCAAATTACAAGGAGGAAGTCAGATTTCATTGTAATAAGACTTTAAATGAGTCCAATTACATTTTAGTTCAAACAGTCTTGTTTCAAATATTGTTCTGCCTGTCTGGTAGCATTTAATAGAAGCCAACATCGAGTTTAGAGCACTGGGGAATAATATGCCAGCTTTCCTGTCTTGAATCAGTGGAAGCAGGCGTCCTTCCTAGACAGGCACTTAAATACATGTAATGCAGAAACTGAAATGCTGTTACAACTGTATTTCCCCTTAACAACAAATAGACATAGTAAGCAGTACAATGACTTTTGCTGCAGCAGTTCATTTATCATGAGCTAGCTTCACCCTTCACCCTCCCCAAATACACAACAAATGCTTAAAAAAAGAAAAAAGAAATCTTTTTAACAGAAAAATCAGGAGTAGCATACACTATTACTTTGTTCAGCAAAGTATGTTACACTCTCAGTGATCATATAAAGCCTTGAGACTTCTGCACAGTACCTTAGCTAGGAAAAGAACAGCAGAAGTGATCTTCTGAACTGAGGGAGGAGGTAGAAAGGTTGAGAGCCATTAGAGAGTGTGAAAGTGAAATAGATTGGTGGAACCACACCCTAAGGCAAGGGCAGAGGGAAGTGGTTCAACAAGATATGGATCCCCTTCCCTCCTACCATCAGACAGAAGGAGAGAGCTTAATGGACAAGGATGGATGGAGGGAGGTTCCTCCTCGGAGAGGTAAGCGAAAACCCTCACAATCCCTTCCTCCCTCCCAGTTGCCCTTGAATAACAGGTACGAGGTCTTGGAAATTCAGGGCCAGGTGAATGGAGATGGTGAGGCAAATCTATCTAGTGAGTCACCCAGGGCTAGTCACTCACCCACATGCCTCAGAACTTCTACAACCAAGAAGAAAAGAAGAGTAATTGTGGTGGGTGACTCCCTTCTGAGGGGAACAGAAGGGCCCATTTGTCGACCGGATCCACCCCACAGGGAGGTCTGCTGCCTGCCTGGGGCTCGGATTAGAGATGTTAAAAAGAAGCTCTCTGAACTGGTGCAGCCGTCTGACTACTACCCACTGCTGGTTTTTCAGGTTGGCAGTGACGAAATTATTACGAGGAACGTAAGGGCAATGAAGAGAGACTACAGGGCCCTGGGACGGCTGGTTAAAGGGTCTGGAGCGCAAGTGGTGTTTGCCTCCATACCTGTTGCAAGCGAGGGTGAAGGGATATATAAGAAGACTCTGCAGGTTAATGTATGTCTACGTGACTGGTGCCAAAGGCAGGGGTTTGGGTTTTTCAGTCACGGGCTGCTGTATGGGACACCTGGTTTGCTGGTGACAGGCGGGATACACCAGTCCCAGAGAGGAAAAAGGGTTTTGGGGCAGGAGTTAGCAGGGCTTATTGACAGGGCTTTAAACTAGTTAGGAAGGGGGGAGGGGATTTAACTGGGCCTGTTGGGGACAAGCCCAAGAGGAACATGCTAGGGATTGAAGGATGGCGGGCTAAGGAGGACTATCAATCTCTTGTTTCACTTGTGGGAAAGGATAGCTTTTTAGACCCTGTCCCGCAGGGGAAAAAGGGTACTAGGACTGGCTCCCTGAAATGCCTGTACACCAATGCACGCAGCATGGGGAATAAACAGGAGGAGTTAGAAGTCTGTGTGCGGGCTAAAGGTTATGATCTAGTGGCGATTACAGAGACATGGTGGGACAGTTCACATGACTGGAATGTGGTCATGGATGGCTATGTCCTTTTTAGGAAAGATAGGTCAGCAAAGCGAGGTGGTGGAGTGGCTCTTTACGTGAGAGAGCAACTAGAATGTATTGAGTTCTGTCCGGGGTCGGATGAGGAGCAAGTGGAATGTCTGTGGGTACGAATCAAGGGGCTGACTGGCACGGGTGATACAGTTGTGGGGGTCTATTACAGACCTCCTGATCAGGACGAAGGAGTTGATGAGGCTTTCTACAGGCAACTGGAAGTAGCCTCGCGACTACATGCCTTAGTCGTCGTGGGGGACTTTAATTACCCCGATATTTGCTGGAAGACTCACACAGCCAGTCATTCACAGTCTAGGAGGTTCCTCGAGTGCATTGATGATAATTTCTTAATGCAAATGGTGGACGTACCAACTAGGGGAGCAGCGCTGCTAGATTTAGTACTCGCCAACAAGGAGGGTTTGGTCGAAGTGGTGACGGTCAATGGCAGCCTTGGCTGCAGTGACCATGAGATGGTGGAGTTTAGGATCCTGTGTGGGAGGAATAGAATACCTAGCAAAGCCACAGTTCTGGATTTCCGAAGGGCCAACTTTGGCCTCTTCAGTCAACTGCTAAGGGAAGTCTCATGGGAAAGTGTACTAGGCGGTAAAGGGGCTCAAGATAGTTGGTTAGCATTCAAGGACCGCTTCTTCCAAGCTCAGGATCGGAGCGTCCCAATAAGTAGGAAGTCAAGTAAGGGATCTAGGAGACCGGCGTGGTTAAACAAGGAGCTGCTGGGCAAACTCAAGTGGAAAAGGAGAATCTATGGATTATGGAAGGAGGGGCTGGCCGCTTGGGAGGAATATAGGACAGTTGTTAGAGGATGTAGGGAGGCAATTAGGACAGCTAAGGCCTCCTTGGAACTCAATCTTGCTAGTCGGGTTAAAGACAATAGAAAGGGCTTCTTCAAATACATAGCAAATAAAACTAACACAAGAGGCAATATAGGCCCACTGCTGAACGAAGTGGGTACCCTGGAGACAGAGGATATAAAGAAGGCAGAGGTGCTGAATGCCTTCTTTGCCTCTGTCTTTACTCCTGCAGACTCTCCCCGAGGGCCCCGGATTTCTATAGCCCCAGAAGGAGTCAGGACAAAGGAGGAGTTTGCTTTGGTAGATGAGGATTGGGTTAGGGATCAGCTATGCAATCTGGACATCTGTAAATCGATGGGTCCGGATGGAATGCACCCACGGGTGCTGAGGGAGCTGGCGGAGGTCATTGCTAGGCCACTTTCCATCATCTTTGGTAAGTCATGGGAAACGGGCGAGGTGCCTGAGGATTGGCGGATGGCAAAGGTCACACCAATCTATAAGAAGGGCAAGAAGGAGGACCCGGGTAATTATAGACCGGTCAGCCTTACCTCCATCCCTGGAAAGGTGATGGAACAACTTATTCTTGACTCCATCACTAGGCATATCAAGGATGAGGGGGTCATTAAGAACAGCCAACATGGTTTTATGAGGGGGAAGTCATGTATGACCAACCTTATAGCCTTCTATGAGGAAGTGACTAGGTGGAGGGATGATGGTAGAGCGGTAGATGTAGTTTTTCTTGATTTCAGTAAGGCATTTGATACTGTCTCCCACAGCATCCTCATAGATAAGCTAAGGAAGTGTGGGCTTGACGATCAAGTAGTGAGGTGGATCGAGAACTGGTTGAAAGGAAGAAGGCAGAGAGTTGTGGTCAATGGCGCAGAATCTAGCTGGAGGTCTGTGACTAGTGGAGTTCCTCAGGGGTCGGTGCTGGGACCGGTGCTGTTTAATATTTTCATCAATGACCTGGATGAGGGAACTGAGTGCACCCTCAGCAAGTTTGCTGATGACACAAAACTGGGAGGAGTGGCTGACACACCAGAGGACTGTGCTGCCATTCAGCGAGACCTGGACAGGCTGGAGAGTTGGGCGGGGAGAAACTTGATGAAATTTAGCAAGGGCAAGTGTAGAGTCTTGCATCTGGGGAAGAACAACCCCATGTACCAGTACAGGTTGGGGGTTGACCTGCTGGAAAGTAGTGAAGGGGAAAGGGACCTGGGGGTCCTGGTGGATAGGAGGATGACCATGAGCCAGCAATGTGCTCTTGTGGCCAAGAAGGCAAATGGCATCTTAGGGTGCATTAGAAAGGGAGTGGTTAGTAGGTCAAGAGAGGTTCTCCTCCCCCTCTACTCAGCCTTGGTGAGGCCGCATCTGGAATATTGTGTCCAGTTCTGGGCCCCTCAATTCAAGAAGGACAGGGAATTGCTTGAAGGAGTCCAGCGCAGAGCCACAAAGATGATTAAGGGAGTGGAACATCTCCCTTATGAGGAGAGGCTGAGGGAGCTGGGTCTCTTTAGCTTGGAGAAGAGGAGACTGAGGGGTGACCTCATCAATGTTTACAAATATGTAAAGGGTAGGTGTCAGGATGATGGAGCTAGGCTTTTTTCAGTGATATCCAGTGATAGGACAAGGGGCAATGGGTGTAAACTGGAGCATAGGAAGTTCCACGTTAACATCAGGAAGAACTTCTTTACTGTAAGAGTGACAGAGCACTGGAACAGGTTGCCCAGGGGGGTTGTGGAGTCTCCTACACTGGAAATATTCAAGGCCCGCCTGGACAAGTTCCTGTGTGATGTACTGTAGGTTACCCTGCTCTTGCAGGGGGGTTGGACTAGATGATCTTTTTAGGTCCCTTCCAACCCTTGGGATTCTGTGATTCTGTGATTCTGTGATTCTGAATCATCAAATCCAGACTACTGCAATGACAAATGGTTGCTACTTGCTACTCTTTATTGACACACTGTCTTGGTCCTAGCTGGCACTTCAGCACAGATGTTCTTATAGAGAACTGGAATTACTTGGCTTCTCCTCTCCACACGCTAGAAATGAGACAAGAGAGCAAAGCTTTTAACAAAGCTGTAATAATTTTATGGCAACACAAGGAGCCTGAGAGCTAACCCAGCTACTTCTGCAGTGTGGAAGCATGCCTGCTTTCTCTGGGATCTATACAGGAAGTCTAGAGGCACCAAATCATGACCTAGAGTGACATTAGATGTTCATCCAAACAGTTGTTAATTCCTGCTACACCCAGAAACACATCACTGATAAAACTGGAACAAAAAGCAACATTGGATTCATAATTAAGACTAGCTCCTAAATGTGCGTACTTCACCAACATTCCCTCAGATAAATTTGGTGGCATTTTCTACTGCAGAGGTGTCAGAAACAAAGGCTCTGCTTTAATTGCATATGAATCAGCTTTAAGCTGATTTTTACATTGTTAAAAGAGCACAGTTCACAGCTTTCCTCCAGTATACAACAGAAAATTTATGCTTTTACCCTTTCAGTGCAGAAAGCATGTATTTGTAGTAAGGAGGGAAGAGCTGGGTTCTGCACTTTCAGATACATTCACTACGTGAATATAACTGCAAAGTGTTTGACATTAAAACATAATTGCATCAAGGAACTGTCATACAGAGTATTTGAAAGCAATGTACTTAGTTTGCAATGATATATCTTTAATAGCCATTTCAGATCTTCACCAAAAGGAACAGAACACAAATCTGCAACATTGCCCAACTGGGAAAATAAATGGTCATCTTGTTTCATTCATAAATGAACACTGTTGGCAGGGAACAATTATGAAGAAATATATTACCTTATTTCCAGTGGTAGACCATTATCAAATGCTACCAGATGCTCATCTCAATTGTCAATGTCATATTTGAAGACTCTAATGATGCTAGCTAATTTTCTACATAACAAAGAAATCAGGTTTCTTCACCTCAAAGCTGCATATCCCAGGGTACACTCCAATGTTGCAAGCGGGTCTATTTCCATTCTGAACAAACAATTTCTTCAAAATAGACCACAACTTACTGGATTTATTTTTTAACTGCTGCAGAAGACTGTCCTGGTAGCTCTCCATAGCTTAATTCCCAAGAGGGAGATTAATATATGAATGAAACCTCTCTGGTTATGCTAGCAGTATTGAGTTTATCATGAATGTATTACTTTATGTTTTAATCATAGTATGGAATTTTAATCAAGTACATTTAAGGAGAATGAGCAACAAAAAAAATCTTGAAAGAGTATAAAAAATATGAATTTATTTAAAACAAACATTGTGAATGCAGTATAGCTACTTTAATACACATATATACACATGCACACACATACACACATATCTTTAATAGGAATACTTTTAATGTTACAGTCTTAAGTTATGGCTTAGATTTTAAACGAGCTAATTAGTTTTGGCCTCTGCTTGCAGTTTGTATGTTATTTTAAGCCAGGATTGAGTAAAGTAAAAATGCTTAGCACATTTAAAAGCCATTCAGTACATAGCTCTGCTTATCTAAGTGGATCAAGCCATGAGTCAGAATGTTGGATGACCATTTGGTATCATAAAAAATTAAAGGAATGCCATGAAATAATTTATTACAAATGTTTTTTAAAAGGGAGTTACTAAGAGCATTTAAGCTCCTTGTTAGGAGATCTTACTGCTTCAGTCACTGAATTCAAATGCTGTTGTTGAGAACCTGTTGGGAGAGCAGCACAGGTACTTTCTGAATGGCCTGTTTGTTTGCTTCCATCTCTATTCTTACTGTGCAAGTATTCCTTGCTCTGTAGAAAACATGTGACGAGTCAGGAAGAGGCTAGAAATAATGAACTGAAAGTTTGTTAAAGACATTTTAAATCACAACTGCATTCCAGATGAGAGAACAAAACATTTTACCCCCATTATAATAAAGTTTAATTCACAATTAATTTACAGCTCAAGCCTAAATCCAGGCATAGAGGCTTTGACAAACATGCTTCACACTGTATCTTGAGTTGCTGCACTTACATGGAGCATGTCCTTTTTAAATTCACAGACCCCTCCTAACCAGTCACAAGATACCCCAGCATTTCACTGCTCTTAGCAGCATCACAGTCAGATGAAGGACTTCTACTTAAAATAAAGCCCTGTATTACAGCCATCATCTTCACCACTTATTAATAAAGGGATTGCCAGCACTTCCATTCTTGTCAGGGTGTTATTACTTATAAAGAATCACCCTGGGCTAAACATAGCACTTAGTGTTTAAGAACGGAAGAACATATATTTATAGCATTTAAAATGACAAAAAAAAAAAAAAAAATCTTCAGAAATTTTTAAGATCTAAGTACACTAAAGGAAGGAAATATGATCAGTTCAAAATTTCAACATCTTCCACAACAAGAGCCTATAATTTTCACCACATGTGTGATTTCTTTAAACTGCCACTATGGTTTATTTTAATAATTTTCCCAGATCTAGAAATTGCTGTCATCTCTCTTTTATTATGTGAAAAAAAATGAAATGTTTCAAGCACATCAGCATCAACAAGAATTGTCAGTTACAGTCACATGTTTCATTGCTTTCATAGGAAAAAAACAACTTATTTCAGAATACCTGTCACAGATATTAATATTCAGATTGAGTGTTTCAAGTTAGCATTGCATGGCAAGAACTTTATCTATATTCTTTGATGCTAAAATTTATAAGTGTTCTGCATTTGAATGACCAGCTCATGACTTCATGGGTAGCCTGCAGCTACCTATAAACAACAGAATTAATCTTCAAAATAATTCATCATATGCTGCGTAGAAATGCGTATTAAGAGTCCAGATTTGCCAACAAGATACCAGCACGCATACAAATATTCTTGCTTCAAGTCCCATGGCATTTGCATAATTGTGAGAGCACACAGCTACTCTGGACATTTAGAAAACATGTTTGTTACATTAGCTAGGAACTAGAGAGCCTCTTAAGCTTTCTAGATACAAGTCATATTTCTATTCAACAGATCTTCTTTTGATCAAAGTATTTTTCTTTCTTTCGTAGCAGCCATATCACTTGCTTACTATCTTCTTCCTTAATGTATTGGGTTATTTTGACTTGGGGCATTAAAGGAAGCAAAGACCACTGCTGAGTGTGAGGACATACAACTACAGAAGTGTGTTCTGATGCCTCTATTTCCTTTAGGTTCATGCGATTTACTTTTTTTTTTTTTTTTTTTTTTTTTTTTGCCAGGAGCTTACTGAAGAGGATTATTTATGAATGCTAAAACAAATTCTGTAAGGATAGCCTGGTTGGAGATTCTACTAAAATAAAAATATGGAGAATTCATAACAAAATAGTTGCTTACATATGCCCTAAAGATAATGTCAATGTGACATATGGACAAACAGGAATGATAGGATAATGGATAATCATATCAGTCTATTCAGACAGAGCAGAAAACACTACTAAAAAAAAAAAAAAAAACCCACAACAATTTTTTAGATTTGAAATATTACACAATTCTACTTCTGTTCTCAGAAACAGGTAAAGAAGCAGGTAAAGAAGCAGGTAAAACAACGGCTCAGAAAGACAGTAATTCACTATGTTGATATATGTATAATACTGTCTCAGTGGGAGGAAATTAAAACTGTAAATTATAACATTAAATAAATAAGATTAATTGCTTTACCCAGGTGAAACCATACGTGGGAAATATATTAGAGCTAAATACAGTGATTAGATAATGGTGATGAAGACTAAAAAAGTATCTAGAATGAAAAACTAATAGCAATATATTGCTTATTTAATATTTTAAAATTATTTATTATTAAATAACTATACACACATATTTATTATTTAAGTGTTTAAATAATTAAATCTATATGTCTGCATAGAAGAGACTTTTTCCACTTGCATAATCCTTGATCAAGTTTTCTCACATTTTTATTGTTTTGTTTCAGCGAAAGTAGTAAGAATTCATTAATTCATAATAATGTTGATGAAAAAAGTTAATTAAAATGTTAATGAAACCAACACTAAAAAAAGGGTAAGTTCTTTCAGCATTGAAGCTACCTATTAGACAAAGCCCATTCTGTTTAAAGGATACAATAGAAATGTATATAGTAACAAATTACTAGCAAGTTTGTAATTTATTGCAGAGGTAAAAAATAAGAAATCTATTAATTCACCAACTACATGATATGGATGCAAAGAACTGTTTGTAAACAAGCTTTGAATAACTCATTTGCAAACTATCGTGAAACACTATATTGTGTTAATGCTTTTTACTTCAAAGGGTGTCATATTGTATTACTTTAAAAAAATTCAAATCACCCCAAACAACAACCACATGGTTTTACAAAAAAAAAAAAAAAAAATCCTAGAAAATGTTTTTGTTGAGGAAATATTGAGGAAAATGTCCAAAATAAGATAACAACTCAAACCAGACTTGAAAGGTTATAAAAATGGACTTGGCCGAAATAAGTTGGAAAAATGATAATTGAACTATATAACCAAAGCCATGACAAAACTACAGCACTAAAGCAAGAAAAGATATGTGTAAGAAGCAGCCAAGAATCCAAACAACTGAAAACTTGAGGAATGTAAACATAATTTTTTCAAGCACAACTACAGGCTGGGAGGAGACTGGACCGAGAGCAGCCTGGAGAACTTGGGGGTGTTCTTGATTATGATGATGGTGATACACTGGCACAGGTTGCCCAGAGAGGCTGTGGCTGCCCCATCCTTGGAAGTGTCCAAGGCCAGGCTGGATGGCTCTTTGAGCAACCTGGTCTAGTGGGAAATGTCCCTGCCCAAAGCGGGAGGGCTGGAACTGGATGGTCTTTAAGGTCCCTTCCAATCCAAACCATCCTATGATTCTATGATACCAATTTCAAGTTATACCAAAGGCTTTGATGCCTAACCAAGGATTGGATCCATCTGTGAAAAATCACATTCTAGACACAGTTAATATTCTGGTAGTATTTAAATATATTTGACACCAATGAGGCCTTGATTCTTTCATTAATATAAAAAAAAAAACATGTTACACTAAAAATATTGGAAAAACCCACGACCTGGTGCAGAAACACACTTAGGATTTGTTTTGCTTCGGATTCTAATTCTATCTCCCCTCAAAACGCAGCACTTGAATTATTTTTTGCTCCACAGGTACCAAAAAAATCTTACCTCGAAAAGATACCCCAGCCACACAAAGAGAACAAAATCAGGTTGCTTGGAAAAACTTACGCCTACTATTTCTTAATATTTGAATAAAAAATTATCTGTCAAACATAGTAGGTTTATTTTAATCATTACACATGTGCAAATGTGTATTTTGGTGTTCTGTGATGTGATGTTGCCTTTATGTAAATATATATTTATTATTACAATTTCATAAATGATGTGAAGCATATCCACTCTAAAGTGTGAACAAAGCACTTTGCACATTGTATTTCTATAAAACATGCAGATTCTTCATTCTGTTTCTCTATGAATATTTTTCAATTTACTAGCAACTTGCCAAATGGTCAACTAAGCTCCTTATTAGCCAAAAGTTCTACCAACCTTGTACAAAGCCCCCATATATTGAATCCTAAAATTTTACTGATGTTAGTCATTCTGGCACTTCCCACTTAATACCCATTCAGAAAAACAATAACTGACAGCAAAGCAGAATAGTAAGGAAAAACTGCAAGTGAAAGAATTAAAAGCTTTTTATATATTCTCTAGTGACTGCTCTGCCACATGAGAAACCGGTGCATGCACTGAGGAAAATTCAAAGGAAAAAAGAGGCTTATAAAAAATGGAAGCAAGGACAGGTGGCCTGGGTAGAGTACAGGGATGTTTTCCGGGGAGCTAGGGACCAGGTTAGGAAGGCTAAGGCCCAGTTAGAATTAAACCTAGCCAGGGATGTTAAGGATAATAGGAAGGGATTCTACAGGTACGTAGCAAACAAAAACCAGACTAGGGACAAAATAGGCCCCCTGAGGAAGCTTTCGGGAGAACTGGCTACACAGGATTTGGAGAAGGCTGAGGTTCTGAATGACTTCTTTGCCTCGGTCTTCACTGGCAAAGGCTCTGACTGCACCACCCAGTTCTTAGAAGGTAGACGCAGGGACTGTGAGAATGAAGACCTTGGGCCCACTGTAGGAGAGGATCTGGTTCGAGACCATCTTCAAAATCTGAATGTGCACAAGCCCGTGGAACCTGATGGAATCCATCCGTGGGTCCTGAAGGAGCTGGCGAATGAAGTTGCTAAGCCACTGGCCATCATATTCGAAAAATCATGGCAGTCAGGTGAAGTTCCCGACGACTGGAAAAAGGGAAATATAACCCCCATTTTCAAGAAGGGGAACATGGAAGATGTGGGGAATTACAGACCAGTCAGTCTCACCTCTGTGCCTGGTAAAATCTTGGAGCACATTCTCCTGGAAGGCATGCTAAGGCACATGAAAAACAACAAGGTGCTTGGTGACAGCCAGCATGGCTTCACTAAGGGGAAATCCTGCCTGACCAATTTGGTGGCCTTCTATGATGGGGCTACAGAATTGATGGATAAGGGTAAAGCAGTTGATGTCATCTACCTGGACTTGTGCAAAGCATTTGACACTGTCCCACACAACACCCTTCTCTCTAAATTGGAGAGATATCAATTTGATGGATGGACCACTCGGTGGATAAAGAACTGGCTGGATGGCCGCACACAAAGAGTTGTGGTCAATGGCTCGATGTCCGGCTGGAGACCGGTAACGAGTGGTGTCCCTCAGGGATCGGTGTTGGGACCGGTCTTGTTTGACATCTTCGTCGCTGACATGGACAGTGGGATTGAGTGTGCCGTCAGCAAGTTATCCAATGACGCCAAGCTGTGTGGTTTGGTTGATATGCTGGAGGGAAGGGATGCCATTCAGGGGGACCTTGACACGCTTGTGAGGTGAGATGATAACACCCTGATGAAGTTCAACCACGGCAAGTGCAAGGTTCTACACCTGGGTAGGAGCAATCCCAGGCACAGTTACAGGTTGGGCAAAGAGATTCAGAGCAGCATTGTAGATAAGGACTTGGGGGTGCTGTTCGATGAGAAAATGAACATGGGCCGGCAGTGTGCTCTTGCAGCCCAGAAAGCCAACCGTATCCTGGGCTAAATCAAAAGGAGCGTGACCAACAGGTCGAAGGAGGTGATCCTGCCCCTCTACTCTGCTCTTGTGAGACCTCACCTGGAGTACTGTGTGCAGTTCTGGTGTCCTCAACATAAAAAGGACATGGAACTGTTGGAACAAGTCCAGAGGAGGGCCACGAGGATGATCAGGGGACTGGAGCACCTCCCGTATGAAGTTAGGCTGAGAAAGTTGGGGCTGTTCAGCCTGGAGAAGAGAAGGCTGCGTGGGGACCTAATAGCAGCCTTCCAGTATCTGAAGTGGACCTATAGGGATGCTGGGGAGGGACTCTTTGTCAGGGACTGTAGTGACAGGACAAGGGGTAATGGGTTAAAACTTAAACAGGGGAAGTTTAAATTGGATATAAGGAGGAAATTCTTTCCTGTTAGGGTGGTGAGACACTGGAATGGGTTGCCCAGGGAGGTTGTGAGTGCTCCATCCCTGGCGGTGTTCAAGGCCAGGTTGAACGAAGCCTTGTGTGGGATGGTTTGTTGTGAGGTGTCCCTTCCCATGGCGGGGCGGTTGGAACTAGATGATCTTGAGGTCCTTTCCAACCCTAACTATTCTATGATTCTATGATTCATGTGCTTAAGAGTTAAAGCTATTGAGGCAAGTACAAATGCTCTTTAGAATAATAATTTGCCGTCAGTTGATTTCAACCACAAAGTACTATTTTATTTGCAATACCTTCAACAATAATTAGACAGCTAAGAACCCCACAGAAAAGCAGTCCTATTAGAAAGTGGACATGCGGTTTTGTTTCTATTTTCTGATATGCAAACCCAGCCTATTACTACAGAAAATGTGGCTTGAGATATAACTTTATTTCAAGACTCTTCTTTGCTTCTGCTTGGTGTAGCTTTTTGTGGTCTGACTT
The DNA here is from genome assembly GCF_037157495.1 of Lathamus discolor. Classification (NCBI taxonomy): domain Eukaryota; kingdom Metazoa; phylum Chordata; class Aves; order Psittaciformes; family Psittacidae; genus Lathamus; species Lathamus discolor. The sequence continues at coordinate 88,693,382 of NC_088887.1, read as the reverse complement.
TTCAGGTGGGTCCATGTTCTGTGACCTGAGGCAGAGCTGCTGGATGACCCAGTCATCCATCCCACTGCAGCTGGTGCTGGCTCTTACCAGCTGGCCAGATAAAGGTCTAATTCAGACAAATCATCACTTTCCTTCTACTTTTATTACTTTTTTTTTTTTTTTACTTCTTTCTTTTACTTTTTTTTTTTTTTTTTTTTTTTTACTTTCCTTTTACTTCTGTAATCACTGGCAACCCACTTCATCTCCCTCTGGCTCAATTCTAACTCCTTTGCTTGTTTAATGTATTCTTTTTACTTACTGTTGGTACGTTCACTTTTTTAACAATGGAGGCTTTTCAAAACAACGAAAAAAAACCCTGTTTCTAGGATATGAGGATTATTCTTAGAATTACTGTATGTATACATTGCTTAGTGCATATGTGTGTGTAGGCATGTGAGCTATATCCATACATTTATAAATATAGCTACTAAGAATGATCTTTCGCTAATCATACATATGTATGTCTAAGAATTTCTCTCTATATAAATGTATAGCTCAATAAAAAATATTAGCATTATGCTAATAAAACTGAATGTCAGTAAAGATAAAACTGCTTACATTGAGTATAGTCCTGTGCATGAAATCTGTGGGAAAATGCACATGGATACAGTACTACTATGCAATACGTAGCTGCCATATTTCCTTCTTTTGTACTAAAGCTACAGAATTTACCTGTTGCTAATTAATGACAGATGGATATACAGAGGGATATATTTTGGCATGCAAATACAGTGTTAACAAATGTGAATATGTTTTATGAATCACTTAATTATTATCATGCTGATATAAAATCAGTAAATAACCTTTGTATAGTTTTAACACAGAAATATTTCTGCATAAATGAAAGCATAAATATGATTACACAGCTGTTGATAGTATTTGGTTACACATGCCAGGTATTGCCAAAACAAGCTGTGTTATAAGTCTAAATATTTTAAGCAAAGGGGGAAAAATGGTAGCCAAAAGGACGGATAGGTGAAAATAAAACCAGATAACATACTGCAAAACTAGAAACCAATTAAAGGTTGCTGTCTGTGACATCTTATTTGTAATACCAGATAGCAGCTGTTCAGCTGTTTAGCAACAGACATACACAGTAAACTAATTGTATTCTTGCTTACTACGTATGGGAAAACTGTACCATCAGAGGAGCAGTTTTAGCTCTGAAAAGTAAAGTCATGAACCGAAAATTCAGGGCAAATAAAGCTATAATAGCTACTCAGCAGTCCAGCTACTTCATACTAAATATGCAAAAACTTTCTTTTGAGGCTAAAAAAAAATAAATCCTGTATTTTGAATCCATTAAATGAATGCAGATTTTTCTGCTGTGCTTTGTACTGATAAATTGTATATGCCAGTGTAATTTGATTTAACCATTAATATTCATTCTCCTAATTTAAGTACTTGAAAATTAGAATTATTTGCAATATTGTTGTGGATTGACCTAATTTCTTGATTTATTAAATCTTCATAATGGATGGTGCACAGATGTCACTATTCATGTTGTTATAAACTAGAGTTCCTATTAATGATGACATGCTATCAAACAGTTAAGCTCACCTATGCTAAAATGCTTCATTCGTAGCACTTTAAATGCATATTATGTTTGACGACCTTAAGGTCCTTTCCAACCCTAACTAGTCTATGATTCTATGCAAAATGGACTTAAAGCATTAGAACACCAAAACATAGAATTAGAACAAAGAGAAAGACAATGTGTCTCAGACTTACCAATATTAATATCCTATCAATGAAACAAATTAGGAGAAACTTAAGTACAACTAGCTTAGAAAAGTACATTATTTGTATTCATTTTCAAAGCCTTCATGATTTTGTGTCCTCAAGATCGTGCCATTTTGATGTAGCCATGGTACAGCAGGTGATTTATAAGCAGACCATTTATAGGCATTCTTTATAACTACTATTATAAAAACGTACCTGTATCTATTCAAGACACCTTTATACTACTGACAGCTAATAGATCAGAATGGTAAGTGAAAATGCTTGATCTTCAACACCTAACAGTCATCAGGTTTTGTGTGTCTTGTGAATTAAGACTCTTTTACAAGGCACACCAAGGACATGGACTTTAAGCTGATAAAAGGTCAAACCAATGACAATGGTAAACCTAGGTCTTATTAAGGACTGCTATTAATTAGTAGTTATTAATGTTTCTATTTCCCACAGCCTTTTCTTTTTTTTTTTTTTTTTCTGTAGAAAAGTGTATTTGCCACTCTCAGTCATCAAATACAAGGAAATGAACACAATTTCTTTTCAAATTCAAACAGCAACAAAGATCCTAATTAGGTTACAAGCACAAATAAGTATAAACAGAAAATGTATGTTAGCTTGGCTGTCCATTTTTAGGCTGATTTTGTTGACCTGGCATATGGGAAAGATTTTTTATTTTTTTTTCTGACAGATAATTGAGTCTGTCTGAGAAAGAGTATAGGAAACACAAATACATAGTGCCATAGTATCATTTTTACAGTAACTTTATATCTCTGGATTGCATGAATATATTCTCCACTGTTCAAAAATTTCAGCAATAGACTTTTCATAAAGGCATCCTTACAGAACAGTGCCTGCGATCCTCATTCAAAGAAATTCAAGCCAAGGCTTCCAAGGAAAATTTCTGACCACAGTTCACGTAACTCACACACCAGTTAGGAAAAAAAAAAAAAAGAAAAGATCACCCAACAAAATAACAAAAGGAAAAAATGTCCCTTGGAAAAAGACTATCCATTCAAGTGAAAAATGAAATACACAGTACTGCTATAACTGAAAAGACCATGTGTAAAGAATACTAGAGGGTAAAACCTTTCTGCTAAGCAGTGTTATGTTACCAGATGACCCTCACACTTTCACCTCTAGTATAAGGCATTATGCATAGTACAGTGTCTGAAGCACTTGCAGAACTAACAAGGAAGAGGAAAAGAAGCAATTAGTATGCTCAGGCACAGCACAGGAAAGAAAAAAAAAAACCAACAAAGCAACAAACACCCAAACTGCTATGAAGCTGTATAAAAGCACTGTTACAGCTAACTGTCCCCCTTTTTTTCCCCCTCTCAACTCTCTCCCCTGCATATTAAACACTGGGTTCAGTAAGGGACAGAGCTTTTTGGATTTTCTAATGGAGAAGCATTCTTTTCCCATTCCAAGTACATTATATAACTGTGTAAGCAATGGAAGCCAATTCCACTGCCATACCCTCAAGCAGCTTTCATCTAACACAAACAGCCACGGAGAAATCTGCTGCAGCCTCACATGTGATCCCAATCTAGGGAAAACATAATTCAGAACTTTGCCACACATCATAGCCTTAACCATTTGATTATAATTTATTGATTTTATAGAAAAAAATGTTTATTTTCATGTGTCTGATTCCAAAATAATCAAATAAGCTCCCTACAGTCATAGCTGATCTCTTATATGAAAGATTTAGCTTTACTCATTGCATGCAGTTTCAACTGAATTTCTAACAAGATTCACACTCATTCTTAGAAGTAAAATAGAAGCTGAAAGTGTTTGCCTTTATCAGCTATCACAGCAGAAATTTACTTATCTGAACCTACCAACTATCTACTGCAATTTGCATTCTAACATTTCAAATTATTATTTTGCTGGACTGTAAGCAATTTTTCCTTATGCTCTGGGAAAAAAACAAACACCAAAATACCTACCCAACGAATCAACCCCAACCTCCCATTAAAAAATGCTTCAAGCATAGTGTCAGCTAACAAATATAGAGTTATAGACAAATAAAGTCGAAAGGAATGGATTCTTAAGCAGCTTTTTTTTTTTCTTTAATATAAAAGGGTTGTTCATGCACAAGCTTTCAAGTCTCACAAATCCTATCAGCTCTGGTGGTCTCTGATTCCTGGGGTGCGCATTCACAGAAGACCCCTAAATTATATACATGGCTTGACATGAATATTCTTTGACTGTATGTACTTTTCCTTTGTGTAATGGAGAGAAACTGATTAATTAAAAGGGTTAACAAACAAATAGATTGCGAGACTAGCAAAAAGAAAGCAGAAGCTGAACATTCCCCTCAATGGCGAGACTCATGCAGTTTGTTTACCTATGGGAAAGATGGCGTATTGCCATAAAGAGTAACTAGAGCACAAGAAGCAGGCAATGTCTGTACAAAGCTACTGTGGCTTTTGAGGGGCAAAGACTCACAAAAGAAAAACTGTTTAACATTTCCTGATGTGAGTTGACTAAGATTTCTAGATTTGGTAGTAAAAAAATAGTTTCCTTGAGGTTGCTGCAACTATTGGTGGTAAATATTATTCATGTGTTGATTACTATCAAATAAGTAAAATACATGTACAAATCTTTAAAATAAAGTTAAAACTTTGGCACTTTAAGTTTCTCTGCTGGGATTTTTAATGCTATTTGAATGTTAAATCCTTACCAGTGTCATCTCCCAGATTAAAAATACTTTTTTATCAATAAATTTGAGGCTTTAGCAGACTGAAGGGGTAGGATTTCTACCAAATAAATTCACATATCTATGATACAGAGGTATCCACATCTAAAGACAAGTTAGGCACCTTTATAGTCATTTCAGAGAAACAGAAAATTCCTCAGTGCGATTCATCTTGTACTGAAAGGGAGCAGTTTTGGTAGGAGGCTTGCCAGATTGGTCAAGGAGGCTTTAAACTAGATGTGTTGGGGGAGGGGGGCATCATTCCATCCCAACACACCCAGTCAGTTGCCAACACTTACAATAAATGCTCAGAGCAATGTAGGTATACTCCAGGCTCTCCAGCCAACGAGCCAGCTTCATTTGGAGCTTGGCTCAGATGACTCTATATAAACGCCTGTAGTATGAGGAACAAACAAGAGGAATTAGAGATGTGTGCACGCCTACATGGGTATGATATAATAGGCATCACAGAAACATGGTGGGATGGCTCCTATGACTGGAGTGTTGGAATGGAATGTTACAGGCTCTTTAGAAAAGACAGGCCCAGCAGCAGGGAGGGGGATTTGTTAGGGATAGGCTGGAGAGTATGGAACTCTGTCTGGGGGCAGGTGAGCAGTTTACAGAGAGTTTGTGGGTCAGGGTTAAAGGGAAAACAGCCATGGGAGACATTACTGTGGGAATCTGTTACAGGCCGCCTGATCAAGGAGAACCTGTGGATGAAGAACTCTACAGACAGATAGGAAAAGCCTCACGCTCGCAGGCCCTTGTTCTCATGGGGGATTTCAACCACCCTGACATCTGTTGGAACGATGGCACTGCACAGCACAAGCAATGCAGGAGGTTCCTCGATTGTGTAGAAGACAACTTCCTTCTGCAAGTAACGCAGGAGCCAACAAGGAGACAAGGAGAGGTGCCATGCTTCACCTTGTTCTCACCAACAGGGAAGGGCTCGTTGAGAATGTGATGCTCCAGGGCAGCCTTGGATGCAGTGATCATGAGATGGTCGAATTTTCGATCCTCAGGAAAGTGAGAAGAGCATGCAGCAAGCTCACTGCCCTGGATTTCAAAAGAGCAGACTTTGGCCTCTTCAGGAACCTGCTTAGTAAGGTTCTGTGGGATATAGCCCTAGAGGGAAGGGGGGCCCAAGAGTCTTGGTTGCTATTCAAGGATCACCTGCTACAAGCTCAGGATTGCTGCATCCCAACTAGAAGGAAGTGCAGCAGGAGGGCCAGGAGACCTCCTTGAATGGATAAGGAGCTGCTGAGGAAAAGTCAAATGAAAAAAGAGGCTTATAAAAAGTGGAAGTAAGAACAGGTGGCCTGGGAAGAGTACAAGGATGTTTTCCGGGAAGCTAGGGACCAGGTTAGGAAGGCTAAGGCCCAGTTAGAATTAAACCTAGCCAGGGATGTTAAGGATAACATGAAAGGATTCTACAGGTACGAAGCAAATAAAAAACAGACTGGGGACAACATAGGCCCCCTGAGGAAACTCTTGGGAGAACTGGCTACACAGGATTTGGAGAAGGCTGAGGTTCTGAATGACTTCTTTGCCTAGGTCTTCACTGGCAAAGGCTCTGACTGCACCACCCAGTTCTTAGAAGGTAGACGCAGGGACTGTGAGAATGAAAACCTTGAGCCCACTGTAGGAGAGGATCTGGTTCGAGACCATCTTACAAATCTGAACATGCACAAGTCCATGGGACCTGATGAAATCTATCCGTGGGTCCTGAAGGAGCTGGCAAATGAAGTTGCTAAGCCACTGGCCATCATATTTGAAAAATCATGGCAGTCAGGTGAAGTTCCTGACGACTGGAAAAAGGGAAATATAACCCCCATTTTCAAGAAGGGGAAAATGGAAGACCCGGGGAATTACAGACCAGTCAGTCTCACCTCTGTGCCTGGTAAAATCTTGGAGCAGATTCTCCTAGAAAGCGTGCTAAGGCACATGAAAAACAGCAAGGTGGTTGGTGACAGCCAGCACGGATTCACTAAGGGGAAATCCTGCCTGACCAATATGGTGGCCTTGGGGCTACAGAACTGATTGACAAGGGCAGAGCAGTTGATGTCATCTACCTGGACTTGTGCAAAGCGTTCAACATCCTTGTCTCTAAATTGGAGAGATATCAATTTGATGGATGGACCACTCGGTGGATAAAGAACTGGCTGGACAGCCGCACACAAAGAGTTGTGGTCAATGGCTCGATGTCCAGCTGAAGACCACTAACGAGTGGTGTCCCTCAGGGATCGGTGTTTGGACCGGTCTTGTTTAACATCTTCGTCGCTGACATGGACAGTGGGATTGAGTGAACCCTCAGCAAGTTTGCCGATGACGCCAAGCTGTGTGGTTTGGTTGATATGCTGGAGGGAAGGGATGCCATTCAGGGGGACCTTGACACGCTTGTGAGGTGAGATGATAACACCCTGATGAAGTTCAACCACGGCAAGTGCAAGGTTCTACACCTGAGTAGGAACAATCCCAGGCACAGTTACAGGTTGGGCAAAGAGATTCAGAGCAGCATTGTAGATAAGGACTTGGGGGTGCTGTTCGATGAGAAAATGAACATGGGCCGGCAGTGTGCTCTTGCAGCCCAGAAAGCCAACCGTATCCTGGGCTAAATCAAAAGAAGCGTGACCAACAGGTCGAAGGAGGTGATCCTGCCCCTCTACTCTGCTCTTGTGAGACCTCACCTGGAGTATTGTGTGCAGTTCTGGTGTCCTCAACATAAAAAGGACATGGAACTGTTGGAACAAGTCCAGAGGAGGGCCACGAGGATGATCAGGGGACTGGAGCACCTCCCGTATGAAGTTAGGCTGAGAAAGTTGGGGCTGTTCAGCCTGGAGAAGAGAAGGCTGCATGGGGACCTCATAGCAGCCTTCCAGTACCTGAAGAGGGCCTACAGTGATGCTGGGGAGGGACTCTTCATTAGGGACTGTAGTGACAGGACAAGGGGTAACGGGTTAAACCTTAAACAGGGGAAGTTTAGATTGGATATAAGGAGGAAGTTCTTTCCTGTTAGGGTGGTGAGGCACTGGAATGTGTTGCCCAGGGAGGTTGTGATCCATCCCTGGCAGTGTTCAAGGCCAGGTTGAACGAAGCCTTGGGTAGGATGGTTTGTTGTGAGGTGTCCCTTCCCATGGCAGGGCAGTTGGAACTAGATGATCTTGAGGTCCTTTCCAACTCTAACTATTCTATGATTCTATGATTCTATGATCTAAACCAAGTCACATGATTTGTTCCTTAAAAGCGCCTATTTGTCTCCGCTGATAATACAGAGAGTGACTACAGGTGGACACCTATGATTCAGAAGAATCTCATTACAGACCTTTTGCAGCACTGAAGATCTACCACAGAAGAAGTCAGCACCAAACACTGAATTTACCAAACTTTTTTTGGGATTAAAAAGGAGCCTGAGATTCCTTGACACTTTGGACAAATCTGTCTCAGACATCTCAGTATTAACATCTTCTACAGAATCATGTGCAGCGTTAATACATTACACAACAGTTTTCCTGACGCCAGCTCGGTAAAGATGTTAAAAAATAGAAGTAATAAAGCATATAATCAGTAAAGAACAGGTACTTTTACACAAGTAATTTCTCTTTCAAGAGAAATGAGTCTAAGCTCAGCATATCCGCCCCATCAATTTTAGATTTCAATTATAGCCCCTGATGAAGTGACAGCAATTAAAACAAAAGTAATAATATTATCAAAAAGGGGTACTTAAAGAAAGTTGGTCTTTTTTTTTTTTTTGTAACCTACAATTTGAAAATCATAGTTCTATTTCTAAAATACTTTAATATACAAAAAAGGTCAAAATCTTGAAAGACAGTTAGCTATAAAAAAAAAAAAAATAAATTCACATTACATTTTTCTTAAAGCCAGCTTTGACATGGCTGACATAATACATACATAGAAGGCATAAACATCATATTGATGACCTGTTAGACAGCACCCCAAATACTAAGAGCAAATTAGCTTTTGTTTTTTTGTTTTCGTTTTTTATGAATTCACTTGCGCATTATTTTTATTTTTTTTAAAATTATAATTTAAAGTTTTCTAGAGAAGTTGCTTTGGTTTGAAATAATTGAACCCTGGAGTTCCAGAGTAATGGAGGTCTGGGCACACTTGGAAAACAGCCAGGTACCACAATTTTCCCGCTAAACTGCTCGCTGAACATGTCAGCAACTTGAGGACTGTGATACTGCTGAGTATGAAACTAGAAACTAGTTACTGAGAAGCTATAAATCACAACTAAAATTTAGGGCCTACTAAAGAGATTAAGAAGCAAGTGATGCTTTTGGTACCCACTGTGCAGTAAGGACATTGCTTATAAAGGAAAAATTGTTAGACCACTAAGGGTCTTTTCACCAAGATAAACCCAGTACTGCAGTTTGTTTTATAGTTTGCAAAATACCTGCTGTATTTTTTTTTTTTTTTTAATCTGATGAATGACATCATGAAACAGTACAAACAGATATTTGAGGCTTAGGTAAATACTTCAAAAGTTTCTGAAGCTGGTGGGAGGAATGTTAAAAGAAAGAAAAGAAACCCCTAACTACAGCAAAGAAATATTGATGTAATTCTAAATACTAAGTAAGAGGTTATTTTTTTCAGTTCATAGAAAGCTATCCAAAAGTACAGAAAACACATTTTTATCTGGGTTTGTTTGTGTATGTATCTCTTTCTCTACAAATATAGCTATAAAGAGAGATATACACAAACATCTATACGTCTATAACTTAGCTATAGATATATAGATTAGATATAGATATATCTTTGTGTAGAACATAGAAGAAAGTCAGTTAAATGCTCGAGATTGGACCAGCCTTAACAACAGTGATGCAACTGTTCAGTCGTGCTATAGGAATACATAGATAAGAAGAAATAAACACGGACTCTATCTATACTGTTAAATAAGCTAGACTAGGAAGCAAACTGGAGCACTAGCCGTCACAACTGCAGAAACATTTACAGCATTTTAAGCAGTTCTTGCCAGGATTCATCCTCAGCACAGTTCATAGGGCTGTTCATGTCAGAGACCCTTCCTAAAATGCAGTATGGATTTAACCATAGCAGTTTTTGATCCTTTCACCCTGTGCTGCTCTCTATCAATCAGCACTGTCCCAGTAGGCTAACGCCGTCAGTCTAAAAAAACCTTGATGTTTGTGCATGCCCGACCTGAAGTATAACATACATCCTCTACTTCAAGCTATAAAAGCATTGTTTTGATGGTTTACAAGACAGCCTTCACAAGAGTTCAAAATGTTCATAACTGGTACTAATGCCTCATACAGGGGTACCAGATGGGGCTTTAAAGGAACCTACAGATGATGCTGTGTGGAGCAGAGCCATTCTGCTCCAGTGTCACAGTCCCAAATAATGCAGGTATGAATCATGCTTCAGCACTTTTTGCATATAAATAAAGTATTTGTTCATATGTGGACATGTGATAGAGAATCCGGTTGTTCACAAACATTAATATTATTTACTACATTTTCTACATAACTTAGTGATAAAGTAAAAAAAATATATAAAACAGGAACTAGAAACACAAAAAAATTGGGCCAAGTGAATCTGGACTACTGCTTAGTTTGAGGTCCTTATTTCAGACAGACATATTAAGAGGCCTTGAATTACCCTTCCTAAGCAGTGGAAAGAGCCTGGCATAGCCCCGTATTTCCTCAGGAAAATTAAGGTTTGCTAGTTAAGTGTCTAAGCTTATGTAAGAAGCTTCTGAATCCTAGGAAACTGAAAGCTTGAGGGAGCAAGTGAGTGTGAACATGTGAGAAGAAATGCAACAGAAGAGCAGAGGAAGACTAAATTTATGTTTGAAATGCTGAATAATACAGTGAGGTGTTGATTGTCTTTGGAAAGATAAAACATGCTTATAAGCTGGTTAAGTGAACTACTGTGATCTTTTTTCTTACACGGTGGCTATGAGAAAAAATATGTTTAGGTGATAAATAGAAAGCAAGAACACCAGCACAAAGTTCATGAAATGCTATAAAAATTTTTAAAGTTTTTGTGTTATACACTTTTCTAATAATTATTCTTATTTTTGCTGGAAACCTATGAGAAACTTTAAGACAAGCAGTTGTATCTTCATTTCCATATATTGCCACGTTATGTTTTTTCAGTGCAACTTATAAAACCCAAAAACTCAGCAAGCAAAAACTCCCAAGTTCAGAGCGTATACGTATGCAAGAGTTTGATTTTTCAGACAATACTTATATATCTTATTTTTTGCTTACTTCACCTGCTTTATTTAATATTAATCATAATACAGTCCTTTAGATGCTTCTGAGAGCAATGAAGCTGAAATTAATCATTATGCACAACAATTTGGTTTGCTTCCACAGGAAAAGAGAGGAGAGTATTCCACCATACAGCATTTTAAGGGATTATGTTTCTACTCCTTTAAAATAAATAAATAAAGTCTTGATGTAAAAGGAGAGCCTAAGGAAATACATAAAACAACACTTCAGGTTTTACCTTCACATCACTGCACAAAGAAGTACCAAACCCTGCTTTAGAGAACTAAAAATGAGGAGGAGGAGAATCTTACACAACTGATAAATTAAACCTCATGCCTTAAACCATTTTTAAAATGAATGATTAAGTGATAAATCATTATAAAATGGGTTGTGGGTGTGATGAGGGGTGTGTATGTGAACGACAACTGAAATAAGTACAGTTGTGGAAAACAGGAGTAGAAACAGTTGTATTCCTGTTCTTTGCCCCAGTCCAGTGCTGTGGTATCAAATAAAAATTGTGTAATAACTTTTCCCCTGCAAGAGTCACTATGTGTAAAAGATGTACTTCAGGACACATGGGATTAGTTTTTCACGTTTATCCTACCATTGCTATAAGAGGCAACTAAGTCCCATGTTTTAAGCTTACAGCTGGCTAACATCTGTAGTGTGAGGGGTGAGATGCTGACTACAGGGCTTCTGATGAAGTAAAAATAGTTGTTAAGCCTATCCTACATTTTCATACACTACTGAAGCCTCCTTGAGTTAAATTACTTCAACCTTAAATTTCTTTGAGAATTTCTGGGCACGGCCTTTAGATTTGGTCAGCACTCAAATGTTTTCACTCTTATTGACCTCAAGGGATATTCCCAGTTATGTCTATTGCAAGATCTTGATTCTTAGAGTTAATTTTTTTCAGACAGGTTAAAATAGCAGACAGCTTATAGACACTTATAGACAACAGACACTTATAGACAGCTATGTACAGAGAATATACACCTGAAATAGAGACTAGTGAATATGCCACTGTTAATCACTGAAAATCTCTGCAAACACATTTATAAACTTGACACTACATTAAACATATTTTATAAATTGCTACCTTGTTTTGGTATTTTTGCCTATACCACTTTAAAATACAATTTTAATTTCATAGTTTTATTGAATATATTATAGGAAAATAGATTTTACATTTTGTTTCTTTAACCTTATTATAAAAAATATATAATTTTTCCTAGGCACCATTCACTTCTAATTCAATTGCTATGATTACTGCACTTCTCAATTACAGCCAGCAATATTTACTCTGAACTTGAAGATTCTAACATTTGTAAATTAAAATTCCATGAATCACAAGGCACAGTGAAATGTTTCAGCTTTCCATAAAACAAGCAGAAAACTAAGGAAAGCAGACTATTGGAACTACATGATTTTGGTAAATTCGATTCCCCTCACAGGTGATATTATGAAGTGAAGAAGTGTAATAACATGTATAATAACAAGTAAAAAGAAGACAACAAAATTCCAGTAATTACATTGCAAAACAGTTAATTATATAGGCTAATGTTAGTAAAGGTCTTAGCTGAGTTTTACTTCATTAAGACAGGTTTACCATTATTATCACGTAATTTCTGCATTATTTAATTCAGATTTTATGTGTCATAATAAGTAATATATAGTATGACAGTAAACTACTTATAATTAATTAACATTGAGAAACAACTAGTTGATTCTATGATTCTATGACTGTTAGACTTCCCCCAGCTGCTTATAGAATATTTAATCTGCCTCTTCATCCTGGTTGGGGGTCTATAACAGACTCCTTCCATGACCCCTGCCTTGTTGGCCATCCCCCTGATTCTTACCCATAAACACTCAAACCTGTTGTCACCATCATTAAGCTCTAGACAATCAAAACACTTCCTAACATACAGGGCTACCTCACCGCCTCTCTTTCCTTGCCTATCGCTTCTGAAGAATTTGAGAGAAAAGTCCTAATTCCTACATGACCGTGCTTTCTAACACATCAATAAACCTTTCATCTTTGCTGCTGCATGAATCTCCACCCCCTACCTTCACTGAGATGGCAGGCTGAAGGACCTCACTAGCAAATTGTCTCTCAAACACTAGTGTGCTGCCCCCCCAAGCCTTTCTCTAGCAAGCCTGGTTTTATCCCTTTTCCCCATGCAAATCTAGTTTAAAGCTCTTTCAATGAGTCCTGCTAACTCCTGTGCAAAGACCCTTTTCTCCCTTTGAGACAGGTATACCCTGTATGTTGCCAGCAGATCTGCTGTGTAAACCGAACCATGATCAAAAAGCCAAAATTCTGCTGGTGACACCAGGCTCAGAGCCAGGTATTGATCTGCTGGCTTTTCCTGTTTCTTCCCTCATAATTTCCTGTCACTGGAAGTATAGAGGGGAACACTGCTTGTGCTCCGGATCGCTTAACCAGTCATACCAAGGCCATGAAGTCCGTCTTGATTGCCCTCAGAATTCTTGTAGCAACTTCATCACCGCCTACCTGAAAAATCAATCATGGATAATAATCTGAAGGCCATACCATTGTTTGAAATGAAGCAAACAAAAGGATGCAAAAATAGAGATAATTCTAAATATACAAATGTAGTGCCTCTCCATTTATTTTGTGTTATTCTTTATTTTGTAAACATTTGAAAGCTTTTACAGAATTCCTCCTTCCACTGAGTTGATTGTGAAGGAGATTAGGACAAGGAATCAATAGTGGAAGTGGATATTTTTGTGCTGCCTTTAGTCAGCTGAAGGGGAAACAGGGACTTTTGTAATTAGGTCTCTTGATACATTAAAAATTGACTGGAGAAGGTAACCTTGACTTACTTGACTAAAGTACTATGTATATTTACAGTTCTGTAGTTATAATTTCCTTTGGTGTTTAAACCTTGTGATAAGAACAGATGTAACTCTCCTGAGTTCATGGAACACTTAGTCCAGAAATTACTTTCACCCTGTTTTATTTATCTTACACTATTGCCTTATCTCTTGGGTGTAGAACATCTACAATTCCCTTGAAAGCACATATAAAACTGTTTTTATGAGCTGAAAGTATAGATAGATCAGTACAGATATGACAGATTTCCTATGCTTACACTTCACATTCTTTTTTTTTTTTTTTTTTAAAGAATCAAAAGCCAACTAGTTAAGCAGCTTAGATTGCACCAATGTGAAAAATCCCTCAGAATTCCATAATCATGTGTTTGTCTTTCTGTACATCTGTTCAAATTCCAAGTCACAATGAGGAACCTATAAAAATTTCAAGTCAGTGGGAGAGAAAGACACACTCACAAGTGTTAAAGCACTGCTGAATCAGTGTTTCCACTACAGAATTTTTATGGCAAAGGAAGCATAGGAGTTACAGTTGCAATTTTCCAACTGAGATGTGGAAACACATGGGTGACAAATACAAGCAAGGAGGCAGACCTGGCCTTTTTCCCATAGTTTCTTTTCTTCATGTTTTGTTGAAACCTCACAAAGAAGGAAGGGTGAACCTGGCCTTTGCTGATGTCAATTGAAAGTTTTGTCATTTACTTAGAAGTTTCAGAATTACTTATCTTTCTACTCTTTTTGGTTTTAACAGAATCTTTCCAGTTAAGAAGCAAAACCTTTCTTTTTGTGTCTGAAGATGGCCTTAGGCTGTAAGTCAGACAGGAGATCCATACCAGTCATTAATTTATTGGATCTGTTGATCTTGAATCCAATATATAAAAGTTTAAAGTGAACATTACTTTTGACTTGTGTAGCTGTCAGGAAGTAAAAGCAAGATGTTGCTATGGGGAAGAAGAAAAGATGTCTCTTAGTGAGAAGAAAAAGAATGGAAGAGTGTAGAAAAAAAAAATAAAAATCCAGTAACAGTTCTCAGGACAGTATATTTTTACTGCACTGTGTTGAGCCTTAAAATATTTTCCTTTCCAACCTTTCCAATATATTTCCTAGAATTTGGAACAACTCCTACAGTATTTTTTTTTAGTAATTTTCCATAAATAATCATATCCATTTTAAATGCTAAAAATAAAATAGGTTATGTACTAAATCCCAGGCCATAGTCTTTCTCTGTGGTCTAAGCAAGCCTTCAACTGGTATCACTGACTGCTCCTTTCTTTATTGAGGAATATATCTCTATGTCATCCTAAATATATACCAGTTCACAGACTGTGGCTGAACTGACATATATGGGTCTGGAAAATTAATATTTGTAGTACTGGTCAAAGAGGTAGGGAATGAAATTCACAACAGCTAGGTGCAAAGCGTTTGAAGACATGAAAAAGTCAACTGATCATTAGATCAAATTCTGAGCACCTATTTCAAAATAAAGCCTCACAAGAGGGTGCAACACTGTACTGCTAGTCTCAGGTTGGAAGTTAGCCCGACATTGGATTCATCCATGAAGTTTTCTTCTGACCTACAGTACTGCAGTGATACTGGACAGAGCAACTGATGCAGGAACTTGATGCTTTACCTCAAGTACATTTTACAAACTAGAAGAACCAATGGTGCTTGGAGAACTGTCTCCCATAGGAATGACTATGGTCATTCTTAGCTTTTTTTATTTTCGCATTTTTTATTATGCCTGACAATTTTTGTTGCAGAGAGCTTCTTTAGACACTGAGAAGGAGAGATGAGTATTTATAGTGCAAATAAGCACAGTTAGAAATATTCTCAGACTAAAATATTCACTTTGTCCTTGGTGTGATTCTTATAGTGATATAGAAAATACACATTCAAGATACTTTTCTCCACAGAAAGTCTCAACGAGAACCCCAAAATCTCAGCATATATTCCTTGTAGCAGGCAATAAAACACAATTAATAAACAATATATAAGCATCATCACAACATTTTAACTGTCACACTACAGTTCTGCTATGTTAAATGGATTACAACTAGGGAGAAACTGATTATTCAAGAAAAAATACCCACAGTTTGATAAACAGCTAGATTTGCTAAGGGACAATGTTGAAATCTTCAAATTAATGCCTCCTAATGCCAACCTCCAAAACTGCTTTTAAATCTGCACAGGAATGATATGCAAAATATATACAAATGGAAGAACTATGGTGAGATCAATGATATGTGATTTTTCTGTAGAGAATGGATATTCTCCAGGAGAACCAGCTGACACACTGGGGTAGGAAGCAGCATATTTTAAATTGCCTGAGTTGCCATAAGGGATAATAAACGCTGGCTGAGGCACACCCACACATAGGTCATTTGTCTGTTTAAAATATTTTTTTTCTCTGGAATTTTGTATCTGCTGTTAAAGTAATTGATACTTCATTTGAACAAGGCTGGCTGATCATTAAATACCACTGCTCAGAGATATCCAGGGCAAAATGCGTTGTTGCCTTACCTGCAAGGTAAAATGGTTTCATGCATGTGAACCCATGTTCAGCAACCCAATCTACAAGTGAGAAAACTATGAAATACAATTTTGTGAGAGATAAGGAATGAAAAACTAACATCTTAAACCACACAAAACAAATACGTTATGTAAGCTAAATACTTTGTTGCCCAGTTTACTTCCATGTCCTTGTTCCCTAATTTTCACTGCTACACAAATCTCAATTCATTCCTAAATTCCTAGTGTAAATTAATTTTTTTTTTTTTCTAAAAGAAGCCCTGTGTATAGTTCCGATGATATCTTGCTCCAGGGACCATTCGTATGGACACAGCTAAATCACATTTGCTTTCTTTGCCCTGCCACAGTCCTCTAACATGCTTCTCACAGGTTGCCTACCTGCAAGCTTTCCTACCTGCTCTCAAGCCATATCAAAGGAGAGGCCACCCTCACACCCTCTTTTGTGCTTTGAAGTTCTCACACTGAGGATTTCAGCACACCTTTTGTACTATTTCAGACCCCTGAATTAAGAAAGCACACAAGAAATGATTGCTTTGTCTTACAGTGATATAGGCATTACAGAGAGCCAGGACTGTGTGCTCTGTAGCATGGATACAGTGAGTCTGGTCTGAGACAGGTAGCCCTGAGTGATGCTCTGCACATGATCCATTCTGCATTATTTGGCATGGGATCAGCCCCTTGGGGTGGGTGCAGGTGCAGCCGACTCCTAAAAATAAATCCAAGTGAAAACAGCACTAGAAAGTGTGGCAGCTGATACCGTAGTTCTGCTAACTGCTCTCTTAGTAATACTACCATGAAAATCTTAAATCTCCCTTGAAATTCTGGAGATTATTTTCTGTTTAGATGTAAATATTCACGTACTCAACATCGCTGTAGTCAATACCTCAGCTGCATGAACTCAGAGAAAGATAACAAAACAAAACAAGCACACAAACCCGAAGGTCTACTGTATTGCATTGCATCTGGGACTTATAAGACACGCTGGAGGTAATTTCATCATTGTCTACATCCCAGAGAGACTATGTCTGTGAAGAGACTATGTCTATAAGCACCTGCAAACACAGAGACAATGTAAATTTACCAAACTCATCCTCAAGGCACCTATAAAGCTATCAGCTGAAGGCGGGGGGGGGGGGGGGGGAGCATGAAGTATATCAGTCCTGGTTTCTCCAGGCCCATTTACTTTTAGGAGCAGTGTCTGTCTCATCACTGAAGGAATGTCAAAATGTGACATGCTTCAAAGAGACACATATTTATAGCCCCATAAGTAGCCCAAGTAGAAATGATTATCCTGACTTTCCTTAAGGATATGTATACAATTAGACATGGAGTTCACTGTAGTGGAAGAGTATCACAATAGAATTAAAAAGAAGATGAAAGCTTACAGCCTGTCTGGCACCAGCCCGAATCTGCAAACAAAAAATGACTGGCATTTTGTAGTAGGAGCATGACAAGTAAATCTTTCCCTTGCTACTCCTTGATAACTCTGTGCCATCTATGGGACAGCTTTCATTCCTCAGTGTAGACCATAGCAAAACTCACAAAACAATTCCCAAAGCTTAAATGGAGTGTTACTTGGTTTTGTTCCTCTCCCTTCATTAGGGACTGTAGCATACCCCACGGATCAGTCTTTTATGATACCAGTACCCCCCGGACAGTGACCACATTGAGCATTAACCGAAGCACTTTTACTGCTGCATGTCCTGACCATGAGTCTGTTGCCCAGTATCTGTAATGCTGTTTCTCACAGATAGTGAGTCACACAGAACAAACTAAAGGAATACAATGTTTGATAACAAAAATGAAACACAACAATCAGAAAATAAACCATGTGAAGGTACACTAAATGACTGTTTACTACCAAACTGGAAACTCTAGGGGCATGGTCAGTCTCTTCAAATACCTTCAGGGTAATAATAAATAGAAGAATAAAGGGACATATTTAGTCTAGAAAATGTGTTAAGGACAGGGTGCACTGGCCAAGAGCAAAGAACAGGAAAGTGGTAACAGTAAATAAGAAAAAGGTCTTAAGATGAATGGTTGCAGAAATAAGCTCCTCAAGGGCGTTTGGTCAAGGCACTGTCATTGCAGATGCTACAGTGAAGCTAGACAAATTGTTAATTGGAATGAGATGACATGGTTCTGCAAGGGGCTGAGCAGCTGCCCAGTCTGATGGTTTTTAGCATTAGTATTGCACAAATAATATCATACATACAGCTTACTTGTCCATAAGTTTCACATTTTCACTGTAACACAGGTCTAAAAAAGACGAAGATGGGAGAGACACTATTAATCTCAATGTCGGTTTTTTTGTGTTTTGAATGTCTCAATAATTAACTATATTTTTAGCATTTTATTTAGCTATTGCTGAGACTCTAATATTACATGAAAATTTTACACAAAAATTTTACACACAAGAGTTGAAATATTCGTCACCACCAGCTAGACTGATAGCCATATATGTTATTGTTTAAAAGTAATTTTTTGGAGCATGTCTTTTTCTTATGAAGTTACTGTCTTTGACAAGATTTATTTTTCTTTTCTTTTTTTTTTTTTTTATGCTTTTGAGAGATGTGGCAAAGAATGACCATAGAAGTATAAACTGTTAAGGAGCAGACATCAAGAATGAAGCCATTTTCTTCACCCATGAACAAAAATTAGTAGATGAAGCATTATGTAAACAATATTTTTTAATAAAATAAAGAGGAGAGAAACCTGAATGCACTGGGGTCCTGAACACCTTGTGTAAATTCCTTATTTCAAAGAAAATCATAATTCCTTTGACACTAGCAAGATCAGGTTTTCATTAAATTTTGTGGATATCAGCTCCCACTAGTACAGAATAAAATGGTAGGATTAAATAAACAAAACTATATTGTGCAATGTTATGAATTTATGCTCCTTGTAACACCTAAATCCATTATGTCTGATAAGCTATTAAACAGATCTAATCAACATTTAATTTCTATGCCCTTTTGTAGAAAGAAGGTGCAATGTCAAATGCATTTTCTTGGTTCCAGTGATAGGAAATCATATGGAATAGGGATCAAATGGACATGTCCATATGCCGTAACATTATCACATAACAGTGAAGGTAGCACAAATGCCTGCAGCATAACTGTGTTTTGTTAGTACAAGAAAAAAGCTTATTTACAGGCTCCAAAGGGACAAAGTCTGATACCAGTAGCTAATAACGAACAGTACAATATTGCAGTACATCTGGGCTAGCTAGGATCATTGAAGAAGACCATGTTTGGGGAATTTTTGCAAACATGATAGATGAGGTTTGCTTTCTTTCTACTAAACATGTGGACCTACACTGCCTTCAAAGCAATATTTTCTTTACTACATTTCTTACTGTGCAGTGTCTAGAATATAGCAAGAACCAATATTTTACTCTTCTCAAATACTAAATTATGATCACTTCTCAACAACAAGGTAATTTAGGAAGAGCTGGGAAATTATTGTCCCCAAACATTATGCTCTAGTAGTCATTATATAATTATATTAATACTGCTTACTAAAGAAAAATTTATATTCTTTGCAAACAGTTGTCCTACTATATGCATCAGATTTAAATGTTTGTGTCTTTATATGATCCAGATACTTCATTACAGGCATAAAACATTAACCTTGTGTCATACGAAGCATTTGTTACAATCTGTTTTCCTAAATATATTTTAGAAATGTATTAACATGTGTTAACAAAACCGCATGGTGCCTAGATACTGAAAATACGTAATTTATGCTGGATATGGTAAACTTGTGACTTTAGAATGATATTTCTGAGAAATTAAAAATGCTATGAAAAAGTAACTTCACTAAGTGTTCTTTTTTCTACTCATAGGAGGAATATCTTAAAATGAATATGTACTCAGAAAATGAATTAGGATCGGTGATTTTACCTAATGATTGATTTATTATGTGGGTTTTTGGTGGTTTTGTTTTTTTTTCAGGTACAGCTTCCATTAAAAAAACACTATTTCATGCAGTTGATATTCTAAAGCATGCTTTTTGCTTTCAATATAAGGAGCTTAAATTGGCTTCTGTCATCTCTTACCTGCTTTGTGTTGTCTGATACTCACACCAATATGTGCACAGATCCTACTGCTGCTGGAGAAAAGCATCACTGAAAATATTATTCATAGTATTCAGCAATATAGATAGAAGTACAGCAAAGAGATTACAGCCCACAAGGATATTAGGCAAGAGTGTCTTTACTCCATCAGTTTTCACATGAATTTTTTAGTTCAAGGGATGTGTTGTGTCTACTGCACAACATGTAGGGAAGGGAAGTGAAAGGAAGGGAAGTGAAAGGAAGGAAGGGAAGGGAAAGGAAAACAGCAAATAATGTAAAGGCAATCACTTGCCACCTCCCAAGGGCACACAGGTGCCCAGGCAGTTCCCAAGCAAAAGAAGGCTGACCCTCCTAAAAACTTCTTTCTCCCCTTTTATGACATTATATGGTATTGAGTATCTCTTTGGCTAGTTCAGGTTATCTGCATGGTTGTGTCAACTCCAAAAGTACTGTGTACTCTCCCAGTGTACTCACTGAGGGAGCAGAGTGAGAAGTAAAGGTAGCCTCGATGCATTCAAACACTATTCAACAAAAGACAGAATATTAGTGTCTTATCAGCATTGTTTTGGTCAGAAACCTAAAACACAGCACCAAAGGAGTGCTATGAAGAAAATTAACTCTATCATAGCCAGACCTAGTAGGCATACATAATATTAAAAGTTAATAACATGTAAATTAATTTAAAGCAGAACATATTATAGGGTATTTCCCTTCAACATCAGTAGAGCTTCCATTTTAAACAGGAGTTTCAAGACTATATTTAACAAATTTTTCATTGACCTCCAGATTTTAAAATGTCTGAGTTCAAACTCAAGTTCAGTCATTTTTGTGGGGTGCTGGGAGGTGGAAAGGCAAAGAAAAGCCCTGTAGGCACAGATTAACTGCAGCTTGAATGCATTTTTAAGATAAATTTTACAGAGAAGTAAATCACTAAAAGAAGCACAGTTTAATATTTTAATCTTAGCAATCATGTCTTCTAGCCGTCCTTTATGATGGCTCTAAATTATACACAGAATGAAATACTTATTCTGAATGTTCTCTAGTGTTGTACTGCATAAATTATCAAACTTAGTTTGATAGCTGTCACACAGAAATAAAGATGAAGCACTATATATATTTAATTAATACATTTATTAAACTAAAATTACCAGATTATCAACTAAATTAAAAAGCTAACCTATAATTGTCATAGTTTTAAATGGAAATTTAAATATATAATCATTGATTAAAAGCTTAATTAGCAATATAAAAAGAATTTCAGCTCTTTTTTTTTTCTTTTGTAGTTCTTTAATTATAAAAGAATAGGTCAAATTATCTTGCTTTTCAATAATGTTCATGTAGAAGTTACATGAAATTAGCATTCAATCAAAGAACAATGAATTAACTTTTAGGTTTGCAGGGCACTTATGTAGCTCCCAAGAGGATAAATTAGGGGAGTGAAAGCCAAAGGCTTTATGCCAGTGTAGAAATTGATTATTAATAAGTAGAAGAGTATTAAGCAATGAATAAACTAACAAATTCTGATTTAAAAATAAAAATATTTAAGTGGAATGCATCAAGAAAGTTCCAAAACAAGTTGGCACAACTATCTGTCTTAGATGTCTGACTAATGAATGTTTCTATTATATGTCATATCATGCACCTTTGTGTGAGCAGCTAAATCAAGTTCACTTACTATGGCTAGATCTCCACTGACTATAATGGGAGCTATCACACCTGGCTCTGTTGTTGGCACCAGATTTAAAGAACTTGGTGGTTTTCATGTATGTATACATTTAGAGGTTTCTATTTCCTATGAATTGCAATCTTTGGGTTTTCCCCTCAAAATTTTTTCCTGGGTTCGGTTGGCAGCAGCAACATGGGATAGAGAATTGTATGGAACATTGCCACTCCTGGCTTGATTTCAGCACTCCTGCTCTTTGTCATTATTTGTTTAAGAAAGATAAAATTAAGCTTGTTCCCTTAGAAACATCAAACTCTAATTTCCATCCAGAATGTTCTTAACTATCACTTTTTACATGAAGACAAGACAGAGGAGCATTAACCACAGATAAAAATAATAATTTTCAAAAATTACATAAAAAATAAAAAAATTCCTAGGAATCACAACTTCAGTGATAGTTACAGTGTCAGTGATTGAAACACTGAAAGATCAGCCAATAAGACATTAATATTTTTTCTTACAGGTTTCTCATACAGTTATATCAGTCCCAAATAATCATATTATATATATTGAAATAAAAAAAAAAAAAAAATCCACTTTGTGTCTAGAAACTTATATCATTATGAAATGCAGCAACTAAAATAAGTAAACGACTTTGAGATGATCAGGGGAAATATTATAACAATCAGAGCTAGCAATTGTGTTGTTTAATAACACTATTAAGCAGCTTGTGAGCTAAATAATGTATGAATTTATCAAGGAGCTTTTTTTTTTTTTTTAAACATAGAAGCTCAGGAATAGCCAGCTCTTTGGAAGATCCAGAGAAAGAGCTTCATTTAGCTTTTAACATTTTGCATATTTAATATGACAATAGTCAAGTATTTGGATAATTTGAGAGGTCCTACTCATAGTATCTCAAATTTTTAAAAGTTATAAATAATACTAATGAATGTATTCAGCATTTACATAGAAAAATGAGTTAATTCTGATTACTGTATTCTCTCTTTTTGTCTTGAACATTAAAAAGAGATCAGTATCTCCAGATGAGCTTTCATGACCCTGGATAAAAAAAACAGGACAGCAAAGAGCTATATTCATAACCTTTAGATTCCTGCATTTACGCATCAGTGAAACGTACTTTGCCAGAGAAGGAATTAAACTTGAAACTGCTTCTTAAGGAAGGGATAGAGAAATCCATTAAGTCTCGGCTGGATTCCTTGATGTTTCAGGGAATGTCAACAAATTAGCTTTTATTATTTGTGCCTCAAACAATTACAAGCTCAGTGATGTTTAGAATAGGACCTAGCGAACTGAAAAAGCAAATCACAAAAGAACAATTTAAAAGAAAATATTTAAGATAGTGTAATTAAAATAGAATTCAAATACACATAGCATTGCTTTAATCTCAAGGCTCTTTGAGTTCAACATCTATTTCAGAAAGGGAGACTTCAGCTCATTTGTGGGGAGAGGGAAGAAAGAAAAGAAACATTGATGGAAGCTTTAATTCTTTACTTTGAAAAAGCAAATGAGTGTTTAACAACTTCATTTTGGCAATCAATTAAAAAAATTGTGAACTAAAAATATGATTATCTTCCTTTAACTGCTGTCACCCAGGTTTTAAATCTTGCATTAATCTTTTTCCCCCAGTTTTAAAATCAAGTCAGCTGTGTCTCCTGAATTCAAGCTGAGAACATATTTGAACATGCCTTAGAAGGCAGCATCTGCTACCTACTCTCTTCCAGCACAGGGTGCCAAACTTATGATCAGAAAGAAATTAAGCAAAATGCACTTTGTGTATAGGAGTCATTTTAGATTTCTTTCATTAGCTTTAGACTTTCCACTGTTCATTTCTTTTTAATGGCTTGCCTATCTGTGTTATGAGATTGAAAGAATCAAGCTTCCTTATTCACATGCTCTGCACTGCTTGTTTCCTCTTTTTTTTCCTCTTGTATTGCTCTTTAACTGCCTTTTATTTTTTTTAATATCCCACCTTTTTTTTTTTTTTTTTTAACTCAGGCCTTAACTGGCTTGCCTTTATGTGAAAAAAACCAGAAATGGAAATATATATTGTCTTAGATACTACAGTTTTACAGTGACACAACATGACAAACTTCTGGAGATCCCAGACAAATCACAATCCCAAATGACAAATTCTTGTCAAAATACTTCCAACATTGCTTCAAAGTAGGATTTATTGCATGTTTAAAAGACATAGACTCCAAAATGACTTAACAATATGTGAGGAAACCAACATCTGTAGCTAGGAAAAATTAACCGTTATGTATAATAAAATGTAAAATAGCAGCACATGAAAGAGAATAAAAAATTAAGGAAAATCTACCAACCTAACCTTTCAAATTTCATTACTGTTACACTCTATAGGAATATTAATCATGCACTTAGAAATCACTGAAACACTATGCTGTATATATCATCAATAAAAAGGACATATTTGCTAATTTTTATTCTTCTTTATTGGGAAGCTGTTTGTAAAACTATAGACTGCTGAACATGAACCTGGAACGTGAATATGAGAACATCTAGTAGTACATAATTTTTTTAGGATTTTTATTTAAAGTACGTGTTCAAGCTTGTGTGTTTACTTAAGCATAACCGATGCCTGTAAATATGCATATTATTTGAACCACTTGAGCTCCTCATCTGTCAAAAGAAAAATTATCATGCGGTTCATAAGAGAAGCATTCAATCAGACACTTCTTTTACTCCAGGTTAAATTATAAAATATTTGTAAATTAGGGGGATAATAATTGTAATATTCAAATTATTACACAGGAAATAATAGAAGGAATAATATTTGAGGTGAGTATTTCAGATACAATTAAAAAATGCCAGCTACCCATGAGCTTTAGCTGTGGGATAGTAATTGAAACATTCTTGGAGAAAGAGGTAACGTAATGTTTTGCAAACTGTTACCTCATCGCTGATAATGCTACATGATGTCAAAAGAGCAACGAACAAATCCCTGTGTTCTTCTGTGGTGGACATTAAGAAGAACTATCACAGCTGAAGAAGCTGTTGAATGACTGTGTGGGAGGTTTTATCAAAGGCAGCAATATTATGAACAAAGGTCTTATCATATACTTGCTTCTGTACCATAGTAATTGGTTTCTTATCACATTAGCCAACTCCCCTCTCCCTAATAGCATACAAAAATGAATAATATGTTAAAACGTTGATAATACTTTAAGACTTATTAACAACCTTCATGAGATTAGCTTCTTCCTTTTTCACCAGCACAGTAGAGCACTCGAATCATATACTGTCAAGTACAGCAGTTTAAACGAAATCAGTGAGACAAAAGGCAGGCCAAAGATAGGATATAAAGGTCTCGCTGTTTAAGTAACTTCCTAAGGATACAGGCTTCTATTTTATTATAGTAGATGACAGAAGGCATTTCCACTGGTAATTTTACCTTCATATCATTAATATGAATATGATTACATTTCTTGTAACAGTCAAACAAAAGGCAGTCTTAGTGTTCTCTCTTCACAGTGCAGCCACTGTAATAACTCAGGTTCCTGGAATACATCCATTGATGTATGACTACTGCACAAAAGAGTCACGATGTCCTCAGTCCTTTTCCTGTATTTCCAGCTGACTGCTCTCCGTTAACTAACATATTGGCATTGTACATTAATTAAGGAGTATGTTAGAGCTGATACAATCACTGACAAAGGATATAAATGTGGCTTTAAAGTTGTGGTTTATTCATTTAGGTAAGAAAAAAATTTCAGGTTTGGTTAACACAAATCTAAAATGAAACAACATTTTTTAAAAATGTGAGACAACACGCGTACAAGAATCTTATCAACTTGAAACAAAACTACAATGTAGGCAACAAAGCTAATCAGTCTAATTTCCTTTATAATCAATGGAGAGAAACAGATGCTGTTAGTATGAAATTTATTTTATCTCTTAGATATCTGCTTTAGGATGAGACAAATTATGCCTAGAACTGCCTTTTCCTTCTGTAATCAGAGTCCAGACCTAGATACTGCCTGTAAGGTAAAGACCATCCCTTTTACTCTCTAAGTGTGCCTTCTTTTTTTTTTTTTTTTTTTTTTGGCATATTGATTTACAAAAAAATGAAGGATTTAGAGTACTCACTCCTGATAAAGAATAAAGATCCTGTTCTGGTGCCTATTTAATAAAAAGTTTAAAGAGGGACAGCCATAATGAGAGAAACCCAAGTCAGAAGAGTCAATAGATGGATTTGTTTTACTTAAGACAGTTCCGAGTGTCTGCTTAGCCTGATTCATGACAATTTTGAAAAACCAGTTTCTACTCATTCTCTGAAAGTATAGTAGTCCTCAGAAAAATGGCTATGCTGAGGTAAGCAGGTCTTTCTTTTTTCTTCAAATTTCAAAATTCTTAGTTTTATTAGATCACAAAAGTTACAGCATATTCACAAAATAGAAAAAGAATTTCCCATTTTGCTGGTTTTGACTGGCATTGAGTTAATTTTTTAACAGTTGCAGGTATGAGTCTGTTCTGGATTTGTGCTGGAAACAGTGATATTTTAATTATTGCTGAGCAGTGCTTACACAGAGTCAAGGCCTTTTCTGCTTCTCACACCACCCCGACAGCAAGTAGACTGTGGGTGCACAAGAAGCTGGAAGGGGACACAGCCAGGACAGCTGACCCCAGCTGACTGTAGGGATATCCCATACCATACGGCATCATGCTCAGCACATAAATCTGGGGAATGTGACAATGGAATGTGGTAGTCTCTCCTTCAGGGACTGTAGAGATAGGACAAGGGGTAATGGCTTCAAAATTAAACAGGAGAGATTTAGGTTAGATATAAGGAAGAAGTTCTTTACTGTGAGGGCGGTGAGGGCCTGGAACAGGTTGCCCAAAGAAGCTATGAATGCTCTGTCCCTGACAATGTTCAAGGCCAGGTTGCACAGGGCCTTGAGCAACCTGGGCTAGCTGGAGGTGTCCCTGGCCATGGCAGGGGGGTGTGGAACTAGATGATCTTCCAGCCCTAACCATTCTATGATTCTATTAATTAATTCCTTGTTTTCCTTTGTTTGCATGCACAGCTTTTAATTACCTATTAAACTGTCTTTATCTCAACTTTTCTGATTCTCTCCCTTATCCTGTTGGGAGGACTGAGTGAGTGGTTGAGTAGTACTTAGTTGTCAACTGGGTTTAAAACATGGCACTCATTCAAATAGGAGATCAAAAAAGATTTTAAGAAAAAAAGTGTGTCTCACAAAAAAGTTAACTACTATAGTTTCATCTTTGTAATTTAGAAAGTAAATTTTACTTCAATCTGTGTAACTCCTTCATCCAAACCTATGTTAACAGAAACATACCAAGGTCCTAGTTTGTTCCTTTGAGCAAGATGGAAGTAAAAGCATTGGAACTAACTATATAAATGAGAGAAAATAAATATATTAACTGATATTTAAGGTGACTTTGACTGCCAAGAAACAACATTAGAAGATTCTCACTCTGGGTCTGCCTTGGCTTAGTGTCAAATGTGAGCACAGAGCCAAGCTAGCCACAGGTGCTGAACTCTAATTTAACTTTAACTTTCATTACACTCCTCACCACATTGTGGCCAAAACAGTAGACCTGCCAAATCTTCAGCTGGAACCAAAAAGGCTCTTAATTGGCCACCAAGGCTGAAGGCAGAAAGAAACCCTGTTTTATTTCCCATTGGGAAACAGAGTCTAATATAAAGTCTAACAGTGATTTCCGAATCCCTCTAAGGTTTTGGCTTCCAGTATATCAGTACTTCCTCTCTTCTTCCAAAACATTAAATTAAGCAAAACGTTTCCTTCTTTGTTTTTTATTTATACAAAATTCAGGAAAATAACTATGTTCATAGAGTCAATATTAATCCAGTCACATATAAACACACAATAAAGCAAAAAGCAACCCCCAAAACAACACCCCTGCTAGCATGGGTTTAGTATGTGGCTATTCTAACAATGATCTATTCCCTGTCATTCGTAACAGCTTTCCATCCAAGCCTGGTATTAATCTTCCAGTCTGTTCTACAGAGAAAACTATAAGCCGTTGAATACTTAAAACAAGTGGCCTGTGGTTTTTAAAAGTTGCTGGGGCAATATCAAAGAGAAGAAGCAGTTAACCATCAAGTTACTTGGTAATTTGTGAAGATCTTTAAGTGCAAGATTCACTCATCTAGGTTAGCTTTCCAAAAGCAAGTTGAACATATCATCCATGTTGCCTTTATAGTTAAAAGAAATAAAAAGACACTTTAAAATTGAACTCCATTTTAAGATGGAGTTAAATCACTGTCTGAAGATACCTATCTCCTTTGTCTACAGAAACAGCCTGTAAGAATAGCTTGACTGAGGCAACTAATTGCTAAGTAACTATGTAACTGAGTTTCTCAGGAACTAAGTGCATAATTGTCTTTCCTTCATTAATGGAGAAAGGAAAGACGTAAAATAACAGTTTAGTAATAAGAAGGTAAGAATACATTTTTGTACTACATAAAGCAGTACAAAACTACTACAATTATTTTTCCATATAGATTCCTAATACGTTGTTTTCTCACTCCAACTTTGTGATGTTTGCTGGCTTTTTGGTTCTTTTCTTCTTAGCCTTTCTGGAATATGAACCACGGGAAAATTGGAAATGTATATTTTTAATGTACAACTATCGTGTTTTGGGGGTTGTTGGTGTCTGGTATAAACATCAGTTGTGAACTGAAAAACTTCTCAAGTCTACTAAGAAGAAATGCTGATCAATTTGCACCACCTGTTTCAAGAGATAGGGAATTACTGGGAAAAGGTGGCCTTACTTCTCTATTGACAGTTTTACCATAAAGAAGGAATGCTGTTTGTTCAAATAGCAGAAGTTTGATATGTTTCTATGACCTCCTCTTAAGCCTCTGTAAAATATTTAGATCTCAATGTTTATTACGAACCATGGCTATTGTCTCTGTATATCAAACTTTTTTTTTTTAAAGAAAACTAAAGCAATTTTTCTAACAGAATATTTGGGCAAAATAGTTATTTGCCTGTCTAAACACTGACCTGTGTAGAACATCCTTACAGCTTTTTCCTTCCAGCTCTAGCTTTTAAACTAGCATTTGACTATCCTTGAAACAGATAGTTAATGTTCTCTTGTCAACTTTTCTCATAGCTCCTTACCATTCAGAAAATTATCCTTATTTATGTTCACTTCCTGGATGCTGCACAGCTGATATTGCAATCTGGTAATATCTGTTTTTTGGAGAGCCAGTTGTGCTTGAATCATAGCAAAACACTCTTGCTTTCTAGCACACTAAGAATTAATATTTACCCTTACCGAACCTTTCAGCCTGTATCAGAGACTTTAACATAAGTTGTGCAAATGTCCATCCAACCTTGACTGGGAAGATTAATAATAATTCCTTTTGATCAGAATTACTCTGTTGGCCAGCAATGGTTTCCATGGTAATCAGGTGGTAGACAGAGCTGAAGCAGATTTCATCAGTTGTAAAACAGCATTAGAATTATCCTACACTTCTAATTATATCTTAGTAGGACTGACTTTTACACTGTAGCTCAGAGGCATAAAAAGAAGACAGCTTTAACTATTGGAGGGCTTCCACAAGTAAAGAAATTGCAGTCTTCTAATAGCTGGGGCTTTTGAGAGTGTTTTGGGCTGGCTTTTTTTTTTTTTTTTTTCCCCCATTATTTGTTTGGCTGGGTTGTTTTGATGTAAGAGTGTCAGGAATTTGACAATTTTAATGAAAGAAATGAAATACAATAAAAATACAGTTAAGATGCACCTGTTGTACAACACCAAGACTTTTAGTCAGTGTTTCATGTACTAATGGGAGCCACTCAAACTGCTGCAGGTCTTAGGAATTTTATGTCAGAATAAATCATATATCTTCAAAATTAGTAGGCTTAAATATGAAGATAGGTGATTCTAGCAGCAAACACAATTTCCAACCTATGCTGTAAACATTTGTATTGTGTTTTGTGGGTTTGGTTTGGTTTGGGTTTTTTGGGGTTTTTTTTTTGGTTTTTTTTTTTTTCCCCTGATTATTTTATTGGTTTCTTTAAAGAAAAAATCCTTGGGAAAATCCAGTATGAGATTTTTATTCCACAGTCCAGCTGGTTCCCCTGGCATAGCAGTAGCCAGCTTATGATAAGCATGCCAAAAGAATACTTAATCCTGTTTTTAGTGGCAAACTCAGGAGTTGGTTGATGAATGTTTAGAATAGGAATTAAAGTTGAAAAGAAGGCAACTGAAAATTACTATATATGCCTACATTTGCCACAGCATAGCTAAATTCAAAGGATGGTGGTACATTTACAGTAAGTGTTCCTGGAAGCTCTAGATAGACAGGCATGAGATAAGTGGGGGAGAAGAAGGGAATAACCCAGAGGTCATTACATGGAGTTTATTTTGCAGGTGAGAAAGACATGGGATACGGCTGAATGGGGAGAAAGAACTCATATTTCACGAGACTGTAGGGTGACAGATTTGGCAGCTGTAGCTCAAATTTAAATTTTCAGCCTATAGGCCTTGTGTACATGTCTGACTGCAATAATTTTTATTTAGTGAATAGCTATATCTGTACATATGTATGGGGTTTGTACCTGTATACATGTACATACCCAAAATCAGATACTTACCTTTGAAAGAATGATCCTCACATTAAGGTATGTAGTCAATAACAGGAAATGACAAAAGGCAATGATAATACAACATTTCATTCTAGTAATGACTGTAGAAATCCCCATGAAAGGACAGAAGAAAGACATTGAAATATTGGAGATCTATATTTTTTTCAGGTTTCATATTATATAAAGTTATACTACTAAAATTCATGCCAGAAGTAATTGAGCTAAGCATAACATATTCAGTTTACTAAAAATACCACTGGAAATGTAAACATAATTCTCATTCGTGGAGCATAACTGGTCAGTGAGTGCACACAATGAGCATGCTCTGCAGCCAGGAGATGGGCAGAGGTTTAAGCTGTGTGGGTGGAGGCAGATGCTGGCTAGTGGAAAGCCCTGCAGCAGGATTCCTCAAGCTCTAGACCTATGGATGCAGGGCTTCCAGATCCTCACTGGTCTCTGTTCTTTGAAAAAGAAGCCCAAAATCCTTGGCTTAAGTCAAGCTCTCTTCAGCATTGGAATTACAGTAAGGATTCTTGGAGCATCAGAGAACTCCTGCTGCAGAGACAGACTCCAAGCCTGGAAATCTTCCAAATACGATCTGAGATCTGAACATCCAAGATGGTGCATTTGGAAGCTATGAGCAGTTAAAAGACCTTTCTGGTGACTGGAGAAGCAAGCACTGCTACTTCCATTTATTAGGTCTAATTTTGCCAGGAGATGAAGTTGTTACATACAATCAATTTTACTAATTTAATGCCCAAGAGATCCTGTCAGATTTCAGAACCTAAATGTGCCTGATACAATATATAACTGGAATAAAAAATATAATATGAAAAAATAATGCATTCATACAAGTCTTAGGAGACAGTTTAAAAGGAATATCATAAAAATAAGTTGAGAGAAAAAAACAAAACAAAAGAAACAAGCAAAAAACCCCACAAATATTTCAGAGTACGAAAAGGCATAAAGACTGGTAAAAGGACTATGACCTTCCATCTTCCAACAGACTATTAGTTTGTATGTGATCCAGTTCATTAATACATCCAACCAAAATATCATTACTGACTGACGGCTATTCAATTGCTTTTGAAAATTAATCCTATGGTCTCAGTTCGATTCCTGTTCGATTACAATCCTGCTGCATTACAGCTAACATTCTAGTTAACAGTATCAAGAGCACCACAAATAGAGCAGAGATAGAGAAAACCTGTGAAGAGATTTTGATTTCCTGCAGAAAACAGTTTGTTTGGTTGGCTTTTTCAATATAGGACTTTGAATAATCTTTCAGAAGACATTCTTTGCAGCTAATCTCAGATTGACTGTAGTACATTCCTCAATAGAAATATGGTGCTCAGCAATATTTCAAGAAATAAATTTAAAAGATGGAATTCTGCATTCAAATAACTTCCGTTATTCAAAACTTACTTTTTTAGATGTGTCATTTTTGCATTAGGCAAATGGTTATTCCAGTAGTTACAATATTTCATAAATGCTTTAATGTTTTGCATTGATTTTTTCTGAAAGCAGGCCCTACTACCAAATAGTATTTACAGACAAGCCCAATATTCACCATAAGGAGACTCATTAAAACTAATATTATTTCCAACACAGCTGCAGATAGTTGTAACCTTATGTATCTTTCTGAATCAGGGCAAAGTTAGAGTACAGTCATTTGTATAAGGTAAACTGGCAAGACTATAAAGGGGACCACTTGAATAAAGAAGACAGAGTTTAGCAAAGCATAGTCATACGCTTATCACTCATTTTTTAATTTTTTTTTGTTAAGAGGGAAGACATAGAGCAAGCAACAAAGGAAATAAAATGAGTTCCCAATTTGCCTCGTAATTTCCAAATGTTAGGTAATTAACAAATTAAGTTTAACATTGCAAGGGAAAGCACAGAAGAAGGACAAAAGCAGAACATGATTAGAATCACATTAGAGTAAGAAGACTGAAGACCTGATTCTGCATTTATTGAAGGCAAGAACAAAACTTTGTTATTTTTCACTCAGGCAAGACTGGATCCCCTAAAAAAAAAATAAAAATTACATGCTTCCAAAATACCTAAACAATGGCTAGCAGCAGCAAAAGCAAACAGATTGTTCTGATGTCACAAATAGAACACAGATAATAGCGTCAAAAGCAAACCCAGTTATATATTTATTAGTGTGAGATGCAATGTACCATAAGCTATACAAAATCTTCAAGGACCTCTGGACTGGAATATTTTAGAAGTCAGGAAAAATCTAGACTTAAACTTTCTCCTATCCATTTAATAACAAATGAATTGTAATAGAATTATCTTGGGAAAATTCAAATGAAATGATTCTATGTGAGATTTATCTGATTAATTCCACAACTAAGACAGAGTACCTTATATTCAGTAATAAGAACTAGTATTTTTCAGAGTATGATTTCATTTTAGTGCCAGGTAACTGTTTGTAATAAATTAGTTGAATCATATCCTAGAAAAGCCTACTTCTTTTCAACAAGAAGGTCAGTCGAGAGAGGACGCCTTCAACACCGGAGCGGGGGAGAGATCAGCGTCCGGGAGCCTCAACTCAAAGCGGCAACAGCCACCGAGGGAGCCTCAAACCCTCGACGGGCCATGCCCAGGAGCCGGCAGCTCCGCGGACGCGAGCAGGGACTCACAGGGGGCGGAGCCAGGAGCAGCGGCACCAGCCCTGAGTGGGTAAAAACCTGCCCCAGGGAGCGCGGCGAACAGAGCGGGACGAGGCAGTTTGCGCGGGCAGGCGAGCAGGATGGTGAGCACCCGGCGTATGGGCAGGGCCCGGCCTGGGAGCTCTGCTCTGGCTGCCCCGGCGGTGGCAGCGTAGGCACCCAGACAGAGCAGATGAGAGGGGAGGCTGCAGTGCAGAGCTCGGGGTGTAGAGGGTGCCTGCACTGGGCTTGTGAAGGAAAGGTGCACGATGGGCAGGGCTGCCTCCGGTGCTCCCTGGTGGAGGCCCTCCTGCAGCAGGTGGCTGAGCTGCGGGACGCTGTCAATAGGCTGCAAGATGTCAGGGTAGCTGAGAGGAAGCAGGGCTGCTTGCTCCAGGCCCAAACTGTGCAGGGGCCTCAAGCTTCCCCTCTAGCTCATGAAGGAAAGAAGAAGGCTGTTATCCCAGGAAGCTGGGAATTAATGATAAAAAACAAACAAAAAAAAAAACACAAAAAAAAAAAAAAAAACAAAGAAAGGAAGAAAGGGACAATTAAAGGCAAGGGGCTTCCTCCTAAATCTGTTGTCCTCAGGCAGAACCGCTTTGCTGTCCTGCAGGAGGCTAATGAGGAAACGCACTTGCACCAGAAGCAACCGGCTGATGCACAGGTAAATATCTCTACTGGCACTGCCAAGAAAAAGCGGCGGATCGTAGTAGCAGGGGACTCTACTTTGAAAGGGACAGAAGTGCTCGTCTGTCAGCCTGACCTGGTCTCGAGGGAGGTGTGTTGCCTACCTGGGGCATGGATCAGGGATGTTACAGAGAGGCTGCCTGCTCTAGTAAGTCCCATGGACTATTACCCACTCTTAGTGATCCATGTGGGTGCTAGGAATATAGATAGTAGTAGACTGAGGACCATAAGGAAAGACTACAGAGCCCTGGGAGAGGTGGTTAGGGGCTCTGGAGCTCAGATAGTCTTTTCATCAATTCTCCAGGACACAGGGGAGGACCGAAAAAAGCTAGGAGGATTAGCTAGGTAAATAAATGGTTAAAAAGGTGGTGTCACAGTCAGGGGTTTGGGTGTCTTGAATAAGGGACCAAAGTTTGTAGGCCAGGTCTACAGGAAGCTGGTGGAGCTGATCTGACAAGGGCAAGAGCAGTTCTGGTAGGAGGCTTGCCAGACTGGTCAAGGAGGCTTTAAACTAGGTGTGTCCTGGATTCAGCAGTAGCAGTCATTTTTCTCCTTCGTAGTTGCTGCTGCAGTGCTATGTTTTGACTTTTGGCCTGGGAACAGTGCTGATAAAGCTGATGTTTTTAGTTACTGCTCAGATGTTTTAGTCTGACCAAGGACTTTCTGAGCCTCATGCTCTCTGAGGGAGCAGGGGAAGGTGGGAGGAAGCAGAGACAGGACACTTGACACAAACTAGCCAAAGAGGTATTCCATACCACAGCGCGTCATGCCCAGGATGTAACGGGGAGTTATCCGGAAGGGCTGGGGGACTGCAGGGTTGGATGAGGTATCAGTCGGTGCTCGGCTGGGGGGAGTGGGGTGAGTTATTGGTCGGCTGGTGTTGAGGTGTTGTATTCCTCTCCCCTTGTTATTTCCTTTATCATTATTATTATTGGTGGTAGCAGTAGTGATTTGTGTTATACCTTAGTTACTAAACTGTTCTTATCTCAACCCATGGGAGTTGCATTATTTTCGATTCTCCTCTCCGTTCTTCCAGGGGCAGGGGAGGGCAAGAAGGGGAGGGGAGTGAGTGAACGAGGTTTGTGGTTCGGTTTAAACCATGACAGGGGAGGGGGGCATCATTCCATCCTAACACACCCAGTCAGTTGCAGCCCCTACAATAAATGTTCAGAGCTATGTATATTCCAGCCGCTCCAGCCAACGAGATGGCTTCATTTGGAGCTTGGCTCAGATGCCTCTATACAAACGCCCGTAGCATGGGGAACAAACAAGAGGAATTAGAGATGTGTGCACACCTACATGGGTATGATATAATAGGCATCACAGAAACATGGTGGGATGGCTCCTATGACTGGAGTTTTGGAATGGAAGGTTACAGGCTCTTTAGAAAAGACAGGCCCAGCAGCAGGGAGGGGGAGTTGCCCTTTGTGTTAGGGATAGGCTGGAGAGTATGGAACTCTGTCTGGGGGCAGGTGAGCAGTTTACAGAGAGTTTATGGGTCAGGGTTAAAGGGAAAAAACAGCCATGGGAGACATTACTGTAGGGATCTGTTACAGACTACTTGATCAAGGAGAACCTGCGGATGAAGCACTCAATAGACAGATAGGAAAAGCTTCACACTCACAGGCCCTTGTTCTCATGGGGGACTTCAACCATTCTGACATCTGTTGGAACGACGGTACTGCCCGGCACAAGCAATGCAGGAGGTTCCTCGATTGTGTAGAAGACAACTTCCTTCTGCAAGTAATAGAGGAGCCGACAAGGAGACAAGGAGAGGTGCCATGCTTCACCTTGTTCTCACCAACAGGGAAGGGCTCATTGAGAATGTGATGCTCCAGGGCAGCCTTTGATGCAGTGATCACGAGATGGTCGAATTTGAGATCCTCAGGACAGTGAGAAGAGTGTGCAGCAAGCTCACTGCCCTGGACTTCAAGAGAGCAGACTTTGGCCTCTTCAGGATCCTGCTTAGTAAGGTTCTGTGGGGTATAGCCCTAGAGGGAAGGGGGGCCCAAGAGTCTTGGTTGCTATTCAAGGATCACCTGCTACAAGCTCAGGCGTGCTGCATCCCACTTAAAAGGAAGTGCAGCAGGAGGGCCAGGAGACCTACTTGAATGGATAAGGAGCTGCTGAGGAAAAGTCAAATGAAAAAAGAGGCTTATAAAAAGTGGAAGCAAGAACAGGTGGCCTGGGAAGAGTACAAGGACGTTGTCCGGGAAGCTAGGGACTGGGTTAGGAAGGCTAAGGCCCAGTTAGAATTAAACCTAGCCAGGGATGTTAAGGATAACAGGAAAGGATTCTACAGGTACGAAGCAAATAAAAAACAGACTGGGGACAACAATAGGCCCCCTGAAGAAGCTCTCAGGAGAACTGGCTACACAGGATTTGGAGAATCACCTTTGTGCCTGGCAAAATCTTGGAGCACATTCTCCTGGAAGGCATGCTAAGACACATAAAAAACAACACGGTGCTTGGTGACATCCAGCATGGCTTCACTAAAGGGAAATCCTGCCTGACCAATTTAGTGGCCTTCTATGATGGGGCTACGGAACTGATGGACAGGAATAGAGCAGTTGATGTCATCTACCTGAACTTGTGCAAAGCATTCAACACTGTCCCACACGACATCCTTGTCTCTAAATTGGAGAGACCGCAATTTGATAGATGGACCACTCAGTGGATAAAGAACTGGCTGGATGGACCAACCTGACTGATTTCTATGTCATCAAAACTGCGCATGACAGAAGAATGGTGGATGTGGAATACCTTGATTTTAGCAACACATCTTTCAGTCCCTCTGACTGTATTCTTATAGCCAAATTCATTAGTTATGGACTGTGGAAATGTCCAACAAAGTGGGAGAAAAATTGGATAGACTGTTGGTGATCAGCAATTAAAAAGAAAATTAGCAATGCTACCAGGGCAGATATTGTTCAACGACTTTATTAACAACATGGAGAATAGGAAAGAGGATACTCCCAGCCCATTTGCAGATGATACAAAATGGGGAGGAACAGATGATATGTTTGAGGGCAGGGCTGCTATTCAGAGAGACCCGGACAGGTGTGGGGAATGGGCTGACAACAGCATCATGCAGTTCAACAAAGTGTAAAATACTGCATCTGGGAGGGAATAACCCCATGCAATATAACAGGCTGTGGGCTGGCTGGCTGGAAAGCTGCTTGGCAGAAAAGTATCTGAAGGACCTAATGGACAAATTGAATATGAATCGCTAACACACCCTTGCAGCAAAACTACAACCTGTGATGCACTAGCAGAAGTGTAGTCAGCAGGTCCAGGAAAGCAATCCATCTCTGGCTGGCAGTTGTGAGACTACATCTTGAGTGCCGTGCCCAGTTTTAGACTCCTCAGCACAAGAAAGACGCAGGTATACTGAGTGGGTCCAGCAAAGGTTATCAGGCTAGGGAGGGAGTTGGAGCATGTCGTGTGCAAGAAGAGGTTGTAAGGACTTTCCAGAGTTTATAAGAGAGAGCTCAAGGGAGGCCCCATTGCTGTTTTCATGTGCCTTGTGGGAAGGCACAGAGAAGATAGAGCCACGAAGTACATGGCGACTGATTTGGAGGCAATAGGAACAAATTTGAGAATGGGAGAGTCTCCAATGTGGATGTATTTGTTTGTTGGGTTGGTTTTTGTTTTTTTTTTTTTTTTTATTTTCTGGTGGTGTTTTTTTTTTCTACTCTGTGAGTATGGGCAAACACTAGAAGACATTAGCCCAACAGGGACATCAAGACATTCAAAATGCTACTGGACATGTCCCTGAGCAAGTCTCTCTAATTGGACCTCTTTTGAGCAGGGGTCATTCTGAGGATCTCCTTTCCAGCCACTAATGTTTTGCTTCCTGGGAGTATAGCTTGCTCTGATGAAGTACTCTCTGGCTTCTGAAGGCGGAGAAAGTCATGAAGGTTTTTACTGTTTACTACACTTAGTAGAAGTAATACTGCAAGAAAAAAATGCCACTGATGTGTGTCCCTGTGTTAAAGGGAAATAGTTATGCAGACAGTTTAGAACCCTTAAAGTTAAAAAAGAGAAAATTATATATGCTGGCTCTCAGCAATGTAGACAAATTAATATTTAGTTCAGATAAGGGCACTTCAAAGAAAATGGTTAAAGAGGCATAAATGGGACTGAAGAAAAATAAACTTGACCAAGACTTAAGGAACCAGTGGACTATGGTAGCCAAAGGGAAATCAATGTTTGGAAACAGGGCTATGAAAAAAAGTTATTTATGTAAGTAGCAGACAGATACATAGCAATGTCTATTTGTGGAGGCAGCAAGGTATTAGAAAGGATTAGTTCCTATGTGATCTTGTTTTAAAGTAGCTGTCCATTGCAAATAAGCTAACAAATTTCATCTAGAAGTACAGTAAAGTCATACCGTTTAAAGAAAAATATCTAAAAAAATCTTGTCTTGCAGGTTATCACTGAAGGTCAGTCACACTTGTTGTTTAGTCTATCATAAAGACCTATTTTCAGTTTCTGTCATTTATCCAGCTCTCTGTCTGAGGACAGGGAGCCTAATATAAAGAAATTCAACCATGAAGACAATATCTTTAATGAAGTTCAGAAAGAAAGGTGTGTTTATATCTAAGGGACAAAATGCAAGAGCATCTGTTTCTCTCAGTGAAACCTCTTAAGTTTAGTTTATGTACAAAAAGATACAGTAGGCATTTCAACAGGAATATGATCTGCTTTCCTGAGAGCAACTACATGGATAGCCACAGAGCTCAATAATTTAAAATACGATAACTGCTTTGTGGTGCTATTAAGTAGTCAAAAGAACCTGAAAATAGTAAGGATTGTAAAAGCAGTTTCGTAATTCAAACCCTTACACAATGGAACACTTACAATTTCAAGATTAATATAGTTTTGTATAACTCAGAGTACAAAGCTATGCCTTCTCAAAACCAGACTTTTTTCTTCCTTAAAATTGTAATCTTGAAGTACTTCTTAATAACCAGTGTAATTCACTGCTCTTTAATTTTTTTTTTACTCACACTTTAATATGCTATAAATGAAAAAATCCATATTCCCTGGCATAACTAGCATCAGAAATTAGTATGCTTTTTTCCCTTCCCTTTCCCATTCCCTTCTGTTGTTGGTAAACCCTGGTAGGCAGCCAAACACCACACAGAGGTTAGTTGACTTCTCCCCCAAGCATGAGGATAAGAGGAAAGGAAGAATAACATCAAGAAAACTTTGGTGTTGAGATTATATTAATGTCCTGTGTTCAGCAGTAGCAGTTGTTTTTCTCCTTCTTAGTAGCTGGTGCAGCGCTGTTTTTGACTTTGAACCTAGGAACGGTGCTGGTAACACCAATGTTTTTAGTTGTTGCTAAGTAATGGTTACTCCAACCAAGGACTTTCATGCTCTGCCAGTGAAGAGGGGCACAAGAAGCTGGGAGGAAGCAGAGACAGGACACCTGACCCAAACTTGACAAAGGGGTATTCCATACCACAGTACGTCATGCCCAGTATATAAACTGGGGGGAGTTACCTGGAAGGCCCAGATCACTGCTTGGGTTAAGCTGGGTATCGGTCGGAGGGTGGTAAGCAACTGTTTTCTCTCCCCTTGTTATTTCCCTTATCATTATTATTACTGGTGGTGGTAGTAGTAGAAAGTAGTAGAATCCCTAGCTTTACAAATATGAACAGCATTGCTTTTTCTGAAATAACAGTATAAACTGCAAAGTAGATGATGAAGAACTGCCCTTCACTCTTCCCAGAAATTCAATAACTTTTTTATTATTGGAAACGTACTGAATCAGTAAAAATGTTGCATTTGTAACAGTTTCTGCAAATACTCCAGCCCTCATACTAGTATCCTTCAGCTGTGTAATTCATAGAGAGTACCTGAGGGTCACATGCAGAGTTTTTTATTCCCTTCATGCAGCTAAGGCAACAGATTAAAATATAAATGCTTTCGTTTAACAAGGTACTACAAGCTAATAAATAGCTGAACTCTGTCACCAGAGAGCCAGATTGCTTTAGACTTTTTAATAATTTTAGCCCTGCAATATCTTTTTTTTTTTTTAAATAAAGTATTAAAATTCATATTTCAGAGGTAGAAAATTTAGACAGATATAGACTAAACAAATAGTGAACAAAGTCTGGTGTAAATAGAATGTACCTTAAGCAAGAAGAGCAAGAAAATCTGATACTAATGCAGGTACTGACACATTTTGCCAGGAAAGCCTATAGATGTCTCAAATTCTGCTATTTCTCAGACCCAAGGGCTACCCCAGAGCCTACTTTGCTTAATCTGAGCGTTTCAGAATCTGACGTTTTCATTTGAAGCCCATTTAAAAGTGAGAAATGGACCCGCACCTGAGATCCCCAAGGGACCTTATCTGATATGCGTGTCTGATAGATGGACACCACTGAGTTCACTGTAGATGCTGCTTCTGGCTAATGTTTTCACGTGTGCCTGTGGCATTTCTTTCTTTCTTTTTTTTTTTTTTTCCCCTTTTAAATAGGGAAAATATCAGGCGGGGTAAGAAGCTTAGCAATCTTTGTTCAAGAAGGGAAGAAAGCGAAGGGAAGGAAAGAGAAGGGAAAAATCAAAGTATAACTAGGTTGGCTTGAGTTACCACTTACCAGCAAAGTGTGTCAAATTTGATGTTTGTGACCTCTTAGCTCATACTAAAGAAAGGGACAAGGTTTTTTTGTTCATATAATGGTTGCTGTGCCTTTTTATGTGAGAAAACCAAAAGTGAGATACATGTCCCTTAGATTTATCCACCCAAAAGCTGTGTATGTACTATATACTTCTGCCTCAGACTCACTCTATATACAGTGGTCTATTTCCAGAGGACAATTCTTTACTTTCAAGATAGATGTCCAAAACAGGTTATATAACTTTCTGTTAACACTACTCTCGGGTGTGGAGAAGTCATTTCTTTTGTATAGTAAGAAGAGCTTGATTCACTACTTGCCTAAGTTGTTGCAAAATGAGAACAGTACGGTGCATTCTGCTTTTACTTTACAGGGTAAAAGTAGCCACACTTCAGTAAAGTTTTACAATCATTAGAAAGCCATTCTCAAGATTAGTACTAAAGCAGACTTCAGAATATTTTCCCACTTAATCCTTTGCTCCTTAGAAGAAAAAACTCACTCTATAAACATAGATAATGTCATGCTATTCTTAAATGTGGTCTTCTAAGGCTTTGTCCCTAGCATCTAGAAGATTAATATCTTTTGTGATTTAAGATAAGAAATTATTATACTGAATTATAAAAAATTGGCCTAGAAGGAAAAATATTTGAGGAATAATTAGAAGAAGTGGATCCACCTCACCCAAGATACTGAGCACAGGGTGATATGATAAACTTGCAATATTCACGTAACACTCAGGTATATTAGCAGCAAGTAATAATCATTCAGTAAGATATGCTTGATAGGTTAGCAGGTTAGGAGTACATTTTCTGCAGAATTAGCATAAATAATGTTAAAACTGCTATTAAAAGTAAATTTAGTAGTTAAGAATTTTTTAAAAAGAAATCAAATACTTTACCGAAAACATTAGTTTTCTTTCTTTCACTGGTGTGTTGATTTCTCTGAAATTTCAAAGAAAGTCCTATTTCCACATTGATCCCATGAAATCTTAGTGCAAGGGACAGGAAAGCAAATCAAGGGAACAGCAGGGAATTATTTTTCATTCTCCTGTCACTTTGTCAACTCTGATAAGCAAGTGAACTCATTCTAAAAGCAGTTCCAGATCTATGAGGTGTGAATTCATTGACAGGAAATCAGTAAGTTCAAGAGATAATGTACATGTGTTTGTTTTTTTTGTGTGTGTCTATCATCCTTCCTGCCATGACATGCTCTTTTAGCTCTATATATTGTGAAAGTCTGAGCTCTGACAGTGCGAGACTGGCTCGTGGTATTCTTATTGCAAGAGACACCACAAAGCAGTTGTTTCCAGCTACTACCAGAAATACATATAGTAACAGTGCGCTTCACCCTTTGCTTGTATGCTTAACACTTTGAAAACGGCAGCTTTCTTTTTCACACATAAAAACTTCAAAATGCATGAACTATGAACTATGAATAATCTTTTGTGCTAAATTTGATCAACTCCAATCATGCTGTACATATATTCACACAATCATACCAAAAGGAAAATCTATGTCTAACCTCTTCACAGTTACAGTACAGGGGGCATTTGCAATAGACAGTAATTTTTACAGTCCCATTGGTCTATGTTTACGGTATGTAACACCGTTACTTCAATTATAATAGCTCTGCCTTTTTGTGACCTGGTTCCCCAAGGCTCAGCAGTCACAGGAGGCTAATCTGGTTTTCTGATTTTTTATTTACTCCAAGTTCCAGTATTTTTACTTTTATGCAAGTTTCCTAGGGGCTGCGCACTGGAGTAGATGCATGCACAATTTCCCATCCTCTTTAGTTCAAGCATTAACACAGACCAAAATAAAAGCCTAGCTTTAACAAAGCTCCGTTATTCCAGGAAAATGATGGTAGA
The DNA here is from genome assembly GCF_037157495.1 of Lathamus discolor. Classification (NCBI taxonomy): domain Eukaryota; kingdom Metazoa; phylum Chordata; class Aves; order Psittaciformes; family Psittacidae; genus Lathamus; species Lathamus discolor. The sequence continues at coordinate 88,651,058 of NC_088887.1, read as the reverse complement.
GTTACAAAGTCATTGAAAAACAAACAAACCAAAAAACAAACAAAAAAAAAAAAAAAGGGGGGGGGGGGTGCTGTTGCAGGAATCCACCAAAAAAAAACCCAAACCTAAACATTATGTGGCTTTGAAATTGACATAGTTTGGCTATTGTGAGCCTCTAGGATTCCAAAACTCAGCCTACAGCCTTTATTCCAAATATCTGCTGAAAAGAACCAAATTCAAGAACCTACCTATTCTTTGGGAGGATAGGAGGTTGAGGGTATTGCACTCCTGATTAACATTACTGTAATCTGAATGAGGAATGAAATAGCTCCTGTACCTTTAGGAAAAGCCTCTGGGTAAAAATGCCTGGAGGTATTTCACTCATACCTTATGAAAAAATAAAACTATATGCTACTACACATATAAGTATTCCCAGCATCTGCCTTGTAACAAATGCATAATAGCTTTTTTTTTTTTTTCTGCAGACTAAGAACAAATAAAATATCCTATTAACAGCTTGAAACTAAACTTGAACACACAGTAGGTACATATATATTTAAAAGAAGTATATTACCATAAGTGTTGCTTCAAGTCCTAGAAGCCCACTTAAATGACCATATCACTGGCCAGAGACATGTTTACTTTACACAGACTATAATTTAGCAGGATTATCTGCAGGCGTGATTTAGATAAATCAGTAGCAAATAAAATGGTCTATCTAGTACCTTATTAGGTGATCCCTTTAGGTGTATCCAGGGAAGATTATTCCCTGACTATGATAAATGAAAAAGACAAATTTAAATACATCTAGTAAATCTTCTGTAAATTGGCAAGCATTTTCAAGAGGCAGTTACAATGAGGAAAGCTACTTTGAAGTGTGTGCCACTCAAGCTGATGCAGATGTTTTTTTCTCATGTGGTGATCATCCAATCATCTTATACACCTCCACTTTTATGCCCTTCTCATTATTCCTTTGGCTCTTTTTTTTTCTCTTCAATTCTATACAAAATGTAATTTTATGCACCATATACTTAGGTATTTTAATAATGTTTTGCAAATCCAAGTAAATACTTTGTAGCTCAGACACATGCATACACAATGCATTGTATTTCTTTCTCCTGCAAGTCTTCTAAACAAATTTTAGACAATCTTCTTTTCTCAATAACAGTGAAGTAAGCTAGTTCAATTAGTGTCACTGGGTATCACTACAGTATTAATTGCCATCACCCACTCTTGCATGAGATGATACGGTGATGATACAAAATAACAGTACTGAGAAATGTGTTGCCTAGCTGAAAACCCTTTTAAATGTAATACCACTGCCAGTGAGGAAAGGTTTATTGAGTAACGCTACAGCAATTGTTTGAATCAAGAGCCATATAATTTTAATTAAAGGAAAAAAAAAAAAAAAGATGATGGATTTATTTTCTGTATCCTCCTTCCTCACAGTTCATTCGTTTAGGCTTTTCTTAAAGAAAGAAACATCTACTCTAAAATGAGACTTAGTAATATTATCAATAGATCAAATTCATTGTCATAGATGTGAAAACGAACATGCTTCCTTATCACTTACATGGTATCCTAATTATCAGTTACACAGAAATGCATCACAACATTAATTCATCACAATGTTAATACTAAGACCCTTTCCTTTAAAAAGATAATAGTTTAATAACATTTTAAAATAAATGCAAACCTTGTGAGGGAGGTTGGAACTAGATGATGCTTCAAGTCCTATCCAGTCATAACCATTCTACGATTCTATTATTTGAAAGCTATACTTTTCTATGGAGTTTGATTTAACCTAAATTTTATCTGTAAGCACTGGGCTGACCTGGGTAGTAACTTAAGATGCAAGCAATTAGTGCAAGGAAATGAGATTCAAAATGCATCAAGGCAAGCCTTTGTATATAATAATTTATGAGAAAAATGTATTTAGTAGCAAAATAATTATTAAGGTATTGGGTTGCTTTGTCCTTCTTCTCTGTTAATGAGTTTTCATATGTTGCTACAGCTGACTTTAAAATGCAGGACGTTTTCTAATGTATCTGGATTTATTCCTTTGGGATTTAGTAGGGGAGTGCTGCAATTTCCCTAGTTTCTTCCTTTACAATGTTCTTTATTTTTATGAAAGTAATTTAGACCTAAGTATTTTAACAAATTAGGGCCAAACTACAAACACAAGGATTTTGTTTTCCTCAAAATATACTCTGTCATAGTGTGCAAGATTAATAGATCCTGTAACTGAACCTTCATACCATGACATTACTGTAAATTGTGCTTTATTCTATGTTGTTAAAGAATTTGGCAAATGAAAGAATGAATACTGCATGGGTCATCTGGTTTATTAATCCAACACTCTGTATTTCAAAATCATGAATTTATGTGAAAGAATGCTATTTTCCCCCTCTGAAGTAAATATAGTATGCCTTAAGACATACCTCCATCAATCTTTATTCTTTGTAAAATAGTAAATTGTAGGTATTGTTTGTCAGAAAGACATAACTACTGTATGCAAAATGCCAGTAGGGAGCATTGGCATATTTGTGAAGAGAGGTGAAAGAAAAAATAAAATTTCCTGTGTACCTTTTAGTTTGACTGAACCAGAGGACACTCACTAACTTAATGTCAGACTTCCACCCTCCCGTCCTGGTAATCTGCTGGTGGTGCCCTTGGAAGAACATGTAGGAGGATTACTTTTGTTTAACTTCTCTGCTTAACCTTCACAGCATTTGCTTACTGTGCTGTCAGGACACACAGATTTTAAAGGATATATGCTACTGGAAAGATAGTTAAACGCAGCATTAAGCAACTTTTCCACAGTCTCTGAGTAATTGCAGAGAGTAGGAGTGTGAGTGTATGGATAAAAAAGCCCCTGCATTAATTAAGGAGAAAAATAAATTAAAAAATAAAGTTTGAGCAGAAATTAAAGGTAAGCAGAAGTCTTTTATTTTGATGCAGATTTGTCCAAATGTCTAATTTATTTGACGCCCATAAAAATATTGTGATTTATCAAGCCTCCTGTAGATTAAATTTATTATTTCTTTGTATGATAGCATTTTTCAAAACTTCTTGACTGATAACAGCTATCCAAGATCTTTTTACAAACTTATGAGGAGGCAAGCTATTGGCTAGTATTACCTATATACACAAAACAGTTCAAAGAATGGAAAGACAGATGGAAGCAGAGGCTAAATGAACTTTTCTAAATCTTATCATATTCAGTGGCAGATTTATTAAGAGAATTCAGGATTTCATAGCCATAGTTTAATGGGTTTACATTCTGAAATCAGTTCTTTTCACTGGATAAAACTGTTGGCAAAGGACAGAGGGCTCTGTAACCCTTATTTTAGTGAGAATGGGTGTTTTGCTTCAGTAAAGGCTGCAGGATCAAGAGGAAGAAATGACTGTTAAGGAAAATTGAAGTACCTGTAAAGTCCATTGTCCTGTTGATAAAGAAGCTATAAACTTAATTTAAATAGCCAGGCATATGAAAAGAAATTGATCATTCTGAAATTTCCAATTATTATATAGATTAGTGAATCAGTTACTTTACTGAAAGAAAACACACACTTGAGGCAGAAAATCAAATGCCTTTGCAACATCTCCTCACACATGGATTCATGCAAACATGGACACCAATATCTTTTTCCTTGTACTTACAGAATATTGACAATTTTGATTTGCATTGGTTAATAGCGTAAAAGAGTTCTGTTTATTTGCACAGCTATGGAAGCATGAAAATACTTTGATAGCAGTTATTTGCCCTTGGTGAAATTCAGTGAAGGATTCAGAAGCTTGCATGCTTATAACAAAAACTAATTCATGCTCATCTGCCAGAGACACAGGAATCTGAAAATACATTTTTATGCCATTTACCTATTTTAAAATACAGTTTTGTTGTAAGGCAACAGAGTACTCAGCAGAAACTTCTTGGAGCTTTTCTATTTTCTCTTAATTTTGTACAGTTGTCAGAGTATACATTTTCTAGCAAATTTTTGACCAAGTTGTGATGTTTGACATCTAGTGTGCCATGTTTCTTTATGGCACAGAGGAAGATGTAGTAATTCCAGAAATATTCACTGTTCTTGATGGAAGTATGTATCTATCTGAAGAAGTACTGAAACCAAAGATTCTTTTTTTTTCCCCGTGTCCTGGCAATGAGCAGACAGTATAGAATGAATATTTCAGCTCTGTCATCTTCTGACCATTCTAATGAGACTTCAAAAAAACAGATGCTGGAGACACATAATCAGGTTTTAACTTGTTCTTGCTACATTACGAGCTCTCCTCTTATAGATTACCACGTGGAAACCAAAACAGACTTAATGATGACTTATTCAAAATGTTATTCATGGCAGCACTAAGCAGCAAGACAATTAAGCTATCACATCACAGAAAGAGGGCATCGTTACTTGTTACCTTGCTTTCACGCCTCTGAAGCAGAGATGTAAGCATAAAAATAAGATTATTCATTTTAGATAGACTCTGATTTCTTTGTTTATAAATTGCAGTAGAAAACATACTCTTAGTTTCTCTGGTTTGGCTACCATCTCACTGTTTCTTTCCACCCTCCTGCTGAGCAAGAGGTAAGAGATGAGTGAGTAAGTACTTATCTCATTTGAAATGAAAAGCCAGTTGAACACAATAAAACTGCATCGACAGAAAAAACTGGCAAAGCTTCACCCTGGAACATTATCTGAAGACCTTTTTCACTGAGTACGTCGTGGGTTGCCAAAGTACAATTCCATTTTGTACAGCAGATGATCAGCCAATGTATCCTCCCCATAACAGTGACATGGCTTATATGTCCTAGGACTGCATTTCTTAGATCAGCTTAACAAAGAACTCACCTAGTATACACTTTCTTATGTAAATCATTGCCAAAAGAAATCTTCAAACTACCAACAATATCTGAATAGTCTGCGCTTCCAACGACTTGTAACATCGTCAAACCCTTGATATTTTATTTATGCAGTATGTGTAGCAGAATGTGAAACTAAAGCAATATTATTCTATTGTAGCTAATAAGGAGTAAGGAGTAGTAGGAAAACATTGTGATCTTCAAACATTTTTGCCACAGAGCTTTCTCTACTTTGTACTGAGAATGCTGCCAGCACAAATTTAGGGCCCTGCTACATCCTGGGAAGAAGTGAATCAGTCTCCTTTGAGTGGCTGCCTATGTGGATGGGCTGACCTAGAGCAACAGATTCCATCCAGCTGAGCAACACAATAATGCACATGCTCAAAGGGCTCTGCTCCAGGGAAGGCTGTGTGTCACACCACTAAGTACAGCTGTCAGCAAGTACATAAGAGCAGAGAGGAACGAATGAAAAGGCAAATAAAATAATTAATGGTATTGTGTATGACTTGAAGATAAAATACATGGCTTTTTTGGTGATACCTCTATAGCTGTTCATACTGACAGATTCTGACATGATCAAAAGCCCTGAATTTTTAAAATGGCAAGAAAAATCTAGGGTGTCTTTGTTAAGCCATTGTTACAGTTGTGACAGCTTCTCTCCTCAGTATGAAATCCAGGAATTAGTTAAATAAACCGATAGAACAGACTGCCATTTACAGTAACAGAATTAGTACATGGATACATAGATGTGTATCTAAACATTTAAAATTAATTATTGTGTCACTATTCAGCAGTTTTAATACAGGTTCATCTCTCTTTCTATGATAATAAATAAATAAATAAATAAATAAATAAATAAATAAATAAATAAATAAATAAATAAATTGTTTCAGATATTCATGTATTTAGTATTGCAGCAATTCATAAATATCTTCTTGTTACATTTCAATTTAAATTCAGTATCACACACTTAGCGCTAAAGTGTGATATCTGCAGATAGCAGAAATTTGCAGAAACACAGCGAAGATAAGAAAAAGGAATGAAGAAGGCATAAATGTGTATCTTCTGATGTTGGTTGTTTGTTTTTTTTTTTTTTTTTAAACCTAATGCAGCTGTATCCTGAATTTGATTTTAAATTGTCCTGAAAATCTCTTGGCTACAAGTCAGTAAGTCTGAAAAATAATTTTGCCATTAAATTAGATATTCTAGCGTTCTTAAATCTAAATCACTTCATTTCTGTGGGTGTTTTCTTTTACTATGCATGGCGTTCTAAATTTTTTTGAGACTTAGTAAAATATATACCGCAGTCATCACACAAAAATTTCTAAAGTTTATTTTTTAAATATTTGTGATGAAGATGCATATCTCAAAAAAGCAACACCAAAACTGGATTAAATAACAACAAAAAAAAAAATCTAAGTTGTCTATAAGCCTACCTAAGGGAACTTAATGTAATATGCTGAAAGTGACAGGGAAAGGAGAACTGCCACATAGTTATAACAATTAATGGTAGGATCCAGTAATAGAACTGCAATTTTTCCTAACTGCTGGGAACACCTGAAAGGCTTTACCTGCCTGAAGTGATTATAACTCAAGAAAGCCATACAGAAAACTTATCTATAATTTTTCAATACAGATTGATTGGCAGCAGTACCCTTCTAAAGTAGTGATTATAAGATATGATGGCAGGCAGAGTTAGGAAAACAAGTTCAGGAAAGAGAAAATTTCAACGGTGATAGTTAAGGTGAGATTCAGAGTGAGGAATTCTTAGAGCACGTTTGTTATCTGAACTGCTGCTTAGAAAGGAAAGCCAGACTACTTGCTTCTTCAACCCTATTATTCTTCCTGCACTCCAACCACAACATATCCCCTGGAAGCTTTTATTCTCACGTCGTCATTTTCATCCCATTTAAAACTTGTTCTGTTGTCAGTGTTACCAGCCTCAATATTCTATTTGCTTGAGTGGTAGCCCTCAAGGCATGTGGGAGCAACATGCAAATGCACTGTTCTGCATTAGGATCTGCTTTACTAATCAAGTTCAAACCCAAAATAACACAGCAGCTGGAAAGGTACAGCCATCACTTTCACACAATTACACTCACAGTTAGAAGGCAATTATTATTACAAATTATTTAATAATTAGTAATCAATGCCAGGGCCCCTATTCTAGCATGAGCCATAGTGCACTAAATACACGCTATGCTTAGGTGACCATTCATTGTGGTAGCACGCAATGGTCCAAAATAAGTGCATACTTAATGCAAACCTTCAGCTAGTGAAATGAGAATATTTCCACCAGCTATAAAAGAATAATAATCTAGATCAAAAATAAGTGTCAGGCTGATCTCCCATTTTGCTGCTGAAGACAGGATTTTGATTTTGAAAATGACTTCTACTGTCAAATCCTGGAAGTATCTACCTTACATTAACACCTCCATTTTGGACCCTGTAACTGCCTGTAGTTATAAATAAGTGAAGAAGTAGGAGGCCTTGCCAGGGAATATGTCCTGTTGATTCAAGCCTCTCTTTCACGTTGAAATCATGGCAGTTCATGCTCAAAGCCTAAGAATGTCAGCAATACCAAAGAGAAAAAGATTGTAAATCATATATGCCATCTTCCTCTTCCGCCCTTTCAGTTTATGAAATAAGATCCTGCCTTTTTTTTTTTTCATTTCAACAAATATTTAAAGAGGTCATAAACATACAGAAAAATAAGAAAACAGATTGAAGACTTTTTCAGAATATATCTATATATACATATATCTATAGCCCAGTACTTGATGCAATCTCATAGGAAACATGCATTCAAGTTTCATTAAACACTGAAAAGACCTAAAGTTTCCCATGCATTGAAAAGTCCTTTAAACAGTGAACTAGGGAAAAAAAAAAAATTAAGAACCTTATTATTCTGCATTTTGTGTGAAGAGATTGGCTTGAATTCCTGTTTTCAGGACATGTTTACCTATGAATCCAGTGAGAGACAATACTCTTGCAAAGGTTACGCTCAGTGCTTGATGCAACCCCAAGCTATATTTAAAAGCCTGTGAGTTACTGTGTTTGTTGCTCCTCTCTTCTTTTTCCCCATGTAGACTCAAGCTACTCAGTAGAAAATGCCAACTGGACAATAACCTACTAAATAAATACAAAAATTAATATTTTAAGTTTTTGTGAATCACACTCTTTAATACTCCTTCTTCATTCTGGGGCAGAGGTAATGCAACAAACCTACACAGAATACCTAGATACTTGGGGAATAAAGGTCATCATAGAATCATAGAATAGTTAGGGTTGGAAAAGACCTTAAGATCATCTAATTCCAACCCCTTTCATGGGCAGGGACACCCCACACTAGACCATGTCACCTAAGACTCCGTCCAACATGGCCTTGAACACTTCCATGGATGGAGCATTTACCACTTCTTTGGGCAACCTGTTCCAGTGCCTCACCACCCTCACAGTAAAGAAGTTCTTCCTTATAATCTAACCTGAACTTCTTTAAACCCATCACCTCTTGTGCTGAGGTGATGAGTCCTGAGAGACTCATAGCTTGGGATTGCATCCTGAGGGACTTGTCCTCTCCCCTGGCCTTGTAAACCCCCTTCAGACACTAGAAGGCTGCTATGAGGTCTCTACACCGCCTTCTCTTCTCCAGGCTGAACAGCCCCAATTTTCTCAGCCTATCTTCATACGGGAGGTGCTCCAGCCCCCTGATCATCCTCATGGACCTCCTCTGGACTTATTCCAACAGTTAAATGTCCTTTTTATGTTGAGGACACCAGAACTGCACACAATACTCCAGGTGAGGTCTCACAAGAGCAGAGTAGAGGGGCAGGAGCACCTCCTTCGACCTGCTGGTCACACTCCTTTTGATGCAGACCAGGATATAGTTGGCTTTCTGGGCTGCAAGAGCACACTGCCGGCTCATGTTAAGTTTCTCATCGACCAACATCCCCAACTCCTTCTCCACAGGCTGCTCTGAATCTCTTCTCTGCCCATCCTGTAGCTGTGCCTGGGATTGCTCCGACCCAGGTGTAGGACCTTGCACTTGTCATGGTTAAACTTCATGAGGTTGGCATCAGCCCACCTCACAAGCGTGTCAAGGTCCCTCTGGATGGCATTAGGGTTAGTGTCATCGGCAAACTTCCTGAGGGCGTACTCAATCCCACTGTCCATGTCACTGACAAAGATGTTGAACAAGACTGGTCCCAACACCGATCCCTGAGGGACACCACTCGTTACTTGTCTCCAGCTGGACATTGAGCCACTGATCACAACTCTTTGTGTGTGGCCATCCAGCCAGTTCCTTATCCACTGAGTGGTCCATCTATCAAATTGCTGTCTCTCCAATTTAGAGACAATGATGTCGTGTGGGACAGTGTTGAATACTTTGCACAAGTCCAGGTAGATGACATCAACTGCTCTATCCCTGTCCATCAGTTCCGTAGCCCCATCATAGAAGGCCACCAAATTGGTCAGGCAGGATTTCCCCTTAGTGAAGCCATGCTGGCTGTCACCAAGCACCTTGTTGTTTTTCATGTGCCTTAGCATGCCTTCCAGGAGAACATGCTCCAAGATTTTGCCAGGCAAAGAGGTGAGACTGACTGGTCTGTAATCCCCCGGGTCATCCATGTTCCCCTTCTTGAATATGGGGGTTATATTTCCTTTTTTCCAGTCATCAGGAACTTCTCCTGACTGACATGATTTTTCAAATATGATGGCCAGTGGCTTAACAAGTTCATTCGCCAGCTCCTTCAGGACGGAACCCAGGTGTAGGACCTTGCACTTGGCATGGGTAAACTAATAAGGTTGGCATCGGCCCACCTCACAAGTGTGTCAGGGTTCTTCTGGGTGGCATTCCTTCCCTCCAGTATATCAGCTGAACCACACAGCTTGGTGTCATTGCAAACTTGCTGAGAGCTCACTCAATCACTCTTTCTATGTCGCTGACAAAGATGTTGAATAGGATCAATTCCAACACTGATCCTTGAGGAACACCACTTGTTACCGTTCTCTACTTGGACACTGAGCTATTGACTACAACCCTCTGCAAGCGGCCATCCAACCAATTCCTTATCCACAGGTGGACCCTCAGTCAAATTGATGTCTCTCCAGTTTAGAGACAAAGGAGTCATGTGGGACAGTGTCGAACACTTTGCACAAGCGTTATTTAAGTGAACCATTGTCTCTTCATAGAGCTAGCCTTATAACTATTAATATTTCCAATAGCATATTTCCATGTTTCAGTGTAGTGCTGGAAAGTACATGGATCTCTGTATACTTGATTTGTACTAAAACCAATAAAAGTTACTAAATATTAAAAAATATAAAATACTAGCTGCGCATTCATAATGTAATGAAATCACTCACCTTTCTCTGATTAACTAGAAAGACTATCAAACTTAGAAAATGGAAATTAAGAAAAATAAGGATTCCCCCTCCTTCCATTTTTAATAATTATTGACTCTGACCAGAACAAAGAAATAAGCAAAATTAAACAAAAGTGTCAAGTTCACTTTATCTTCCTGTCATCTTACTATATGTAGATTAAAATAATCTGTAAACAAGACTCACTAATATATAATTGGGAGACAGTATTTACTGTAGTCACTTTACAACCACACAGTGGTAAATTGTACTTTAATAAGCCAATTACAGAGCTTATACTCATTAAAAAAATTCAGAAATTATCATTACTTACAAAGCACTTAATTGACCACATCAATAGTTCTGTGGCTTACTGCAATGAATAAAATCCATGCAATTTCATTCAAGAGTGATGTCCGTAAAAAAGTCACATGCCAAGTACGACAGATTTGAAAGGCCGAGGTCAGCCTTCCAAACTTCATAAAGCGGAACAGCCTTTTGCCATGCTTAGATGAAAAAGAATAAAATTAATTGATTTCTGTGGTATGCAGTTTTGATTTGTACACTTTTGTTCATAAAATAGGTTATTACTTCAACACATTTCCCTATTGTATATACTCATAAAAAGATTATGGAAGAACTCGATTTTCTCTATATTCTACATTACTTAATGTGAATTAACCACCAACATGAGTAAATGTGGACAAAAATCTTTAATGTGAAACATGTTAAGCAAAAGAGAAATAAACACTACAGCTGCTTATTCAAATGGACCCCTAGAAGGTGTCCAAAAAGTCTTGGTTCTTCTGTCAAGAAAGGTTGGACCAGATGATTCTTAAGGCCCTTTCCAACTTGGTATTCTATGATTCTATGACTTAAAGTCCTGGTAATAAATACGCAGGATATGATCTACTCAGTAAACAGTAGTGGCCCAAGCTAAAGTTTTAACATGTTTTAACAAGTTTTAACATCTTAATTTAACCCCAGCTGGCAAGTAAGTACCACACAGCTGCTTGATCACCCCCCACCCCACCCTACATGGTGGGGTGAGGAGAATAATCAGAAAAAGGTAAAACCCATGGGTTAAGAGCAGTTCAATATTGAAATCAAGTAAAATATTATCATAATTATAATAACAACAACAAAACCACTACCACCACCAATAATAATAATATGGAAGAGAGAAAGAGAAGTTAAACCCCCCAAAAAATAAGTGATGCTAGTTTGAATCAGGTGCCCTGTCTCTTCTCCTTCCTGGCTTCTTGTGCCTCTCCATACTGGCAGAGAATGGGAAACCGAAAAGTCCTTGGTCAGGGTAAGTGCTACTGATCAACAACTAGAAATATCAGTATGTTATCAGCATTGTTCTTAGACTAAAGACAGAACATAGCACCTCACCAGCTACTAGGAAGAAAATTAATTCTATCCCAGCCAAAACCAGGACATGTGCCCACTTCTGTGATTTCATATATATAAGTAAAGATTGGAGGAATTTTGAAGCACACACCCAATTTTGCATAAATTTTGAACTTACTAGACATATTTTGTGATCGTAAATATGAATAAGTATTCTTCATGTTTGATATGTATTAGCTTATTGTTAGAAACGCTAGTACATATCAGAACACTGTGCTGCTGAGAAGTTGCAAAGAGATAATTTGGGGAAGTGTTCTATTCAACAGCAAATGTAGGATGGATCCCCTAAGACAGCTAAGGGGGGACTACACAGAGGCTTTCCTGGGTGATTTTTCGAACTTTTGTAAAATGGAATGATTTTGAAATAAAATCTAACCATATACAAAGACATGGAAGACAGATTATGAGGTTAACACAGCCATTCTCCAGGTTTCATTTTACTAATATCTAAATTCCATGAAACTGGAAGATGGGCAATGTTCCAGCTCTGCCTCATTAATGAGATGTGAATAAGCACCTTAACATCTATACTTTTGAATCTGATTAAAAGCACAAATTTATTGACACTCTGTTTTCATGCTGACTGTGCTCCAGGCTCTCTCTTTCATGTTTCCATTACATTTCTGAAGGCTTTTTTTCTTTTTAGCCTTTTTTATCAAAACACATTATTCGTATTTTATTTCAGCAGAAGGACTTCCTGAAGTTAGAACCAAAAAAAAAGATAAATCAGAAGTGTGGTATGATATTTTAATTACATAAAATTTAATTATATATAATGTCACAATTTAATTACATATATTTTTAATTAACTAAACCCAGACTTTCATTGAAATTGTACCTAATGCTTCATTTTTGAACTTGTTAAACAAAATTGATATTCAACATTTCTTCCTAAAAGGCAGACAAGCTTTGGCTACTCCTCTTTGAGACTGAGTCTGTTGAAGGAGCTCCCACAAGTTTCTTTATGAATAAAGACAGATGAAATAACAACTTGTTTTTATAAGATTTTTCTCAGGCATTTTACAAAACACAGAATAACATTAAACTAATTTGAATGCACACATCCAAAAGAACTGTTCCATTGCAGAAGTTGGCCTTTTTACTGGCTCAGCAATAGTCCACTTCATTGAACTGAAGTTAATTCCTTGATGCTTCTTTTTTCTCTCATCTTGAAATGAAGTTGTCTTAGATAACTTCCTTGTGGCTAAGCCTGTCCTTCTTATAAAACATCCAGAAGAACTGTGATATTTCTTGGCAGTCTGAGCAATAGTGTCAAGCACCGAATGAGCAAGCATTCAGTGCTTAGCCATGCATAGCCATGGCCTCATGCGTAGCCATGGCCTCAGGATTATTGTACACTGGCTAGGCACTGCAGAGAAACTTGCATTGCTATTTCCCTCTTCAAACTTCAAATCTGCCCACCCACAGTCACTTTGTATAAGGATGAAGACTCTGTGTAGCAAGCTTAAATTCAGGTAATTACTGAAAACACAGAAGATTCCTAGAGACCTCCATGAAATAACACAGGCCTCATCCAGAGCAGGAGGAGACATAGGATTGAATGATAGGGGAAAGTATTTTATGGAAGTAGGTGTTGCAGATTTTTAGAAAGTAACAGTTTTTAGTGAACAAATGTATTTTTAACTGAAGGGCATTTTTCTGTTTGCAAGTTTTCACTCCTTTTTTTTTCTGTACAAACAAAACAAGATTTCTGTCTTTATAAAACACCAAGGAAACACTGACTGTTTTTATATTACAGTGAAAGTAAACCATAGAAGAAAGACACAGAAAAATCTTGAACAATGACACCAGTTCTGAAATCCAGCAGCATATTTCTTGTTAACTGAGACCACAGTAATAGGTCCTTTGTACAGAAGTGGAGATGTTTTTTTATTTTTATTTTTTTAAGGAAGAAGTTATCACAACCCTCCTAAATATTTAGGAATGGATTTTTATTCTCCCTGTTCTTAATCTAAATAAACCCAGCCATAACATGAGAAGAAAGTAAGTCAGGATTCTCATATCCTCTGTATTTATTCATATTTTTTTCTGAGGGTCAAATTCTGTCCTCTGATGTGCATCTTGGGAAAGATTTAGTGTCCAGAGTCTTGCCAGAGCATAGTCTCTTACTCATTAATTTTTCTCTAGCCCTAACTTACTTCCCAAAGGAATTGCTGCCTTCTGATAGATTTATAGAGATATTTCTGTCTCCAGATGGCACACAAATGCACTTAACCTCAAATCAACGATAATATCAAAGCAAAAGATACCATGAAACATTTCAGTGTCTTTTAATGAAGAACAAGTTTGACAATGTTGTATTTCTCATCTTATATTCTACCAACAACAAGAAATCGCACAAGTCAAGAAGGATATACAAATATATTCCACACGGGAGGTGCACTTCAACACTGATCTATACACCTGGTTTCCCACTGATTCCTCTCAGGGAACACACAAGAAAGCAACACAGTTTCTTTTAATGTAGAAACTCAAGTCTACTTATGAAGGAGCAGGAGCCAATAGCTCAGAATTCATCCTATAAAAAATCAGGACATGACTGGATCATGTAGCCTAAGCCATGAAATGGGATTCACTCTTGCTTTGCATCTTAACTTTGAAATAGCCAAAGACAGACAGATCTCTCCTTACTGAGAGAGTTGAAATATCTGGGCCCTTCTTCCTGGTAAGTCTAGAAGTTTCCTTGAGCAAACATCATAGGCTTTCTTGCAATTTAGACCAAAGAAAGAGATGGACTCAAATCTTTTAATGCCACAGGTGATACCTGCTGAAAAATCAGTAACATTGGCTCATGAAGATTTGATAAGTAAAATAATTAATACTTCTGAGATTCTCAAGCAGAAGAAATCCACAGAAACAGGTATTTCAGACAAGAATAACCCCAAATTAATTCTGTTCTTTTTAATGATGGATAGAAAGTACATATCTGTAGAGTAAAAGAAAGTGACACTATTAAACTGCACGACTTTTTGCCACCACACATATGTTTATATATTTCAAATTTTTAATGTATTAAAATACACAGGAGTGTAAATAGATATCCTGAATTCCTCCTAGACACACTGAATTTCTGGTAAACAGACTGTCAAAATATTCCACAGATCTTCCTCTATTTGACTTTTAAGTAGCTGTGAAAGCACTAATTTTTCAAGATTTGTTATGCTACAACCTGAAGGGACTGGGCTCTCCATCTCTCAATTTTCTCTATTTTATAGCATTGTTAGCATCGTTACAATTATGTTTGCTTTGATCTTGATGCAAGAGCCAGAATTCTGAGAAGTAGTAAGAACACTTTAGTTCATGTATATCAATGACCAACAATTAACTATGAAGTTACTCACAGCTCTTTTATCAGTATACCTTACCTTTATTTAGGTTGAACTGAACATTTAAAATCATCAAGCAGTAAATTTGGAAAAAACAACAACAGAGAAACCAGAAAATAAAGAATATATTTTAAATTTAAAGATCAGGAAATAAATAATTAATAAATATGCGTAGGCTTTGCAATGTGTGAAACTGAATCAGTCCTAAAGCTATCGTCCCCTACCTTGGTAGATCTGTGGGCAATGATTTTCTGTAAGAAGAATCTGACGCATACTATGTTCTTTCTTTTGCTTCCCACTTAATTTTATCAATATTCAGTGAGCATGAGTTACAGTAAAGACAAGATTTTCCCTGTGTACCACAGATTGAGAGCACTGCCTAACACATCACAAAATGCAAGAAGTACAGCCTGCAAACCTTGAATCTGATCGGCTTTTCCTGACTCTAGTATTCTATCAAGCCCATTTCTTGGTGTTTGGTTTTTCTTACGTCTGGAACTCTGTAGCCATCTAATGATGCTACAAAATAGAGTTACAGCAATTTCAAATATAAGGTTTTGGTTTTGGTTTTGTGTATTTTTTTTTCTCAGCTTCCTTCACAAAAATCCCATGTGAAGGTGATCAGGACAGTCCAGAACATTATTGCAAAAGGTAATTATTAGAACAGGCAATTGTGACCAGGGGTACAAGAAAGGTTTAGGGGTTTTTCTTCTGTTTTTGGTCTTCCTCCTGATTAAAAAAAAAAAAAAAAAAAGCCCAATGAACCAAACAAAACAAACCTTTCCAGAGTTTTCTTGTGAATGCAGTAAGACCTTATGATTTACTGGAAGAGCCTGGAAGTCCAGTTGTTCCACTGAAGAATTGGTCAGGCAGCAAAATTAATTAGTTCTATATTTTTGGTGTGTCTTCAAAGTGCTACATTAAACCCTTAGATTATTTTAGCAGCCTGTGCTGAGAGAGGAATGACATCAACTCTCCATTACTCTTGGCTCTCAAATTGTTGAACTAGAGTTAAGCTATTGTAACAGTTTTTTCAATCTTTTCAAACGTGCACTTGAATTAAGAAGTGCAGTCAAGTTGGTAAATTTAAATTGCTTTGACTCTGAAAATGTCAGTTCAAGCTGAAGCAAAATTGTTTTGAAAACTAGTAATTTAATACAAATTGACTATATTACAAAGTAAGGATATATTTGAGTATGCAAGCCTCATCTAATGCTATTCATTATAGTCTCTGAGAACCTGTGAAAAATTAATATGCTATACCACTTTTCCCTAGGAAACAGTATCAAATATATTATTGCATGAAAAGAGAGAAAATGTGTGTTATAAACCCACACAATCTGATGACCAATTTTATTTCTTCTGTTATTCCCACATAGCAACAGAAGCTATGTCAAGTAACCAAGATTTAGAAGGGAAGGGAAGAGAGATCAGTATAGCATTGAATCTGGTGAATAAACTTGCAGCACAGCCTATTACTTTAAAATATTGCATCTTCTCCCATTTTAAATAACTCAAGCAATGGGGCTTCTACCTTCTCCCCTGCAAGACTATTAGCATTGTTTTCTTCATATGCTGTTCTCCTTTGTATTATTAATTCACATATTTTATTATGTTCATTAATAATATGCATTGCTGTAATAATAGGTATTTAGTACTTCTTTCCTTCAGCTATCAAATTTTCCTGTTGTGAACATGTAGTTATTAATGCTTTAGAGACTTTGTCATAAGCACAGTATCCAAAGTGGGTATTTTTTTACTGTAGTGTGACTACACTTTTTGGGTATTAATTTAGCCTTTCCTATATACTTTTTCACAATGATTATTGCTTTTGCTTTGCTGTATTATTATTCTTACTGATACTGTAATTGCTATCATATATAGCAATTTGTTCATAAATAATCATGTGGATGAACACTAGAAAACAAGCCACCAAAATAATGTAATGAGGAACAATTTGCATTTAGCAGAACATCACAAAATTGCACAAAGTAACAGGAGAAATATTTTTCGTATTATGTTCAAAACGGTAAACTTTGTCTATAAAGAATCCAGCGCTTATTGATCGCTTATTACTGGGAGCAAGCTCTGACTGAGATAGGGTCATACTGTTAACTGTGGCAGTGAACCAGATTTGACCACAGCAAATAATGCTGCCTGGGAAATAATTTTCCCATCAAGATTTACTTTGTAAGTTTTCATAAAATTTCTCATACCACAGTTGAACAAAGGTGCTTTAAAGTTTCTCAAGAGCAGGGAGAGAGCTACATCCACTTCAGAATTACAAACAACAGGGGAGAAAAGACTAGTGGGGACCAGAGCCATGTGTCCCCCAGGAGGTCTCTGTTCAAGCCCCTTACACTAATGAAGCAAACTAGGGGCATGAACTTTTCTCTGCATCCCAGTGATTGGCAGTTACTGAATGCTACAGAGTAGATATTTCCTCTCCTTTCCAAAAATGATTGGTAGATTGGGGAAATAATTTTTGGGACAATATTCACAGGAACCGGTATGTTTCTGAACAAACTATGATTTTGCTTTATTAGTGTATTCTAACAAAAACCCTCTCGATCTCAAAAAAATCAGTTATTACAATTCCAGCTGTATACTAGAAAAAACATCGGGTTTGACAGCAGACCACACAGAGCCAGATCTCAGCTGCTTGTCCCAGTATAGCTTATCATTACATGGTAAGCTTTTATTTCATCTCTGCTCACAAAATATTAATTATTTAAGTTTCAAAATGTTTTGCTCTATTAACTATTATCCCCCTAATTTTCAATCTCTTCCTTGTTTCTTCCCCCTACCCCTTCCTTATCTTTGTTTTCTTACTGGTTATTCTGCATTTTCAGCTACTGAAAGACTGGAAAGAAGCATTTCACTCATATTTATAAACATTTCCCATTCACCACATCTCTTTAGAAAAAGCTAGCAAATTAAATAATTAGGTATATTCAATTGTGGTTGACAACTTAATTTATTTTAACGAGGACAGCAATATACCTCTTCTCAGCAGAAAGAAAGATTGCGCTTTGACAAAAGCACATTATGTTGTCTCGCAATGAAAGTGCTGCAGAAAAAAACTATTGAGAGCGCAATAATATAAAGTAAAAATATGACAAATATATTTTTTCTACTGTCATTTTATTTATGAACGTTATACAACAGAAGTTGCTGGGGCATGGTACTCTTTTATTTACAGGTTCACTAAAGAAGAGAAGGGTCATAACTTAAGAAAGACAAAGCTTCAAATACATTCAGCCATTCCTCCCCCTAATGTGTGAATGAGTAAGTATTCATCTACTTTCAGCTACTGCTTTAACCATTAAAGTGACAGTATTTAATCCATTTTTGTCACAATTTTAATAGTGGCAAAATGTTAGAGAATAAAAAAAAAAAAAAAGTAATTGCTATCTGCAGTTACTTTCCATTAGAGCCAACTCCACAGGGACAAGGCCAGGCCAAAGACAAGACCTGATTCTGCATGTACTAACATCTTATGCAAGCATCGTGACTGCAATTAATATGTGTTGGAGCAGTATTTGCCTGAGAAACATGAAAGGTATATAAGAAAACTCATCTGAAACCAGATTAAACTGTACTAGTATCTGTCTTAGATTACAGGTATTTCATGTCTACTTCTATGGAAAGAACACCAGTTAAGGAAGGTCCCGATGGGATGGAGATCCTTCAAAATTTTATTACTCTGCTTAAAATACTAGGTTTCTTAGTGCATTTCCTGTGTCATGATCTAAATCCCTGATTTCAATATTAAAATATTATATTTTTTCCCAATATTTCCCAAATGTTTCTGGTACTGCACATGGGATTTGGAGCTGAAATATAGGAAAATACCCACCATTCTCTTCCTCTTAGCCAGCTCAAACAGCTGAAACAAGGAGTGGTGCTGGGAAGTAAAGGAGCCATCTGCTCCTGAACCAGCATCTGCAGCTGAAAGAGGAAACTTGCAAAGCCCATCATCTGTTTACTACTTCACCTGATCAGCAGCAACCACTGCTGGAGGGTGAAAACATCAGCAGGGTATTTCAACCCATTAAAAAAGACACCCTTGCTGACCCTCCAAGGCAGCCCAGCCAGAGCCAGGGGAATTTAGTCAGCAGCTGAGCTGGCTATTTCACTCTTTTTTTTTTTTTTTTTTTTTTTTTTGTATGATTTAAAGCAGATTAAACACAGCATGAAGTACAATTGCCTCAGTGTACTTGCACTGCTGGACATTGTCTTGAGAAACCAATCTTAAACAGCAAAGCTTTGAAAAGATTTATATAGTTTAAACAATGAGAAATCAAAAGGCATAGTAAGTTGACAGAATATAAACAATTTTATTTTGGATCATTCTCAGTTTCCCAGTCCACACAGACGGAAACAGTATTTGTAAGCAAAAATTAGGGGGAAATATGCTGACTGTGTCTTGTTGAGAATTAAATCCCTAACAGTGCTTTTTTTTTTTTTTTTTTTTTCCCGGACGTGAAAGAGTTATGCAGTCTAAAAACAGAAATGACATCTTTCATGGCCACCTTAAAAAAATGATGATTCCCAAGTACTATTAAAAAAACCCAAAAAAACCCCACACAATTTACAGTTCTAGAAGGGTAAAAGGCATAGGAATTTCAAAACTGTCAGCAATGAAGTATGAAACAAGATTTAGTTAAGAGCAAAGAGGACTTTGGTTCTTTCCTTTGCAACTTGCAAGGAGGACCAAGTGCAACACAATGTCCTGTGCTATTAAGGAAAGAGTTTAGACCTAAAGATGGAAACTGTAACTTAGTGCATCCCAGCAACACTCAGAAAGATGTCACACTTCCTGAGGATTACCCACTGAGAAAGACAATTATGGATGTATAGCACAGGGATCTGACCACTGCTCACCACCCTACAGCCCTCTACCACTGCAACCCTTCTTGCTTCTTGTCCCTCACACTAAATTCTGGAAGCAGATTTTTGTTTCCGTAATGCCCCAAAGTCTCTTTAACCCAACCTTTACATAATCTTCAGAAGTCTGTTAATTTTTTTCACATTAAATATTTATTCCAAGACTAAATTACACAGCTGCTTGCTTCCACCAATAAAATTGTCTTGGTGTTTGTTTTTTGCTGTTTGTTGTTGGGTTGTTTTGTGGGGTTTGTTTTGGGTTTTTTTTGGGGGGTGGGGAAGGGGAGGGGAAAATAGATTATTTTTCTGTTTCTCAAGCCTTAATGAACATGTACTGCCCCTTAGTGTATGAGCAGTCCTAGCAATACACACTGAAGTTAAATATCGGTTGCTTTAACAGAATTCCACCAATAACTCCTGAATAATGCATTTATTAGACTTCGTACAATATAACCTATAATTTACTGTACAAGATGTGATAAATGACAAAAGATGAACTCCTCAGAATATTTGCAATGTCGTTTGGTATTCATTTCACATGCTTTTTTATACAAAGTACCTTACAACACAGCTCTCGTTATTAATATCTTTATTTAAATGCAGATCTCCATTTCCCCTGGAGACTGGTAAAGCTCCAGCAGTGAGCTATCAGGGGAAAAGCAAACTTTGAGTCATATATTATCTGCGAAGAAAGGACTTTTCTATGGTTCGGTGGATTAGGTTTCTTCCTTTTTTTTTTTTTTTTTTTTCTTATTTTGGTGTTCTGGCAATCTATAATTGTACATGTTTGTCTTTAATACCATATTGTACTTTCAGTCATAAGACCCTATGCAAAGCAATTGCTTTTGTATCATGAGTCACTATGCAGATTACAGTCTATAAATGTAACAGTAACAGAGATGATAATAATGCTTGGCTCTCCTATAGCATTCTCTTAACAATATTATTCAATAAAGTTTAAATGGAGAGGTAATTATCTTTGGTTTATGGATGGAGAAACTGAGGCACTGAAAGAATTTAAAAGATTGGACTTCAATGTCTGCAAAACAGGTTATTTTTCTTTCTTCATATTTTTTTTTTTTTTTTATTCCAGGAGGCCCCAGCTGTTTAATTGAAGTAAAAGTGTTACAAAGGCCCATAGCGGGTGCTGACTCAAAGCAGTTTCTTCTCAGTATGCTCTCAGCTGACTAAGTACTGGTAGAGAATAGAAGAATCTATTTATATGTCTTGTTCCAGTGCATTTAAAGACTTTTTGTTCCACAAACAATTTTTAACAAAGACACAATGAAATCAACCAATGCCACCACTGAATTGGAGTCCCAGGTATTTTTCCTCACTATGACACTAGACTGTAATAACCATTTCTTTAATCACATCATAAACTTCAATTTAATCACCATCCATGCTCTCTTCTCTCCACCCTCTAATGTTTCAAAGCAGTAGCGACCATAAGAACAGTTTTGTGATTTAAGCGTAAAATCAGAATAACCCCTGGTGCACAATAGCATGGGTGTATAACCTTACTAAAGATGTGAAGCTGTTAAGTGTTTACAGAAATGACACAAAAGAAATTTGAGATGCAGTACACTTTTTATCAATAAAATGCAAACAAAATGTCCAAAAGAGGAAGATACATTTTTTACATATGGTCATTTACTTCTTACTACACTGGTCAGCACTGAAACACAGAGTATGACCTAGAAGAAGTTTTCATGCTTTATTTTAGTTCTTTTCTGAAGTCAAAAGGACCTTTCTTTGTAAAAATAGGTGGCTATGTTGCAAAATAAAAATGGGTGGTTTGCAGAGATTAGGGTTAGAATATATATCTTCTAAAAAGAAAGAGAACCACAAAGAAGGAGAATTTGATAATCTGATTTAAGAATTATACTCACTTGATACTGAACAAAATGTGGAAAACAAAGGAAGAGGGTACCAACTCACCCTTACAGGTTAGAAGACATCAAAATATTCTAGATGATAAGAGACAGGAAAATGAACAAGACAAGAGAAACACAGGTTTAGAGGTCCAGGGAAAACTCTTTGTGTGAAGGGCTGTCTTATAAGAAACAAACTCTATTTCATGGGAAGGAACAGAAAACATCTGAAACCAGTTGCCTGGCTAGTCTTGCAGGATAACCATAGCTGCTCACAAACAGAAAAAACATAATGAGCTGGAAAAAAAGTAAAAATATTTTCTTCAAGGACTCGGTACTGAGGATAGGAAGAGTATCCTGCATTAACTGACAGATAATATGATGGATTTTTTTTTTAGCTTTTTTTCTTCTTTGGGTGGGATTCACCTGTCTTTACTTAGGAATGTCAGCAAGATGTTAGAATGTCTGGTGAATGAAAAGAAATAACCATTTCCAGAGGAGTCATGTAATCTTTAAATGAGTCCTAACACTGAACGTGAGAGATGGTATTCCAGTTAATGAGACTTTATCCAGACTGTTTCCTCTACCAGCATAGAGATTCCAAATCATTACTCATTTCATTTTAAGAGTGCCTCTAAATTTGGAAAATGGAGATACCTTCCTCCACTGACTATAGGGAAAGCCTGTAGAACAGCTTAGAGCCGATGCCTGACTTACATTACTAAAATAAATATTAACCATGGCATAAATACGAGATTATTTATGTATTTCTAGTCGCTGCACAAGAATTTATTGGTGGCAATCCATTTCAAAACAAGTGCCATTTATCCATCTGAATTCACAGAACTTCTGGGGAATCAGCTGACTCAGCCAGTCAAAGGACATTAAACTAATGACTACCAAGGAGGGTGTAAAGGAGAAACAAATGAACACTCATTTAGCACAAAATCAAGATGTCAAGAATAAAATTAATCAAGGCACCAAGAAGCTTGAACAGAAATGCTTTAGTTGCCTATATATGAATGCTAGAAACCTGGGTAATAAAAAAGAGAAATTGGAATTGGAATTGCTCTTTTATGATGTAGCCAGTATTTCTGAGACCTGGTAGGAAGATTTGCATGAGCAGAATGTTAACATCACTGATATACTATATTTAGGCAGGATCTAGTGAGCAAAAAAGAAGAAAGGCAGTTTATATCAAAAAAGCTCCTGACTTCGCCAAAAACTCAGAAAAAAAAACCCAACATTTTTCATGTTCATAGATTCATGCTCTAGCAAACAAATGAACAAAAAGCTTAGACAAGGTATTAGTTGATGTCTGTAATTGACCAGCAATTTCATCTAGCAAAAAGGATGGCTGACCTGTAAAGCACTGATTTCTGCTGTGTAGGTGGAAAAACTGCATTGCAATGTGTAACTGCAGTCTGAATGGCATATGTTGGAAGTCCTTGTTCATGACCCTTTAATTTCTAAAAATTATTGAGAGAAAAAAAAATGTTGCCTCTCAAATATTCTATGTTTGTTAGTTAACCTCAAACCACCAAGGAATTGTAAAAATATGTACAAACATGCACACACACACACCCCTCCCCTTCTTAAGGTTGGTGGTTTTTTTTTGAGATCTTAGAGAAGCCTTCTAGTCCCTAAAGAGGGCCTACAGGAAAGCTGGAGAGGGACTTTTTATCAGGGCGTGTAGTGACAAGACGAAGGAGAACGGCTTAAAACAGAAAAAGGGTAGATTAGATATAACAAAGAAATTGTTCACTGTGAGGGTGGTGAAACACTGGAACAAGTGGCCAAGAAAAGCTGTGGCTTCCCCATCCCGGTCAGTGTTCAAGGCCAGGTTGGGCAGGGCTTTGGTCAACCTGATCTAGTGGTGGGTGTCCCTGCCCATGGATGATGGATGCCCATTGGAACTGGATGATCCTAAGGTCCCTTTCACCCCAAACTATTCTATGATTCTATGACTTAATTACATGTGTCACAGGTAAACAACTACATCCAAACAAGTAAGATGTGCAAACTCATCAGTTGGGTGACACCAAACTGGGAGGAGTAATCAATATGTTGGAGGATGTAACAGTCATTTAGAAGGATTTCTACAGGCTAGAAGAATGGTCTTCCAGGAATGTCAGTAAATTAAAAAATGGCATAGACCTGCATCTACAAAGGCAAAACCCCCTGTGCTATTACAGGTGGACTGGCTCGGTAGCAGCTCTGCTGAATAGGACCTGTAAATCCTGATGGACTGGAGACTAAGTGTCCTTTAGCAAATATTTGTTATTGTTTCTGATTATTTTACTCAGCTCAAACTGATCATTCAAGATCATAAGCCGGGAAGTAGATACATATTTTTTACTTAAAAATTAAGTAAAATTCCTGAGTTGACTAAAAAATAATAATAAAAAAAAAAAAAATCCATGGAACTTGCCACAGCACTTTTAAAGCCAGTTCTTGGGACATGAACATGCTTTACAACTATTTTTCTCTTGTGTTCTGAACTACATTGTCAAAATTACATACTCCTAAGATATAGAAAACTTCTGCCTTGAAGAAAGAAAAAGTACTTTCCTTCTTAACTAGCAAACTACTCTGAAACAGATACAATAAAAGGAATGTGAAACATTCCAGGTAAGTTATGCTTTGAAGATTAAAAGAAAGCTAAGCAAAGGTAATGACAAAATGCAGTATTTTGGTGCATAATACTAATCCATAGGTCATTCTCACAGCAGAATTAACCTGTTTTAACTCCAGTACAAAGAATTTAATAAAACACTTCTAAGCTGTACAATAAAAATACTAATTGCTTAAATACATGATTACTCCTTTTTATTAATGTCTACCTATGTGGAGCTTTTGGGATTTGGTTTTGTTTTCATTTTCCTTACTTTTTTTCTTAGGGAGTGACACTATATTAATACCACTGCATGCTTTATGACAATGGGAGGCTGTGTAAGAAATGAAATGCCAATGACTGAACTTCCAAAAAGTAAAGGCAGAAGGGGAAAAAGAGAAACACTTTGGAAAATTTGGAAATATCTTCTTGCACAGCTGGTATAATGCATATTATGTGAATTACTGAATTGAAACAGAATATTTTTGGGGTTTTGAGATGGATAGAAATAGCAAATCTTATTTTTAATTATTTGGAATGTAATGTTTCTTCATTGCAATTTTTGAAATTTTGTTTTAAAAAGAATTGATTTTTCTGAAAATTAATTTAATTTGCAATAGAAAGTCTTAGTTATTTTTATTAGCACGTTCGTGTTTTTTTCTGTAGTTTCAGTCAATTTAAAGTTGGCTTAGATATTCTGCGACATGCAATTTACTGAGCCCTCTAATTATACTAAGCCTCCAACATTAAAACTTTGTTGCCTTACAAGTAAATAATATTACAGAAATTTCAGCTTTATATAATTGTGCTACAAAAAAAACAAAACACCATCTCATTCTGGATGGTCCGACAGAAATGCTGAGTACTGGAAAAAAATAAGAATGCCTTAACAGCTTCAAAAGTTACTGAAATGCTTAGCTCCAGAGCTGCATGTGTTCTGCTATATGAGTTAAACAGTACCAGAGAGTAACAGTAATTGTCAATTGACCTTTTGATTAGACCTAGTCCTACTAAATGCTATGACAGTAATCAATTGGTACTAAACAATGAGCAAAACAGGCAAACAAAATAATTTCATAAAATGACCTTTTTTTAAGCAGAGCTACCTGTTGAATGGACCACATACAGTGATGCAGATAGTGACATCATCTATAGAGAAGGTAGGGGTTTCCAGTCAATAGCTTTAATTCTTGGAAAAATGTCTTTTGTTGGTTAAAAAATCCTTACTTAGCATTCATAAATGACAGTATGTACTTCATTTGTTATTTTTCTTACTGTGTATCAAAGTACCATAGTAATTAATTTTTATACTGACCTGAGGCTGGCTATTTTTATTGCAGGGCGTTCCATTCACTCTTCCTCTTAGATCTGACCATTCAGTTTTGCTTCACAGTCTCCTAACTCTGAAGCAGAACTGCTCACCTTTTAAAACAAACGTGGTTCCCCTCGGGTGCAATAACAAAACAAATTGATGGTAGAGCATATACAAACTTATTTCAGCCTTCAGAGACTTGCTTACTGCCTTTCACACTCAGATACATATAAACATGGTAATTCACTCTGATTTTATGAATTGTCTCCTGACTGTCATTGTGGAGTGATGGTTAGGCGGTGCTAAATGAAAGCATCTGAGGCAGGTTGAGAATGACTGCAGTGTGTCTCTAAAGATAGATGAGTTGGCAGGTAATGTTATAAATTACCATCGGGTGCCATTCACAGATGATAGGAGCTTCATCCTGCATGACAGTCATTGATCGGATGCAGAACTAAGATACAACCTTTGATGACACTCCTTGAGGATAAAAGGTTATGCTTCACATTTAGTTATGAATAATAAGGTCATGTTTTAATTAAAGTAGCATCTCAGTGGAATATTAGGGCAGTGAAAATGTACAAATTAGTATGACTTGTGTAACAATTGTTGCTGGAAAACAGCCTAGTGCTGAAGATAATAATGCAGAATAGCAATGCAATTACATTAATGAGGCACATAGCCCACCTCATTAGAAAGAGCTGAACTATTCAGACCTGAAATTAAAAGAAACAATATTTTTGAGTTTACATTTGACACTAAAGCTGGCAAAACAATGAAATTTACATTTAGGTTAGAAATACATATATTTAGAGTATAGTAATTTCAAAGCATTTGAATTGAGAAATATTTTGTGCAAAATACAGTTTTCAAGCTAAAAATAATCTTGGGGTTGACTGCATATAGAGGCTTCCGAGCCTTCTTTTCTGGGCAACTCAAAAGACTGTTTGTGTTTTTCTTTGTTTTGTATAGTCCCCAAAACATCCCTGATTATTTCCTTAAAATAAAACTGGCCATATAACAAACATATGTATTCACAAACTGCTATTAAATGAAGGCCTGCAGGAAATATTATTCATAAATATCTGTGAAATTTCTATTATATAATATAATTAAATAATTGATAGATATTTGTGCTGCTGATCCAGCAAAATACTTAAGCTCATGCTCAAATAAGTCGTCTAAATAACACCAATTTTAGAAACTTAATTAAGAGAGGTAGGGCGGGATACAGCTACTATGCTCTCTATTCAATAGTCAATGAATAGTATATATTCCAACTAGTACTCCAAAGGGTGCTTTCAGTAGCTCAAGTCTCGAGAACCTGTCATACAGCAAGTGCTATAAAAGGTCAGGCATAAAGATTTAACAAGAAAGTACCATTGTTACGTTGTGCATACTGTCAGCATGGTAAATTTATTTATTTATTTTGGCATACTGCAAAGGATGAACCACCAAGCCTGACTATCTTCCCACCCACAGCTGTTCTAGCTTATGGTGTCCTCAATCCAAACTAAATGTTCATTTTGCAATTATTCTGCTGTCAAATGATAAGTGAAATATAGGATATGTACACAGTAAGTACTTAATAGCTTTAAAAACATACTTTCCATCATAGTGTTTCTAGTTGCTTGTCAGAATTATAAAATTTTAAAATGTTTAGTGCTCAAAGTAGCAGAACACATTCAGATCAGAAACCAGGGATAGAGGCCTGCAGGAGGCCAGCTATGCAAATTCCTTGAAAATATAAATTGCTCTGAAAAGGCTGAAAACACAAGATCAGACTGGAAGGTCAAGAGATTATGGAAACAAGCTGTCCCCCACCTGTGGTGCACAACAGATTTTCAATTCCTTTGCTCTTCTCAACATAACTGGCCAGCCGTAAAGCAAAACATAGTTACTACAGATACAGAATTGTTTGCTACAGGACCCTTAGTAAGTCTGGGCACTTATAAAAATGCAAAACTTCAAGGCAACAGGAGCAGACCAGTTAATTTGCACTTCAGAACTGCCTCTAAATCAACCAAATCTGGGATAGGAGCTGTTATGAATTTGTTTATAGCTGTCTTACAGACATAATCCACAGCTTTGCAGGGGAGATAGATACACAACTTTCTCATTCTGATCTCAATCTGACAACAAATAAGTGACATTCCATATGAAAAATGTAAAACTACTGAATTTTGCATATGCTCTATATTGTTGCTGATAACAGACTATAGCTAAGACTGTTAAATTAACACATAGCAAGGACTGAGGAACTTCTTTGGAATGTCACACAAAATTCTCAAGATTCATTACCTAACTTTGAGATCATTATTTGTTTCATATAATTTCTAATCCAAGTAATTTCATGACAACAGGTGCATGCAAAATTAAGAACCTTATATACCATAATGTGCTACTGATTTTTCTTGCTTCTAGTTTTAGTGAAGAGATGCACATTCTTTGCTTGAAGAAAAATAAAAATCAAATTTAGTGTCTTTTAAGACATATTCTGTGCACTGATACTCATGGTCCATGCTATAGACTTCTACACTACAAGGAACTTATGGTAGCATCATTTTTACACCAAGGGTTTTTGTTTGTTGGGTTTGGGTTTTTTTTCAATATCCTACTTGGTAGCAGTACCTTCCATATTAAGGTAATCGTGAATGCACTTGGGGGTTTGGTAGAAGCACAAAACAATTACTTATAGCTGAAATAGATACATATATATATGTATGGTAATATAATGTAAACATGTACTATGTACTAATTCCATTCAATTCTCTTGGATGGAAAAACAGAATTCAATTAAAGAGACTAGCTAGGAATAGAATACTGTTTTCTGGCAATACTCCCATTTACATAAGCTAATTATTTCTGCCCTTTTTTATTTATGCAAAAGATTTGCCTGTTTTACACTAACCCATCCTTTCTTGTGCAAAAGTATTGAACAAAATAAGAATCTTGGTCAGTATTCTTCAACTGAAATCAGTGAAAATTAAATCAACAGTTTTAGTGGAATGAGATCAGGATCAATACCTGGATGATATCTGCATTTTTAATTTGATTTTGAAATACGCTTAGATATTGCAGTTCCTAACCCAACACAAACGTATTTTATTCATTGGGGCACAAGAGCATTCTACCAGTAAAAGCTGAAAAACTCAAGAACAGACTATCATAAACACTAAGTTGAAAAAACTCCATACAGCTGTTCATCTGTTACCCTCAAACCAACAGCTTCTGAAATGGTAAAGGTTTATATGACTTGGATTTTATTCCCATCTACTTTATGGCAGAAGCTCAAAAAATAGGTTGCCCAGGGAGGTTGTGAGTGCTCCATCCCTGGCAGTGTTCAAGGCCAGGTTGGATGAAGCCTTGGGTGGGATGGTTTAGTGTGAGGTGTCCCTGCCTATGGCAGGGGGGTTGGAACTAGATGATCTTGAGGTCCTTTCCAACCCTAACTATTCTATGATTCTATAAAAAGCCATTTTTAAGTAATCCAGCAACTGAAGAAACGCAATAGATTTTTATATGTTGTTGAGTACACTTACATAGTACATGTAGCTGATAACTAACCAGAAAATAAAATGAAGTGGCAAAGTAAAATAAGAGAAAGAAATAGAATAGAAAAATCCTTAGCATATACTTTTAATCTGAAGACAAAGGAGACTTAAATGCTGAATTTCCAGCTGCAACAGCATAGTCCCAGAAATTGACAATATTAATACTAATTTCCTGATAGAAAAAAGGGTTTTGAAGGTACAGAATATTGTTTGAAGCTCCTCTTAGCCTCAGCAGAAGAAAATGTCTAGAAACATATTAAAGATCAAAAGTCTAAATAATTGTCTTGGTAATTAATTCTAAAATTATATTTTACCAATGTCCCTGCAGTATGTATTTCAAGGATATGTTGCCAATATTTTAATATGTTCACTTCAGTGCAAATAGTATTCACCCTTTAGTGACTGTTTAATTATTACCACATCAAGAAGCCTCCACCTTCTTTCATCCCTTTGGCAAAAATTATATTCCATTTTGTTTTCTTTATTTAGGTACTTACCCTTCAAAGTGGTAATGAATACCATGAACTCAATATGTTTATTAATAGGAAACCTGACTTCTTTTAAGTACAAAATTGACCAACAGGATTTAGTAAGAAATACCAAAAGGAATTATAAATCATATCAATGATAATATTTAAAAGCCTCCCTAGATATACTTATGTATTCACCTTTTTGTTAAGAGTTAAAACAAATACTATGTTGAAACTTCTTTTATAATCTGAAAGACTTTTGTATACTGAGGACTGCTGTCCCCCATGTTTGTTAAAAGCTATTAAAATTAACACCAGCATTTTGTTTCTGCTCTGTTTGCCTTTTGGGTTATGTGCATTTTCTCTTATTGTGAAGCACCCAAGACCCATTGCATTGACAGTCATCTACATTTGGTATCTTAATTAGGAAGCCACCTTATCACTGGGTGAGCCAGGAAACTCCACACATAGAAGTTTTATCTAAAGGAGTAGTTCAAAGATCCATGTTAAAAGATAAAAATTCAAAAATTGTTTTAAAATCACAAGGAAAATTATCGGAGTGGGTTGTTTTGTTTTATTTGCTTTCACCCAGACCTGATTGCTAATTTCAAAGTTTAATTTTACAGGGACTGCTAAGTGATTAGGACAATATCCAGCCAAGTACTTAATATTTAGCTTCAGAATATATGAGGACATCCACTGATCTTAGTTAAGATACAGAAATAAATCTATTAGACTCAATCTGAGAAAAAAAGAAGCACATCTTACTACCCTTCAATGTAGTGAAAGTGATGATGCCCCCACTACCAAGTATGTATGCCTAATCATTACTGTTATGTTCATTTCTATTCCATAGTATAGGAAGCAAATTATTAAGACCAGTTATGAAAATGTATGAGGTTCACTATTTTAAAATACTAGTTTGTCCTTTTTTTACTTTCTGGTTTTTATTCCTCTATTTAATTCCTCCTACTAATTTCTGAAATCTAGATGGTAAAGTCATTTGTCTTATTAGAAATCTTACGGGAAAAGTGGGCAAATTATCCCCTGGAAAATATTAAAGAAAACTGCACATAAGCTTACCCCCCAACACATACATGCATACACACACAAATCTCTGTATGCAAATAACTGTATTCAGACAAGATGCTGTTTATGAAACTAAATGGAACTAAGCTGGCAGTAAGTGAGATACTAATGTAAAACTATTTAAAGCTGCATTTCTAAATAAATGTTAAAAATGTAATTTATTGAGTTTTCATTGGTTTAGATAGAAATATTATTTTATAACAACTCATAAGATATAATAAGTTCATTGTTATTTTATTAAACACAACGATTATTTATGCACTTTTGTGATTGTTAAAAGACGCACTGCAATATATCAGCTGAATAACTGAGATATTATGTAATTATTTTGCCATAACAACTTGTCATTGTTAGATTTATGACATGATATTGCACCATCAAGACTCTCAGGGATCAGTACTAGGACCAGTACTGTTCAGTATCTTCATCAATTACATAGACAGTGGGATAGAGTGCACTCTCAGCAAGTTTGCAGATGACACCGAGCTGAGTGGTGCAGTTGACACATCAGAAGGCTGGGATGCCAACCAGAAGGACCTGGACAAGTTCACGAAGTGGGCTCATGCAAACCTCATGATGTTCAACAAGGTCAAGTGAAAGATCCTGCACCTGGGTCAGAGCAACACCTGGTATCAATATAGGTCAGGAAATAACAGATTGAGAGGAGCCCTGAGAAAAACTTGAGGGCACTGGTGGAAGGAAAGGTCAACATAAGCCTGTGATGGGGAGCTGCAGCCATTTCTTGAGCTGCAGCAGAGGAAGCATAGGCAGCAGGTTGAGAGGGGACTTTGCCCATGTAATCCACCCTCATGAGACTCCATCTAGAACAGCACATGTACCAGCTATTAGGAAGAAAATTTTTATCCCAGCCAAAACCATGACAGGATGAAAGGGAGAAATTTTTTACTATGACAGTGGTGAAACACTGGAACAAGTTGCCCAAAGTGGTTGTAAATGCCTCATCCCTGGAAACAGTCAAGGTCGGGCTGGACAGAGCTCTAGGCAACCTTATCTAGTTGAAGATGCCCCTGCTTATTGCAGGAGGATTGGACAAGATGACCTTTAAAGGTCCCTTCCAACCCAAACTGTTCAGTGATTCTATGATTCTATGACTGTATGACACTATGACTCTATGTTCTTGCTCTGCTTCCGTTCAAATTCATTTGTTTTCATTTATCTTTCTTCCCGAGTCACGGGTCCCTTTTCACCACTCTTTTCTAGATCTAGAATGCAGACATGGTTAATGAAGGTTCAGACTTTGAAGACAGCAGTGAAGATCAGTGCTTGGTTAGCAGGTTCCATTATAGTAATTGCAACAATATGGTGGTCAACCATGTTCTGACCCTAACCCTAGACAATGTAAGGAAACTAATTTGAGGTTGAGATAAATGTGAGTAATACTGACCACAAGTGTGAAAGTCCCAAGAGTGGATCACAGGGCCTTCAGTGCTTGTATCGGGACTGCAGTTTGAAATCGTAGTGCTTTGAATCATTTATAGAGAAAAAAGCCATAAACTGCAAACCCAGGAAAACATGAGGGATGCATTTCTTCATTATCCTCAGGCACTGACTCTTTGTACGGTTTTACATATGCTGCTTGTTATGATGATATTGATTAGTAAGTCAACAGAAGCTTTCACAAGGGACTGCAGATCTTTTTACTACTGCTCTGTAATATTAAAATGTCATTACTGAGTCACCAACTTTTTGCCCTGCCGTAATGTTATTCTCTGATGATTGCCTGCCTGAGCTGAAATTTGAAACTTGTCACCCACAGACTTGTAGAAGTGATTCAACTTCACTTATAGGGAAAAGGTAATTAAATATTCATCCCTGGACTGCATTTCAGGTTCAAACTGACTGAAGTTCCTCAAGGCAAAATGTACTTAAGTCATGGAAGATTTTTTTCAGTTTTAAAAATTCAGGATGTCTACTTATCAGGGCTGGACAAATAATTTTTCTAGAACCTGTCTTTGTACACAAATATTCTTTTCCCTGCTTTGCAGAATTCTTTTAATTATTTTGGCTGGGTAAATACGTTCTCCAACATGGATTACTTTTAGCACACCAAGTATCTGGACTGATCCCCTCAACATATAGCTTTTCAGATAAAATGAAAATAAATTGTGGAAGAGCTTAAGTTTGGGCTAACTGAACTTTCTTACAATGGTCAGCATTTCTGCAGACGTTTGAAATTAAGGCGAATTACTTTTGCAAATAAATGACAACAGTAATAACTAAAGTCCAGTTAAATCTTCAGATGCATGTATTGTCTTGAGACTTAGCTTGCAATTTACAGATTCTCCTCAGGGTTTACCGACTCTGGAACCAAAAATGTCTAAGTAAATAAAGATAAAATCTTACATTCCCCCTTAGACAAGATTTCCCCTGAACACAAAAAGTGGAAACATGACAGGCTGGAGAGTTGGGCGGGGAGAAACTTGATGAAATTTAACAAGGGCAAGTGTAGAGTCTTGCATCTGGGGAAGAACAACCCCATGTACCAGTACAGGTTGGGGGTTGACCTGCTGGAAAGTAGTGAACGGGAAAGGGACCTGGGGGTCCTGGTGGATAGGAGGATGACCATGAGCCAGCAATGTGCTCTTGTGGCCAAGAAGGCAAATGGCATCTTAGGGTGCATTAGAAAGGGAGTGGTTAGTAGGTCAAGAGAGGTTCTCCTCCCCCTCTACTCAGCATTGGTGAGGCCGCATCTGGAATATTGCGTCCAGTTCTGGGCCCCTCAATTCAAGAAGGACAGGGAATTGCTTGAAGGAGTCCAGCGCAGAGCCACAAAGATGATTAAGGGAGTGGAACATCTCCCTTATGAGGAGAGGCTGAGGGAGCTGGGTCTCTTTAGCTTGGAGAAGAGGAGACTGAGGGGTGACCTCATCAATGTTTACAAATATGTAAAGGGTAGGTGTCAGGATGATGGAGCTAGGCTTTTTTCAGTGATATCCAGTGATAGGACAAGGGGCAATGGGTGTAAACTGGAGCATAGGAAGTTCCACGTTAACATCAGGAAGAACTTCTTTACTGTAAGAGTGACAGAGCACTGGAACAGGTTGCCCAGGGGGGTTGTGGAGTCTCCTACACTGGAGATATTCAAGGCCCGCCTGGACAAGTTCCTGTGTGATGTACTGTAGGTTACCCTGCTCTTGCGGGGGGGTTGGACCAGATGATCTTTTGAGGTCCCTTCCAACCCTTGGGATTCTGTGATTCTGTGATTCTGTGATCCAGAGTGTAGAAAAAATAAAGATTCTTCCTCACAAGGGAAATTCCTTTTTTGGGCAGTTGTAGTTGAATTAATGGAAAATGGTGCACAGACTTGAAATCTGGTTCATTTACAGAAGTCAATGAGGAAACAGTATTCTATTTAAAGTTTCTTGGTTTGTTCTCAGTATTTTTGCTCTAACACGGGCAGCCTAGTGTAGGATTTGGTAATTTTTAGGACCATATTACTAAATTATCTCAGAGTTATATTATATTTTGGATTCCAAAAGTTATATATCCTGTGTTCCAAAGTCATATATATACTCACACAGCAAAGAAGTGAGCCAGATACTGCAGATACCAACATAGGCAAAGATATCAAGACGTGTCAAGAGACTTGGTAAGATAGTAAATTCCAGAAAACCCAAGATTAACCTTATCCAGACAGCAGTACAGAGGGGTAGCAGAAGGATTACTTGTTTCACGGTTGTCCCCCCATGGCCACTCTCAAATGACACTGAGAAGTAAGTATAAATGGCAATATTTGTTATCTTCCCTCCTTTCACTACTAACATCATGTAGTCAAAATTCTAATAAATATGAGTTTTAAAGAGCTGTGAAAGCAGAAAAATAAAGAAGTATGGGACACAGGCAGACAGAAATGCAAAGGTTTATCCACTAATTTTCTTCTGAGATTTACAGTCATCTCAGATATCCAACTTCCTATATGTAGAAGGGCTTTCCCTTTTAAAGTCATCAGCATCGCATTTATTTCCCTCTGTGCAACATAACTTTGTATTGTATACTTAAGCTACTTCTGGACATGCTTTATGTGGTTACTCCTTTCTTTACCATAGATAAGATGTAAAGGTTGACGCAGTTGTCCTGGGTTCAGCAGTAGAAATCATTTTTCTCCTTCTTAGTAGCTGGTGCAGTGCTGTGGTTTTGACTTTCAGCCTGGGAACAGCACTGATAACACCAATGGCTTTAGTTGTTGCTCAGTAACGTTTACTCTGACCAAGGACTTTCTGAGTCTCGTGCTCTGCCAGGGAGGAGGGGAAGCCAGGAGGAAGCAGAGACAGGACACCTGACCCAAACTAGCCAAAAGGGTATTCCATACCACAGCACGTCATGCCCAGTACATAAACTGGAGGCAGTTAACTGGAAGGGCTATATCTCTCCTCGGGTCAAGATGGGTATTGGTCGGCAGGTGGTAAGTGGTTGTATTCTCTTCCCTTGTTATTTCCCTTATCATTATTATTATTGGTGGTAGCAGCAGTGGTTTGTGTTATACCTTAGTTGCTGGACTGCTCTTATCTCAACCCTAGGGATTTACATTCTTTTGATTCTCCTCCCCATCCCTCTGGGAGCTGGGGGAGGAAGGGGAGTGGGGGGAGAGAGTGAGCGAGCGTGGTTCTGAGTTACCGGCTGGGCTTAAACCACAACAGCAGTATATAAAATAATTGCCAGTAGAAAGACAATAAAAGTGGAAACATTTTTTTTTTTTAATGAACAAAATAAATGACACATATTCAAAGCTCAGGCTGGTACAGGATTTATATGAGAACCACTGGCTATAATGTATAGTTGTTTCCTTTATTTCTAGAATAAAATCCCAACTTTCAATTAAAAAAACATAAAAATGTCAAGAACACATTAGCCAATAGCTTGATTCAAGCTGTTCTATGCAAATTCTAACCCTTGTTTTGGAACTTTGGACTTAAGCAATGAGAGATTTCTCCTAATACTAAAATGTGGGGGGGGTGTTTCAGTTTCTCTGGTTTGGTCAAGAAGACTAAGAAAAGCACTGAGACCTAGTCTAAGAGTCTTTCGGTCAACTTGTCATGCATGGGTCTGTACTTCTTTTTTTCCGAATGACTCAGTATGATTACATAGCATTCAGTTTGCAGGTAAAATTCCATCCCAGTAGTACAGCATAATCAGAAAGATAATTCTAGATTACATTTCCATTTTTTCAGGAATTTCTAACTTCTGTTAAATTAATAATCTGCTTTGTCTTTGATCCATATTGTACATACAAGTTCTGCTTTTCTAAGATTTTAAAATGCCAGACAGGTTTATGTTTAAATCTGTGACATTCATGCTTATCTTCCTGGTATGATGTAACAGTATTTCTCTCCCTAGGCTTCTCATCTATATGAAAGAAGGTCTTGGTCTCATGCTTTTCTTCACAATGCAAAGGACTGTGTAGGAAAATTACTTCTAGATTACACTCAGCTCCTGCTTAAGCAGGTGTCAGAATCAGATTATGAAAAGACTAACTCAAACTGCTAATTGAAGAAAACACAATTTATCTCTGCTTCTTTTTGATGAACAGCACAACTAGAAATATTTAATTATTCTTTTGTTTACCAGTAGTATGTAAAAAAAATATAATCTTTCAGGGATGAAAACTTATCTTTCATTAGAGATTTTTTTTTCCTCTTTTAATTTATATTCATAACAAGAACAAAGATATTGCTTGGAGTTCCTCGTGAATCAAAATTCCTACTTAAAGAAAAGGAAACTACTTGAAAAGGATCTAAGTATCAGGAACTTGATTGAATTTTTATCCCCTGTCATCATGAATTGTCCCCAAGTAGTGGTTAAGACTTTAACCCTAAATCATTAGTACATTCTCTTAGGCTGTGTGTACATGAAGTCTCAACAGATTTTAAGTCTCCAAGGTGAAATAATAAAAGCAACAACATCTAGCTATTAAATGCCTATTTCACATGCCAAGCAAATTAATTCCCTCAGTCTGGGATTTAGTATCTGAGTATCTTGAGATACCTAAAGTATCTCAAGATAAATACCTGGATGAAAGATCACTTGTTTATCAAGCCATTACTTACAATTTTCCTCCAACAGATTCAGTACAGAGCTGCACTTTAACAATTGCAATTTCATAAAACATGAAGTGATTCAGAGTTTCTGAATTTCAAAAAGAGTTTTTAATAATGGACACACTTTCCTTGACTTATGGAACCATCTTCTATTTTCAATCTTTTTAGAAGAAACAGAACATAGTATGTTCCAACCCAGTGGTGAAGAAAGCTGGCTACCTGGGTATTATAAAGACACACAATTTGTCTATGTATGTTTTTCATAATGACCATATCTTTGTCAACTCTGCAACCCTAAACTAAATTTTGAAGGTCCCAGAAAGTTCCTTAAAAAAAACATAAACTAGCTTACGTAAAAAAAAAAAAAAAAAAAAAAATCAATCACCTTTGAAAAAAATAATTATCATATCTTTTTGGATGGGTTTATTTTATCTCTTGGTATATTTCACGTTCAGAATTAATCGAGAAATACTTTTTTTTCCATGATGGAAAATTAATACATGTGCTGCTATTTTACAGATCTATACATCAAAAATTAAACTCATGAACAAATGGATTCTCTGCTTTCTCAGGTGAGTTACCAATCTTCAGTTAGTTTAAAGTAATAATTTAGGACATAAAGAGATAATCCACACACTAAACTTTAGAAATCCAAAAAATTTACACTTTTAAGTGTGTAGTAGTCATGGCAGTGTCCTTTATGATCAATGCGGAAAATCAGAGTACAGAGATGTCTTAAGTAGTCATCTAACAGATCAGAAGCAACACACTCATCACACTCATGATGCCTATGTCCCTCCATCTAGTGGAAATATAGTCTTGTTCTATGGATGAGAACTAAATGTAAGAATTCCAAATTAATGTAGACAAAACTACTCCAGGATGTATAAAACATTTCTCCTAATACAACTTTTTTTTTTTCTCAAATGTTATAAGTGTG
Source organism: Lathamus discolor (assembly GCF_037157495.1). Taxonomy (NCBI): domain Eukaryota; kingdom Metazoa; phylum Chordata; class Aves; order Psittaciformes; family Psittacidae; genus Lathamus; species Lathamus discolor. The sequence goes on along the minus strand of NC_088887.1, from coordinate 88,613,289 downwards.
ACAAAAGAAGTATAGTTTTTTCAATTGAGTCAGATATGTAATGCAATTTTCTGAAATACTAGATAGAAAAACTAATAAAAAAAGTAGTGCTATCTCTTCCATTTATCTAAAAATGTCACTGGTTTACCTTAAGAAAAGATCACTACCAAAATCAGTTAAACTACTGAAATTAGTATCATGGCTTTAAAAAAAGAGCAAAGCAAAGTATGTATGAAGTGGTATGAAGTCATCTACATAGATGAGAGTTACATGAGAACTTACAGAAGGCATGCAACAATTCTTGACTGCTCTAAACAAGGTCTGTTTGGTTTTATGTATTGTTTTTTATAATTCTGTTAACATTAAAATAAATAGCATATGAATTCACAAAAGAACTTGGGAAAAAAAAAGTGACTGTCATATCTCTGAAACCATGTTTTTCTACATGGACTTGACAGAACTGTTATTGAAATTGTTAAAAGAGGCTTTCCATTTCTTGGAATGTGGTGGAACTTTCATGCCTAATGAAAACACAAGCAAGAGTCTGCTTCATGCAAAAAAAAAAAAAACAGTAGATGGGGATTAATGAATCAAATTCCCTAAACCCTGCTAATCAAACATCTTTGCCTAAGTAAATTGTTCTGTAGAAGAAAGAAGTTATATTATAAATGGATCTGTGTAAATTCCTGTGTACAAACCTTCATGAGATTGAAATTCTGTGGGTTGTGACTTTGGTATTAGAATTAATGTTTTTTGAGAGATATTTTTTAAGAATTAGCAAAATTGAATACTCAATTACTTTAAAAGGAATGGAGTAGATTTTCAAGTCCAGAGACAGTTTTATATTAGCAGCTAATCATCAAGCAAGCTACCGTATTATGGTTCCCAAATATTTTATCCTTTGACCAAACTGTAGATTACAATGAAGTGTAAAATTGTATTACCCAATACTGAATATAGTTCAGTATAGCTCGTTCCAATTAAAAAAAATAAAAAAAAAAGGATAAATAAATAAATAAATAAATAAATAAATAAAAGCCACCAGAAAAAAATCCAAAACCTTCTTGAAATAACTTTTCTGGACTGTATACTTAATCTGCTAAATGAAAATCATGCATATAAACAGAACAGAACAAAAATACACAACTGAATATGTCTGTTTATTTTTAAGTAATTGTCAGAAACCACTGAATCAACAAAACCCAAATAGGCACTAAAAGCATGGTACATTTTATCATGCTAATGATCTAAAATATTCCTGATGTTTAATTGAGCTGTCAAGAACATATCTTCAGTTTCTTGAAGTTCATCAATTCCCCACTCACACAACTACTGTATAATGACTATTTTCTACTATGCTTAGCACTGCTATTAATGGCACTGTTTGGACTCTGTGCTATAAAGAGGTGGCTGCATAAAGCAGTTTATGCAATAGTCTAATTATTACCTGTGACATTTCAGAGTAGAAATTTCCTCATACCAGTTTAACAAAACCTGAACCTCTCAAAAGTATAAAATTTTCACATACTAAAAATACACTAGGATTCTTTTACTCGTATTGAAATTTACTGTAACAGGGGTGACACTGTATGAACATGTGCAGTGTAGATTGAAACTAATGTCTACAGGATTTTACAAAAAAATCAGTAGCTCAGATTGTGGTTTATTAGGTTTCAATTTAACTTACTTACAGCATGAAGCTATCATTGCACAGTAGATGGTAATAACAGAATTATTACTGGTTTGGTGTCTAAAAGCCACTATGCACATAGTATTCAGACATATGAACAAAGGGTATAAGTAAAGAAGAGAATTAGAACCCTCTCATCAGAAGAACCTCTTCTGCTTTCTTAATCTTTCCACATCTCCCTCATCCCCTTCTTTTCTTTTTCAGGTGGGTATATGCGCCTTAAATTCTACTGGTGCAAAGAGTCTTACTTAGGGCTAAGGCATACGATCAAGCAAGCAAAGTTTTACACATACCGGTGAGTCAAAGCACGTGTAACCATCTGCATGTCCTTAGCCCACAGCAAATACAGGTATTCATACATTTCAAGTTTGTTGTGAGTTACTGCAGTGCAACTGATGCATGATAACATGTTCTGGCTGCAGTAGTAGTTTCATTCTGCATCTAGCTTAATTGTCCTCCTTGCTCATTTCCAATAGGTTGTGCAGCAAAGAGTTGGGTTTTTTTTTGCTGCAAGTAGATGATGTTGAAAACTCCAATGTCATTTGCCTCAGCTACTATGATGCTTAGTAACAGGTGACGTATATCAGAACTTGTGAACCTAAGTATCACAAGTAAACAAAATATTAATAATATATTGTGGACCCTGATAGGTGAGTTACAGTATCATCATTCCTTTAGAGTGTTATGTTCCTCCATAATTTAACTTGCACAAGAACTATCAGCAAACAGGACTAAAATATCAACCATAGCAAATATTATTGGAGTATATGTTCCTATCTTGTTTTCCATAATTATAGTTTATTCTCAATCAATAATTTAATTTCATAAAAATGCATTAATAATTTTGCTCCCTTAGCTGTACTAACAAAGTAACTTTCTCTCTCTCTAGTTTGGATTGGCATTCCCCCCCCACCCCCGCCCGAAAACTATTCTTCTGACAATTTAGACTTTTAAAAATAAGAGAAAAATTACAGCTTCATTTACCTGGACATTGATAATGGGATGGGTGAGCTATCTATGAAATTTAAACTGTATCTTAATGTAGGACATATTTTGTTTTCAACTCGGTTTAGACATCTTCAGTATCTTAAACTGGAGTCTTATGGTTCTGTAAACCCAGTAGAAGAGGTATACACAATATTGTCAGTTTATGCACCACACATATGCCAATATGAGTAAATATGGCTATTATACTATTTTTCCTTGCAGTTTCTGCAGCTGGGTTTTTATTTTTTTCTTGGATTTTAAGTGGATTTTTTTTTTTTGTTATCTTTTTGCTTGTAACGACAGACATACAGATGGGAATCAAATTATCTGGAATACCTTACATTCAGTGATTGTATACAAAAAAAGTAAATTCTTCTTTTTTTCTTTTTTTCAATATTGTTATCCCTAAAGATTGGTTTAAAATTTAACCTTTACATACATTTTATGGTAATTTTAAAAGTATGAGTATTTTTTTCTCTGTAGCCCTTTTACCATCAGTGGTAGCTGTTCCAGCACCTGGATGTCTTTTACATAACTTTGTTCGACACTAAAATTCCAATGCCCTTGCTCTTTGCTTTAGACCAAAAAATGAAGCCTATAAACTCCAGGCATATCAATCAAAAACAACAGAGTCAGCACTAAGTCTAATAATGAAAACCATGATTTCATAAATCATTCTTCACAGGTTGGAGTCATCTTTTAAAAATTTCTTATCAGGTGCAGCTCAAGATTTCCAGACTCTCATTCTTCTTTCTTTAATGAAAACAATATGAAAGATGTCAGCATACAAATGATGTGACCCTCTTTAGCTTAAAAATATCCTGAAAATGAAAAGATTATGCTTTGCTTTGTCCTTGAAATTGTGGAAGCCAGGATTTTTACCTTCCTGGCCACAAAGCTCAAAGAAAAAGTTTCTCTCACAGCTCCATACATAATTCAATAAAAATATCTAATCACATGTCGACTTAATTTAATAAACTGAGGATTTAATTTAAAGAACCTGGTGCTATAGAAGAATTTCTCTGCTGCCTATATCCAGTATATAACAAATTGTAATTGCCTAAGTGGCTTTTGTTACTGCATGTCCTTAAGCAAATCAGAAGGCCTCTATTAATGGAATTTTTATTTCCATCCAAAGTTTTAACACATTATATTTTAGAAATTTGGAAAAACGCTAGCAAAACCTAAATTCATTGTTCAGTCTTTCAAGCCTAAAGTATATATAAAAAAATTAATATGGCATTCAATCTTTGCTAATAAAGAGGATTTTTCCAGCTTTCACATTCTGAACCTGATGCCCCACTTCATTTCTCTCTGTCCTTTTGCACTCATACAGCCTGAAATAACAACTTGCTATTTTGTACGTTTTTGCAAGGATCTAATCATCTACTCCCTCATGAAACAATTAATTTTCTCCCAGTAGAAAAAAACAAACAAGCAAAAAAAAAAAAAACCCTCAAAAACCAACAATAAAAAAAAAACCAAAAAAAAAAACAAAACACACACACACACAAAAAAACAAAAACAAAAAAAAAACCAACAGAGATACAAAGTCCTAAGGGAAGGAAAAAAAATGAAAAACCAGCTTCTATCTGTAGAGCTGAAAGAGAAGTATCCCTCAAATAGATGTTTTTAAAGCAGCACTGCAAGACAGCAGTAACATCTCTCAGCTAATTGCATCTGTACTATTTTGTAAACAAAACCTGGGTCATGCCTTGCTATTGACTTACGAAAATTGGAAGAGTTTCTATGTTAATATAAGATAGTTCATGAGCATTTGTTCAGTTCCACTCTTAGAGGAGGATACAGACTCTTTGGACGAATTTGCACTGCTGGCAGAGATGCATCTCTAAAAATAAGCTGAGACACTATACAGAGGGCAAAACTACAAGAACTGATCCAATTTATCCAGATCAAAGTATGCTCTCTGAAATAACATGTATGTGAACTGGGATCACGCTTGCTGAACTATATACCACCCTTTACAAAAAGACATATATAGTCATTGATTGCAATGAGAAATACCAAATTGTGGATGCTATCTTTGAAAGGAGCAAGATCCTTTCTGTGATATCACAAACTAAAGTCTTCTTAGCAGTGATTGAAGCAATATAATTAGCACAAAACTTATGAAGAGAGGGAAAATTCCAGGAATGGTTCACAGGCAAGAAGGGACAATATCTCCTGAAAGGTTCTGACAGCGATATTACAAATCTGAGTTAGGTCAGATCTCAACCTGATTTGATGGTGTCAACTCTGTACCACCTTGCTCCTACACCTAGAGGTACAGGTCACCCAGCACAGCTTTGCTTCCAGTATATGTGAAATCCACAATTTTAACTCGTAAAATGCTATTTGGTGGAAAACCCTCTTATAAAGTCTGTGTAGAATTTTTCTGAGTATGTTGCTTCAGGCAGATGTTGCTATTAACTTTATTGAAGAGTTTAAGGCACTGCAAAGTGAACAGTTCCTCCTGCAAAGGTTTTTTCAGTCTCTCGTGCTCTGCCAGTGAAGAGGGGCACAAGAAGCTGGGAGGAAGGAGAGACAGGACACCTGACTCAAACTAGCCAAAGTAGTATTCCATACCACAGCACATCATGCCCATTATATAAATGAAGGGGAGTTACCTGGAAGGCCCAGATCACTGCTCAGATTTGGCTGGGTATCTATTGGCAGGTGGTGAGCAATTGTGTTGTGCATCATTTGTGTTTATTTTTTTTCCCTTTCTCCTTTTAGTTTTATATTCTCTCCTCTTATTATTTCCTTTATAATGATCATAATTATTAGTAGTAATAGTAGTTTTACATTATACTTCAGTTATTGGACTGTTCTTATCTCAACCTGTGAGATTTACATTCTTTCAGTTCTCCCCCCCATCCTGCCCAGAGTAAGGGGGGAAAAAGGGGAGGAGTTAGCGAGCAGCTGTTTGGTTCTGAGCTACCGGCTGGGCTTAACATACAACAGTTTTTTTCTATGCAGGTCAGGATACAACTGACTTTCTGGACTGTAAGCACACATTGTTGACTCATACCTAATTTTTCTATCCATTAGTACCAACTCCTTCTCTGCAGGGCTGATGATGGAATGGGACTGCGAAGGACTCAATCCGTTCATTCCCCAGTCTGCACTGATTCTGGGGGTTGTCCTCACCCAGCTGCAGGACCTTACACTTGGCCTTGTTGAAACTCATGAGGTTCATATCAGCCCACTCCTGACTATCAGGATTAATCAACAAGAAGAATATATTTTTATCTATCATCTATCTATCTATCTATGTATCTATCTATATCTATCTCTCTATCTATCTAATAAAATACGTGAGTTTGAATGCATATGTACATAGAATGTATATAAAATATGTACAACAATATATTCTATATATGTATACTCATCAAAATTTTGCATTATTGCAAGGCAGATATAGTACTGTACATTTGTAGCAGATTTAACTACTTTAGGTTTCGAAAGAAAAAGACCTTCAAAAAGCACAAGCACTACAAGTTTATTGAGCATCTAGCCAGCCTTGTATCTGAATGGCTGCTTCTATGTAAGTCATAATCTTAGAAACTGTGGAAGTCATCTTTTGGATTAGTATGAGTAGAGCCTCTTCAAAATTTGCAGCAAAAAGCAAAATCCTACTCTAAGCAAGTCCTCTAAAGTTCTGTGCAAATTAATTGGTCCATAACACAGGCTGGCAATAAATATTTCAGCACTTCATGTTAAAAACACTTGTAGTCAGGAACCAATACACTTGACTCCTTCTTAAAATGAAATATAGACATTTAAAATGGAAGTTCCAGGCAAAGATGGAGTCTATCACTTTCCAATACTAACAGACACCTAACTTCACAAGGCAACTTTTTTGTCATGAAAGCTTTATGTGTGCCAATACACCAGCACCAATCCAAATCCACAATACTGTGCCTAAAGAAATTGATACTTAATGTACCTTTTTGCACTCAATTGTTTGTTTTTTTTTTTGTGTGTGTTTTTTTCTATTTATTAAAAAAAAAAAAAAAAAAAAAGATTTCCTGGTTAATCAGATGTATCCAGTGGATTATATAAGTTATCATTTTTTACTCTGAGATTCTGTGGGGTTATTGCTGCTAAACTGAACATAATATATGGCAAAACAGGATGGTATTAAAAGAAATTAATGAATGGTATTAAAAGAGATTAACTGACCCTTCCTGGCTAGGAAAATATCTTTTTATTATAAAAATTCTTTCCTTGTCATCCTAACGTGATTTGAATCCCCCTGTTTTAAAAGCAATTGGTGTATCAAAAAAGATTACTTCACTTTTCTCTCTCATTTATTACTAATGTAAGGAAGTATGTAATAATTTAATTTATATTTCCCTGAAGAAGTGTAATTCAATGGATAATACATGTAGAGCTTCTGTATTATTAACATCTAACTGGAGACAGTAGAATACATATGGTACATACATAGTGGTTACAACTAAGTAAAAAGACCTGAGACAGAAGCTTTTCTATCATCACTTTGTACTGCTTAGGAAAATAATGGACCCTGAGGCAAAGCTGAGGGACTTCTTTATCTGCTATGATTAAAACAATTGATAACTCCCAAAGTGGTATGTTCAGCTGCTGTTCTCCATTTTATTGTCTAAGATACTAATGAGAAAACAGACACACTGCCTGTGCTATTTTGTTAATACCAGAAATCTTATTCCATTTGCTATTTATTCATGATTAGCCTACATTTCTATCATTGATTTCATGTTTTACAAAATGTTCCTTGTTTATCCCATCTGCTAAGTAATAGCATTACTGGTATGTCAGGTCTTTTGTGGTACCTGAAGACTATATTTACTACTACTGGTTCTATAGTTTTGCCTATTTATTCTCATCAGTATTTAACTATTAATCCAAGTTAGAAATAACCTGTGGTTTAGGTTAAAATGTTGCTTCCATATATGATGCATTGTTTATTTATAGAAATATTGAAGTGTTGAGTACAGTAGAGAAGTGCTCTCCACAGAGGAGTGTGGTAGAACAGTCTTCCCTGTAATCGTTCCACTGAAATGATGTTTGACACTAATCTTCAGTCAGCACAGACTTTGTTAACACTGAGTGTTATCCTTTCCAGTGGGATGAACAATGAAATATTCTATCTATCTAAGCAGCAACACATTGGAAGCGCAGGGATTGCTGGCTCAGCCAGTCACATGGAGGAGCACAGACAGAAGCCAAGCAATGACAGTGGAAGCACTGACTGTAGAAAATGAAGTATGAAATAAGTTTGTCAGGCTTTGGTGTCTGGTTGTGAGAAACAGTCAGGACAATTTAAGAGTGGTTGCCCGGGATATGAGATAATCACAAATATCAGACTCAAAAATTCACTTCTGATCAGCAACAACCCAGTAAAACTTTAAAATGTGTGCCTAACTATTCAATAGGTTATAGTTATTACTTTGTCTCCCTAAACATGCCATTAAATCACCACACAGAAGCCTTCGACCCACTACCTTTTCCACATTAAATGTTGTAATTTTATCTTCAAAGATACTTTTGACAGATGACCTTTATTTCTGTCCTATCTGGAATGCCCCCTTTTATGCTTGGTCAGTAAAACAATCAAAGCGTTTGACACTGTCCCACACAACATCCTTGTCTCTAAATTGGAGAGACATCAATTTGATGGATGGACCACTCGGTGGATAAAGAACTGGCTGGAAGGCCACAGAAAAAGAGTTGTGGTCAATGGCTCGATGTCCAGCTGGAGACCAGTAATGAGTGGTGTCCCTCAGGGATCGGTGTTGGGACCGGTCTTGTTTAACATCTTTGTTGGTGACATGGACAGTGGGATTGAGTGCGCCCTCAGCAAGTTTGCCGATGACACCAAGCTGTGTGGTTCGGTTGATACGCTGGAGGGAAGGGATGCCATCCAGAGGGACCTCAACACGCTTGTGAGGTGGGCTGATGCCAACCTTATGAAGTTTAACCACGACAAGTGCAAGGTCCTACACCCGGGTTAAAACAATCCCAGGCACAGCTACAGGCTGGGCAAAGAAGAGATTCAGAGTGGCCCTGCGGAGAAGGACTTGGGGGTGCTGGTCGATGAGAAAATGAGCATGGGCTGGCAGTGTGCGCTTGCAGCCCAGAAAGCCAAATGTATCCTGGGCTGCATCAAAAGGAGTGTGACCAGCAGGTCGAAGGAGGTGATCCTGCCCCTCTACTCTGCTCTTGTGAGACCTCACCTGGAGTATTGTGTGCAGTTCTGGTGTCCTCAACATAAAAAGGACATGGAACTGTTGGAACAAGTCCAGAGGAAGGCCACGAGGATGATCAGGGGACTGGAGCACCTCCCGTATGAAGATAGGCTGAGAAAGTTGGGGCTGTTCAGCCTGGAGAAGAGAAGGCTGCGTGGAGACCTCATAGCAGCCTTCCAGTACCTGAAGGGGGCCTATAGGGATGCTGGGGAGGGACTCTTCATTAGGGACTGTAGTGACAGGACAAGGGGTAACGGGTTAAAACTTAAACAGGGGAAGTTTCAATTGGATATAAAGAGGAAATTCTTTCCTGTTAAGGTGGTGAGGCACTGGAATGGGTTGCCCAGGGAGGTTGCCCAGGACTCGGAAGCTCAGCTCCCGCGAGGGGCTGACTCACAGGGGGCGGAGCAAGGAGGAGTGGCACCAGCTGGGAGTGGCTAAAAAACCTTCCCAGGGAGCGCGGCGAACAGAGCCGGCAAACAGAGAGCGTCGAGGCAGAGGGTCGAGGCAGTTTGCGCGGCAGTTCGCACGGGCAGGGGAGCGGGCAGGGAAGCGGGCAGGGAAGCGTTCCAACCGCCTCATCGAGAGGACTCGCCTGGAGTACAGCAGGGGGAAGGAGTGCTGAGGGATGTAGACGGATTGATTGACCAGATTGATCATGGTTACAACACGATCGAAAGCTGTAGTGAGTACTAATGTGGGTATCCAGACTGAGCCTTCCTGCAGACATGCAGCTGTGCAGGTCTCTGGCTGCAGCGAATGCCTGAGCCTGGCACTTGTATTGGAGGGAGCCAGTGACACTGCTTGTGTTCGCTGTGAGCAAATAAATGACCTGCTCAGGCAGGTGGCTGAACTGAGGGAGGAGGTAGAAAGGTTGAGAGCCATTAGAGAGTGTGAAAGTGAAATAGATTGGGGGAACCACACCCTAAGGCAGGGGCAGAGGGAAGTGGTTCAACAAGATATGGATCCCCTTCCCTCCTACCATCAGACAGAAGGAGAGAGCTTAATGGACAAGGATGGATGGAGGGAGGCTCCTCCTCAGAGAGGTAAGCGAAAACCCTCACAATCCCTTCCTCCCTCCCATTTGCCCTTGAATAACAGGTACGAGGTCTTGGAAATTCAGGGCCAGGTGAATGGAGATGGAGAGGCAAATCTATCTAGTGAGTCACCCAGGGCTAGTCACTCACCCCCATGCCTCAGAACTTCCCCAACCAAGAAGAAAAGAAGAGTAATTGTGGTGGGTGACTCCCTTCTGAGGGGAACAGAAGGGCCCATTTGTCGACCGGATCCACCCCACAGGGAGGTCTGCTGCCTGCCTGGGGCTCGGATTAGAGATGTTAAAAAGAAACTCTCTGAACTGGTGCAGCCGTCTGACTACTATCCGCTGCTGGTTTTTCAGGTTGGCAGTGACGAAATTATTACGAGGAACGTAAGGGCAATGAAGAGAGACTACAGGGCCCTGGGACGGCTGGTTAAAGGGTCTGGAGCGCAAGTGGTGTTTGCCTCCATACCTGTTGCAAGCGAGGGTGAAGGGATATATAAGAAAACTCTGCAGGTTAATGTATGGCTACGTGACTGGTGCCAAAGGCAGGGGTTTGGGTTTTTCAGTCACGGGCTGCTGTATGGGACACCTGGTCTGCTGGTGACAGGCGGGATACACCAGTCCCAGAGAAGAAAAAGGGTTTTGGGGCAGGAGTTAGCAGGGCTTATTGACAGGGCTTTAAACTAGTTATGAAGGGGGGAGGGGATTTAACTGGGCCTGTTGGGGACAAGCCCAAGAGGAACATGCTAGGGATTGAAGGATGGCGGGCTAAGGAGGACTATCAATCTCTTGTTTCACTTGTGGGAAAGGATAGCTTTTTAGACCCTGCCCTGCAGGGGAAAAAGGGTACTAGGACTGGCTCCCTGAAATGCCTGTACACCAATGCACGCAGCATGGGGAATAAACAGGAGGAGTTAGAAGTCTGTGTGCGGGCTAAAGGTTATGATCTAGTGGCAATTACAGAGACATGGTGGGACAGTTCACATGACTGGAATGTGGTCATGGATGGCTATGTCCTTTTTAGGAAAGATAGGTCAGCGAAGCGAGGTGGTGGAGTTGCTCTTTATGTGAGAGAGCAACTAGAATGTATTGAGTTCTGTCCGGGGTCGGATGAGGAGCAAGTGGAATGTCTGTGGGTACGAATCAAGGGGCAGACTGGCACGGGTGATACAGTTGTGGGGGTCTATTACAGACCTCCTGATCAGGACGAAGGAGTTGATGAGGCTTTCTACAGGCAACTGGAAGTAGCCTCGCAACTACATGCCTTAGTCGTTGTGGGGGACTTTAACTACCCCGATATTTGCTGGAAGACTCACACAGCCAGTCATTCACAGTCTAGGAGGTTCCTCGAGTGCATTGATGATAATTTCTTAATGCAAATGGTGGATGTACCAACTAGGAGAGCAGCGCTGCTAGATTTAGTACTCGCCAACAAGGAGGGTTTGGTCGAAGTGGTGACGGTCAATGGCAGCCTTGGCTGCAGTGACCATGAGATGGTGGAGTTTAGGATCCTGTGTGGGAGGAATAGAATACCTAGCAAAGCCACAGTTCTGGATTTCCGAAGGGCCAACTTTGGCCTCTTCAGTCAACTGCTAAGGGAAGTCTCATGGGAAAGTGTACTAGGCGGTAAAGGGGCTCAAGATAGTTGGTTAGCATTCAAGGACCACTTCTTCCAAGCTCAGGATCGGAGCGTCCCAATGAGTAGGAAGTCAAGTAAGGGATCTAGGAGACCGGCGTGGTTAAACAAGGAGCTGCTGGGCAAACTCAAGTGGAAAAGGAGAATCTATGGATTATGTAAGGAGGGGCTGGCCACTTGGGAGGAATATAGGACAGTTGTTAGAGGATGTAGGGAGGCAATTAGGACAGCTAAGGCCTCCTTGGAACTCAATCTTGCTAGTCGGGTTAAAGACAATAGAAAGGGCTTCTTCAAACACATAGCAAATAAAACTAACACAAGAGGCAATATAGGCCCACTGCTGAACGAAGTGGGTGCCCTGGAGACAGAGGATATAAAGAAGGCAGAGGTGCTGAATGCCTTCTTTGCCTCTGTCTTTACTCCTGCAGACTCTCCCCGAGGGCCCCAGATTTCTATAGCCCCAGAAGGAGTCAGGACAGAGGAGGAGTTTGCTTTGGTAGATGAGGATTGGGTTAGGGATCAGCTATGCAATCTGGACATCTGTAAATCGATGGGTCCGGATGGAATGCACCCACGGGTGCTGAGGGAGCTGGTGGAGGTCATTGCTAGGCCACTTTCCATCATCTTTGGTAAGTCGTGGGAAACGGGCGAGGTGCCTGAGGATTGGCGGATGGCAAAGGTCACACCAATCTATAAGAAGGGCAAGAAGGAGGACCCGGGTAATTATAGACCGGTCAGCCTTACCTCCATCCCTGGAAAGATGATGGAACAACTTATTCTTGATTCCATCACTAGGCATATCAAGGATGAGGGGGTCATTAAGAACAGCCAACATGGTTTTATGAGGGGGAAGTCATGTATGACCAACCTTATAGCCTTCTATGAGGAAGTGACTAGGTGGAGGGATGATGGTAGAGCGGTAGATGTAGTTTTTCTTGATTTCAGTAAGGCATTTGATACTGTCTCCCACAGCATCCTCATAGATAAGCTAAAGAAGTGTGGGCTTGATGATCAAGTAGTGAGGTGGATCGAGAACTGGTTGAAAGGAAGAAGGCAGAGAGTTGTGATCAATGGCGCAGAATCTAGCTGGAGGTTTGTGACTAGTGGAGTCCCTCAGGGGTCGGTGCTGGAACCGGTGCTGTTTAATATTTTCATCAATGACCTGGATGAGGGAACTGAGTGCACCCTCAGCAAGTTTGCTGGTGACACAAAACTGGGAGGAGTGGCTGACACACCAGAGGACTGTGCTGCCATTCAGCGAGACCTGGACAGGCTGGAGAGTTGGGTGGGGAGAAACTTGATGAAATTTAACAAGGGCAAGTGTAGAGTCTTGCATCTGGGGAAGAACAACCCCATGTACCAGTACAGGTTGGGGGTTGACCTGCTGGAAAGTAGTGAAGGGGAAAGGGACCTGGGGGTCCTGGTGGATAGGAGGATAACCATGAGCCAGCAATGTGCTCTTGCGGCCAAGAAGGCAAATGGCATCTTAGGGTGCATTAGAAAGGGAGTGGTTAGTAGGTCAAGAGAGGTTCTCCTCCCCCTCTACTCAGCCTTGGTGAGGCCGCATCTGGAATATTGCGTCCAGTTCTGGGCCCCTCTGTTCAAGAAGGACAGGGAATTGCTTGAAGGAGTCCAGCGCAGAGCCACAAAGATGATTAAGGGAGTGGAACATCTCCCTTATGAGGAGAGGCTGAGGGAGCTGGGTCTCTTTAGCTTGGAGAATAGGAGACTGAGGGGTGACCTCATCAATGTTTACAAATATGTAAAGGGTAGGTGTCAGGATGATGGAGCTAGGCTTTTTTCAGTGATATCCAGTGATAGGACAAGGGGCAATGGGTGTAAACTGGAGCATAGGAAGTTCCACGTTAACATCAGGAAGAACTTCTTTACTGTAAGAGTGACAGAGCACTGGAACAGGTTGCCCAGGGGGGTTGTGGAGTCTCCTACACTGGAGATATTCAAGGCCCGCCTGGACAAGTTCCTGTGTGATGTACTGTAGGTTACCCTGCTCTTGCAGGGGGGTTGGACTAGATGATCTTTTGAGGTCCCTTCCAACCCTTGGGATTCTGTGATTCTGTGATTCTGTTGTGAGTGCTCCATCCCTGGCAGTGTTTAAGGCCAGGTTGGATGAAGCCTTGTGTGGGATGGTTTAGTGTGAGGTGTCCCTGCCCATGGTAGGGGGGTTGGAACTAGATGATCTTGAGGTCCTTTCCAACCCTAACTATTCTATGATTCTATGAAACTAAAAAAAAACCCCAAAAAAACATAACATAATAAAAAGACCCCTTGCTACTAGTTTGGGAATGTCTGAAGCCATGAAAAAGAACTCATATTTTAATTTAAAATTACTCTTTGCACAAGAGGTTTCATATTTAACTAAGATCATGTGGACAAACCTGCAGACTAAAATAATTCACTGGGTGAAGCTGTGATGTCACTTCTCAGTGTTCACAGGACAGGAGAAACACCCAAATATGTGATCTGTAAAGGCTATCCCAATATTCCCATTACATCTCTGGGGTGGTAAAGTTACAGTACTTCAAAACAAGGTTTTAGCATGTTTTCATATATATCAATAATAGCCGTAAACATGGCTTCATGCATCTACTCTGACAGTCATGGGTAAAGAATAGAATAGTGACACTTTAGAAATAGTATATTTTTGAAAAGGATGTCGCTGATCTGCTGGCATTGTTTAGACATAAAAAAATGAGACGTCAATATTTTTGTTTCTGAATTGGTGCTAGCCATTCAGATTAGAAGAATTAATCTGTAAAAATCTAAATATGGTAGGAACATAACAAGGCTTAAAGGTAATAGGTGACTGGAACGAAACAGATAAGAGGTTGTCTGTTTCTATCGTTTATAAGGTGCTGTTCTGCTGACAGATAGGGTATGCCACAAAGTGACCACACACTAGTTGTAAAATATGCAGAATTTATTAAACAAGTACACTAAAGCCAATACACGCAGTAAAAGCAAGCACACTAATGTGAATTACGTAAATATATGTAGTAAGTACAATAAGGCAAATCAGAGACATAGGTATATTAGTAAAGTACCAAAGAAAGTTAGCAATGCATTAGATCATTAATGTATAGAGAGAACAGAGTTTAAGAAGAAATACATCACCAGCTACCACTGAATCATAATCCAGGCCCACACTTCCAGCTGGGAAGCCCTGTTGCAGCTAATGCCAGGAGCCTCAGGTAATCGGGAAAATTCCTATGCGGTGCATCCACCAATAGGTGAGGCTTCTCCCATGGCCACAAGAGGGTCCCACTTGTATACCCTTATCAAAACACCTGGCTTTATGCCAGATCTCTAATTGCTTACTTGTGGGACCATGCAGTTTTTCCTGATCTCACTGTTGTCCACTCTGAGAGTGTTCAGGCCAGGAGCCCCAGTGCAGCCAAGTATGAAGGTCATAGAACAGCTGTACACCTATGTTTTCCTTCCTTTTTCAGACAAACAGTCACAATGAGCACAAACATAGTCTGCCTGATACACTGTGGCAAACAACATCCTTTGTTATGGTTCTCGGTCATGAGAGGGGATCAGCTCCCAGATGGGTTCCCATCCATTACAGGTGCTCAAAATTTGATTAAATATTTCACTGGTGAAACATAAATATTTATTTCTCAAAATGGTATGCCTTATATACCAAATGAGATAGATAACTAATGCAGCATAATATCTCTCTACAAAATTCATAGATCTATGTTTATGCCATAGTAACTAAAATTCCATACATATGTTGAAAGTACCTGTTACAATTATTCTGTTTTATACCATTATGGAATATTCCTTCCTTTAAAACAATTTGTTCTACAATAATAGGGCTCACAACAAGTAGAACTCTTTTAATTCTGACTTTATTGCATGGTAGGCCATCTGTTTTAATTTCTCTGACCATTGTCAGATGCTTTAGTGATATAGCTGTAGGCAGCAGCCATAGCTCACATTTGGGTGTCTTTTCAAGGCAGAACGACTAGCATGTTTAAGCTCAAAACTTACTCTTTTTATTTGACAGATCAGTGGCAGTCCCATTAAAATAAGTTATATGCTTTTACATTAGCCTGACAAGGGATTACACTAAATAAAGTGTTTTTGACTGGCATGAGTTTCCTATTACTCAATTTGTCCTTTGCTGCCAGAATAGGGATATAAAAAGGAACATAACATAAAAAGTCCTTGTCCTCAAGCTCCTTGAAATTTCTTGGAGGACAGCAGTCCTGCAATTCATATGTATTCTTTATTTAGGCTTTACTAGCATGCTGTTTTCTAATCATGATAATACTAACATTTAGATGCATTTATTTCTCAAAAATAAACACCATTCTGCTTGTTAATTCACTAACAACAGTTATCTATTGACATTTCTACATGTGCACAGAACTACTCTTTCGTCTCAGACACCCATCTAAAAATAGAATTTTTGTCATTCAACACATGATACTATCATTTTTCTATTGTTTTTTATTTCCCTGCCAAGGTAAAAGCTGATGAACTCGGGCTGTTCCGTGATACTTTTAAGCTAAAAAACCCATGATATTGAACCAAGGTCACCGGTGGAATTGGACAGTTAGCAGCTCTGCTCTCAGTCACATGGTCTGGTTTCTAATGTGACCAACATTACATCATTCAACACTTTATGTGACCTTCAAAGAATTCAGTCTTTGTCACTCAAACTAAGGAATAAACTCAGTCAACACAGCAAGAATTATACGTGTCTCCAAATAGCCATTTTCAAAGGAGCTAAAAAATGTTCCCACCTGCTCAAGCAAGCATACAATGCCTGTCCTGATTGAAAATCACTCTTGCCAATTCCATTCCTGCTTATTTGAAGGGACACATCAGAGATTATCATGTCCATGTTGCCAGCTGGTATAGCCACCAGGAAAAGCCAAAAGCTAAAACAGGCCTAACCACTATACAGAATCTTTCAGTCCAGAGCTACAAAATGTTGCTTCTTTATACCATAGACGAGAAAAATCAAATTCTTGTGGTTCAGTGAGGCACAAAATAGTAACTCACAATTAAATCTAGTCTTTACACATCTTATCCCTGGTTTTAAATCAGCAACTCATGCAGTTCCTCAATTTCCATGGAGTCTGAGGTTTCTGCCTCACCAAATCAAAAGTGTGAAATTACTATGCTTTACATCTAACAACTCAAGTGAGTTCACACTGGCTACCCACTTGCAGACACTGAATGCCTAACTCCTTTGATCCAACTACACTAGCTCATTAAGCAATATTTTCTCAATATTTTTTGTATGCAAACATTGAACAAAAGGCTAAATATTGTACCAAAGTAGAGCTGAATACTGCACAGCAGGGTTTTATGATAGCAGCCAATTGCCTCCCCTGCAATTGGAAGACAGCTTGGGTAACTATTCTAAAAATTAATGAGCAATCAGTTCTAAATTAAACCAAGACCCATGTTTATATTTTTTCCCCTCACACCCTTTACAAGTCTGAATTTCAGTTACACTCACAAAGATAAAATGCAGCATTTGTCATGGTGTGTTGTAAAACATTATTAGTAGAGTGAAAAATCCTTTCTTTAGCAATTCCTTCACATTTTAAAGCTTTTATTTTCCCAAGCAATTTGAAAGGAAATGGGCTGTGATGAGGTTTACTGCCTCTGTACGAGGCTATAAATAGAAGGTTCCTGTCAGTCATTTCTAGAAACTATACAACCTCATTTTGAAACTGGAACAGAAGTATTCGAACTGTGAGACTCACAACTGTTCTGACATGCCATTTTCATATTGAACTTAGGTATCAACTATTGAGAAGGCATTCAGGTAGTATGAAACAAATAGAAGAGTAAACAATGTGAAAAGTATCATTGAGTGTTCTTCAGTAGCTCAATAAATAACAAGATATTTGTGTCTATGCAGCCCTCATAATTCCGCACCTATACCTCTGTACCAGTTCAGCTTCTAAATACTGATATAGAGCACAATAATGATAGTTAGATGTTAGGTGCACTTGCATATAAGCATGCAATGGTAGTTAAATATTGCAGGCACCAAAGTAGTTTTTAGATTAGACTGAGCAAAGGTGTTGTAGGATAAGAACACTATTCTAAACACGACTGCTTTAGGACAGGTGGCAGAACTAATAGAAATCAATTTCTTGCACACTGATGTTCTAATTTCTTAACTGCCCCCTCTTTCCCTTCCTCCTTCTTTAACTCCAGCCTAAAAAAACTGAAGCAGGAATTAAAGAAACCTTAGAGACTGCCAAAAGCATCAAAGTTGCAAAAGTTACCCTGTAAGAAAACTTTCAGAACATTTTAATTTGCTGTGTAATTTCCTCCTCCCGGTGTGAATTTGCCTCATTTTGTACATACACAGTTTATTGCACATGTATGTACCTACTGTAAGAAATCAATGATATGTACCACCAAATTTTGGTTTTTACTGTTTCCTTTGTATTGGTGAAGAGCAAAATCACAAAAGCTAATTCTGCTAAGTTTAACTCTGCTAAAATTCTAAATATGTTGAGATTAATTAATGTACAATGAATCACAGAATAAATAGGAATAAGATGCAATGTGGTTTTGTAAGTCAGAAAATAAATTATCACAGTAATAGTAGCCATTTTGATACTGAATAGCAGTCACATCATGTGTTACTCTGACATTCAGACCTAGATTTTTCCTTCTCATTTTCCAGCATATCTCAAACAAAAAAAATCCCCATATTTAGTTTTCAGATTAAAAAAAAAAAAAAAAACACAACAAACGATGACATGAAATGTGAAAAAAAAACCAACCCCAAAACCAAAATGCAGGATTATATCATTCTTATAATTTTTGTGCCTTCTTTTGCATAAGAAGTTGATGGTAAAATGTAGAGGTTTGTTTGGTTTATATTAGTATATCTAAAGAAACTTCCAACAAAAGGCATTTTATTCAATGAAAAAAACCCACCTGTGAAAATTAGAACATACCACAACTGCATTACAATTCAGCTATTATGGGTCAACCAGGTGATAGTAGTTAGATAAAATATGCTATCTGTTGTGGAGTTCAGCTGTTATCTGCAAGCACACTCTTGAGCTTTGTGAAATAGATAAGAGGAGACACTTCTGAGCTGGTGGAAAATACATGAACTGATTTAATATATTTAGTATTGACAATGTGCTTAACGTTATACAAAATATAGTAGCCTTCGGAACTGCCTTTTTGCTATTTGGGCAAATCATTATTATATGATTAACTTTTCCTAATACTTCCCATATACTTATATAAAAATCTACTGACATTGATTTTTTTTAAGCAAACGTACATTTATTGCATACATATATTTAATTTTAAAAATATAATTGTTCTTAAATTCAAGCTAAAAATGTGAAACTTCAGTGAAATTAATAAAAATCTGAGATTTTTTGCTTAGGTGTTGCTAGTTAAATAACCTCATTAGAGTATCTATCATTACTAATTTTTTTTTATTATTCTGATATAATCATCCAAACCTGGACCATACATTGCATACATCGGGTATTGGATCTCTGAGCTGGAATATTATATCTGTGTTCATTCAATCAGCAGAGTTGGGATACAGAAACTTCATGTCTGTATTTGTTTTCCTGGCAGGAGTTATCAGGCACAGAGCTGTGCAAAAATAGTTTTAATTCTTCTAGACCCAAGATATGCCAGCTCAGGAGATCCTGTACCAAACTCAGCTATTTACAGATAATATATAATGCTTGCAGGGGAAAAAAAACAACAAAAAAACCGGGGGGGGAGGGGTGTGGTTAGAAGACTTTTCTGTAACAATCATCAAAGATAAGCCAAGACACAGTATCTGGGTATCTTGACACCTTAATATTGTATGTGCTGTCATCCTTTACACTTGTAGTTTCTTGTATGGTTTTCTTTACATGTTTCGTTTCAGAACATACATGCTGCAAAAGGAGAAAAAAAATCTTTGTATTGCATAGGGGAGTTTTTTGCTTTCTTGGAAAACACCACATGCTGGAAGACTACCACAAATCTTCCTGAAAGTGAGTAATTTGGTATATTTCATACAGCTCACCATATGAAATGCTTATTACTGGTAGCTTAAGTTTTTCCATCATAAGCTAATGTTAGCAATTTATTTATCCATCATTATTATGTTATGTAAACAAGAAATAGGAGCCATAAATAGGGAGACAAACATATGTAAGCTTTTGAAAAGCCTGTGTTTATCTGACTAAAAAAGTCTAGGGGTCTAGGAACATACTAGGGCATTAGTGTCTAATTGATTTTGTATCAGTTGAGAAAAAAAAAACATAAAAAAAACCCTATATTTAGGAAATCAGAAGCAATCTATACAAAAAGTATAAGAAAACCCTGAACGCACACAAGTCAATGGGACCCGATAAAATCCATCCACAGGTCCTGAAGGAGCTGGCGAGTGAAGTTGCTAAGCCACTGGCCATTGTATTTGAAAAATCATGGCAGTCAGGAGAAGTTCCCAATGACTGGAAAAATGGAAATATAACCCCCATTTTCAAGAAGCGGAAAATGGAAGACCCGGGGAATTACAGACCAGTCAGTCTCACCTCTGTGCCTGGCAAAATCTTGGAGCACATTCTCCTGGATGGCACATGAAAAACAACAAGGTGCATGGTAACAGCCAGCATGGCTTCACTAAGGGGAAATCCTGCCTGGCCAATTTGGTGGCCTTCTGTAATGGGGCTACAGAACTGATGGACAGGGGTAGAGCAGCTGATGTCATCTACCCGGACTTGTGCAAAGCATTCAACACTGTCCCACATGACATCCTTGTCTCTAAATTGGAGAGACATCAATTTGATAGGTGGACCACTCGGTGGATAAAGAACTGGCTGGATGGCCACACACAAAGAGTTGTGGTCAATGGCTCGATGTCCGGCTGGAGACCAGTAACGAGTGGTGTCCCTCAGGGATCGGTGTTGGGACTGGTCTTGTTTAACAACATGGACATGGACAGTGGGATTGAGTGCGCCCTCAGCAATTTTGCCAATGACACCAAGCTGTGTGGTTCGGTTGATACGCTGGAGGGAAGGGATGCCATCCAGAGGGACCTCAACACGCTTGTGAGGTGGGCTGATGCCAACCTCATGAAGTTTAACCACGACAAGTGCAAGGTCCTACACCTGGGTTAAAACAATCCCAGGCACAGCTACAGGCTGGGCAGAGAAGAGATTCAGAGGAGCCCTGCAGAGAAGGACTTGGGCGTGCTGGTCAATGAGAAAATGAACATGAGCTGGCAGTGTGCGCTCGCAGCCCAGAAAGCCAAGCGTATCCTGGGCTGCATCAAAAGGAGCATGACCAGCAGGTCGAAGGAGGTGATCCTGCCCCTCTACTCTGCTCTTGTGAGACCTCACCTGGAGTATTGTGTGCAGTTCTGGTGTCCTCAACATAAAAAGGACATGGAACTGTTGGAAAAAGTCCAGAGGAGGGCCACGAGGATGATCAGGGAACTGCAGCACCTCCTGTATGAAGATAGGTTGAGAAAGTTGGGGCTGTTCAGCCTGGAGAAGAGAAGGCTGCGTGGAGACCTCATAGCAGCCTTCCAGTACCTAGAAGGGGGCCTATAGGGATGCTGGGGAGGGACTCTTCATTAGGGACTGTAGTGACAAGACAAGGGGTAACGGGTTAAAACTTAAACAGGGGAAGTTTAGATTGGATATAAGGAAGAAATTCTGTCCTGTTAGGTTGGTGAGGCACTGGAATAGGTTGCCCAGGGAGGTTGTGAATGCGCCATCTCTGGCAGTGTTCAAGGCCAGGTTGGATGAAGCCTTGTGTGGGATGGTTTAGTGTGAGGTGTCCCTGCCCATGGGAGGGGGGTTGGAACTAGATGATCTTAAGATCCTTTCCAACCCTAACTATTTTATGATTCTCTGATTCTATTATACAGATTAATCTTCTAAATAATGCTGAAAACGAGTAATTAACCCTGAAAATAAATGGTAAAGTTCTTACTTTGAAAATGTTTAAATCAAGATGTTGAATATTCTAGTAATTGTAGATATGCTGATATTTTACAGAAGATTATAAAAGTCAGAATAATATACATAGACACATATATGTAGACACAGAAAGAAACAAAATTAGGCTAAAACAATTTATGCCTGTGTTACTGGAACATGCAATACATTTCATATTCTTTGAGATAAGATCTTAAAAAATGTAATAATTAAACATTTTATATGCAGAAAAACAGAATATATTAAGGGGTAAATCAGGGAGTTTTCAAAACTGACAGAAGAGAAGGAGGTACAGAGTTAGAAACAGCCCAGTCTTACAAGAACAAGGATTTGAGTTATTTGTTTGCCTGAAGCAATGTGAGTCTTTTTAATTCCTCTCCTTCACAAAAGGATATGTCAGAAACATTTCTGGGAGGTCCTGTCAATCTACTTTATATAAACAATTAAATAGTAACAGGAAGATAAACAGAAAGCTGAGGTTTATCTCCTGGCTGTATGCTCTAATCATCAGTCTATAGCAAGACTCTTGGGTCTTATAAGCGTTTGAATAACTTCCTATATTGAGCAGAATGTCTGCAGCATGATGTACTGCATAAAATCCAAGTCTAAAATCCTTAGACTTAAATATTCTGGGACCTGTATTTAAAAATGAAAAATGGTAATGTAAAGCTCCACAAATACAGAATGGATCTCTCTCTCTATTCCTTGTCGAAAAGTTTAGCCCCTGAAGCTTCATGCAAAAGGAGTCACAGCACCTTTTGCAGCTCAAGATAATCATTAAATGTTACCTGAAAGTTGCAAATTGTGCCATGATAATGGAAATGCAAAATCTGAACATAATAATCATTGAGAAAATCTCATTCAGCTCCAGAGAAGACAATCTGAGAAAATGCAAAGGATTTAGGTTCATCTTACAATTTAGCTTCAGCTCTACAGTTACCCTACGGCAAACAGATTGGTGGTGGAAAAAAGATTAATTAGACCACACTTGCTGGCTACCCCATTTTCAGGTACTATAGCAATAATGTAGCTCCAGTAGGTTCCTCATGAAGGAATACAGCTAGATTAAGGTCACGACGCTGACATGTGTACACTCTTGCAATTAATGCCATTGGGTGTTCTTTGATGCCTCTCCAAAGTGCACTAAAAATACTGGATATCCAGTTACCCCTCACAAAGCCAGCCAAGGATCACAAAGGACTGAAAACAAATATACTCTGTATCTCACTTTCCTTCTAAAAGGCACTTAACTCCAGTGACAGCAAAGGGTAAACAAAAACAAAAAAAACATTATTAAGGAGATATTAAATATGGAAGACAACTAACATTTTAAGTAATGGGGAAGTAGAAAAGGGGGGTGGGTGGGTTGTTTTTTGTTTATTTCTTTGATTCTTAATTCCCTTATGAATAAGAGGGTAGTTTCCTCCCTCCCCCAGAGATGGGATTCTTTTGATTAGCTTCTTATTTCTGAAAAATATTACAAGAAAATAATAAGTAGCTAAAGCTAATTTATTTTAGCAGTTATTGAATTGCCTAGGGAACCTTAGAAACACATAGTTCAAAACTGGTGTAATAGAAAACCTGTGTATTAGTTACAAATATCCAATCCTGTCTCTGATATGCATATTTACTATCATTATTTTATATCAGCTGCTGGAATACTATTCAGTCTTTCATTATAAAATAGAGAATGTGGGCATCTAGGTGATTTCTGTATTATCAGATCAAACTGGGTGTCATGGTTTAAGCCCAGCAGGTAATTCAGAACCATGCAGCTGCTCACTCACTCCCCTTCTCCCCGCCTCCTTCCTCCCCCAGCTCCCAGAGGGATGGGGAGGAGAATCAAAAGAATGTAACTCCCCAGGGTTGAGATAAGAACAGTCCAGTAACTGAGGTATAACACAAACCACTGCTGCTACCACCAATGATAATAATGATAGGGGAAATAACAAGGGAAGAGAATACAACCACTTATCACCCGCCGACCAATACCCAGCCTGATCCAAGCAGTGATCTAGCCCTTCCAGTTAACTCCCCCCAGTTTATATACTGGGCATGACGTGCTGTGGTATGGAATATCCCTTTAGCTAGTTTGGGTCAGGTGTCCTGTCTCTGCTTCCTCACAGCTTCCCCTCCTCCCTGGCAGAGCATGAGACTCACAAAGTCCTTGGTCAGACTAAATATTACTTAGCAGCAACTAAAACCATCGGTGTTATCAGCGTTGTTCCCAGGCTGAAAATCAAAACCACAGCACTGCACCAGCTACTAAGAAGGAGAAAAATGACTGCTACTGCTGAACTCAGGACACTGGGCAAACTCAGAGTGGCTAAAAATTGTCATCAATTTTAAGATGTCCTGGTTAAAATTAAGGGTGGAGTTGAAGACAGAGCACCTCCAGCAAAGCTAACATAAAGCTGACAAAAAGATTAGGCTTACAATAATCACTATAATTTAAATGTTGGATTTTTTTTTTCCTTTCTCTCTTCTCACTATATAAGTCAGGCACATACTGTATGCTTCCTGAATAACAGCAAAGGCATGCAAAATACAACAGTTACTAAACATTGCCATGATGATACCACAGATTGAGCCACTACAACTGCATGGGAAAAACTTGTAACTAAGTGGTATCAAAGTTATGGTTACCAACTATTGATTAGTGGAGGATTTTAAAATTAAGTGACAACGTTTTTTTTCCTGATGGACTGTTTTCAAATCTTACAATGGCACTATCCAAGCAAGCTGTTCTACACAAGATTCACAGTTCAGAGTTAGGAGACATTTTTCTGGTTTTCACTACTAATGGGAATTCAGTTTTCATCTTCCTGTTCTATGGGGAATATTTAAAAGTTCCAAAATTAGAAGAAAAGGGTACATTTGCACTTTAATCACTTGTCTGGATTTGCTGCACATAAATCAGACATTTAAACCCCACCAGCATATCAGAAATTATAGAGTTACTGACATCACTTAGGAATTTTATATATATTTTATGTCACAGCAATTGTGAGTCTTTTTTCCTTTTCCTTTTTCAAGTTTGGAATGATAATAAAAGGAAGAAAGAAAAAGGAGCTTTAACTCTATGATTTGTTGGAAATAAAATCACAGCAATTATAAAGCCAAAACCCTCAAAAGAAAAAAATACTGTACAATAATACTAAAGAAAAACAACAGAGAGGAAAAAAAAAAAAAAAAAAGAGAGAGAGAGAAGAAAAAAAATAAAGTTATGCACTGAAAATGCCAGATACATCAATTTGACTGTAGATATGCATAGGATTTACTCAGACCAAAACAGGACTGCTTCATGTCTGCCTGCCAGCACTGACACCCACTAATCCTCAACAAAGCCTTTCTGACAGAATCACTTCGCAGTACTGGCAAACTTTCAGGGAATATATGATTATTTTAAATTTTGGTTATGTAATTCTAGGAATCCTGTACAAGTTGTAATTACTCCCAGAGTGCTGCAAGTCAGTGTTAGCAAGAGATTTAGTTGGTTATCCTCTTTACTTATGTAAATGGAAAAAACCCACTCTGATTACTGGTCATTGCTCAGAGAGGGGAGGAGGGATGGGAGGGATGGTCCTTGAGGCAGTAAATTACTCTTTATTTTTGGATTATAAACTAGTTAAACACTTGAAGTGTGTTGAACTGTTTTCTGTTTTATCATCATAGTGCATCTTTAAAATTGGTATAAATATATTTCTCATTTCATAAGCCTTACTTTGAGCTTTTGTGGAATATTAAGTTTATATGTACACGCCGAGCTTTTTGTATATCACAAATATCATTTCTGATACACAAAAATCCTCCTCAGTGCCATGAACTCCTTATACATTGACATTGATTAAAATTATAAAGTTGATAGAATTAAAGTTAAAAAATAGGTATGTTCCAAAGTAGGACAAAATAAAATCATAATAAATTGTCTTCATTATCTTCAGAAACTCATAAGCATCCACCATCATAATCTAATATTTCTGACTAGTTCCTCATAAAAAGAATACTGAAAGACAGACTTGACAGCACAAGCTTAGCAGATGAGCCCATCCAAGTACATTCATTTTCAAGCTGAATAGTAGTAGTTTGGTTACTTATTTGATCTCATATACAAAAGCAGTAGAGATTCACCTACCAATGTTTCATAGTCACTTCTGTATGTAAAAGTACATAATTTTTTTAATAGAAATTATTTAGATAACCTTTCACAGATTTTAAGGAGTGATATTATACTGGTTGGTAAAGCACAGCAAATATGGGGTGTTCCATAACAACTGCAATTTTTGTAGAGTTCGTTATATCTATATTTTCATTATATGTTTTATCAGTATTTAACCTACCACATATATATATTCAGTAGCTCATGTTTCTTGTTAAGAAGTCCCTCTATGTTATTTTGCTTTTCAGAGAAAAAAAAAAAAAGGCTCATTATTCCATATCATTTTTATAGCATAACTATTTTGAAAACACTATTTTAAAAAAATTAACCCAGAACAGCGAGTGCAAATAATACCTGTCTGAAAAGATAACAACAGTCTATATTTTCCCTCCAGTACATTCTAGCTACTCTCCCTGGCAGATTGCTTCTAAAACAGCTCTCAGCTCCCATTGAGAAAAAGTATCTGCTTTTTTCCAAGCACATTCTTCAAAAATCTCCATCATTTCCACAATCTGCTGGCTTCTATAGCTAGGTAGGGATTAAGATCTGCCTGGCAGTCACTCACATTAATTCCACAGAGGAGTGGCAAAGTCAAATGGTGCTCCATTGCCAAGAATTCAGCAGCACTGCTCCCATGCAGTCAGCTTCCCTAGGGATTGATTGCTACCACAGCAGCAGAGGATTTCTGTGCTAATCTCCTCTAACTATTGTTGACCTATCTCTGCCATCCCCTCCCAAGTAGACAATAAATCAAGCACATTTTACATGAAAAATGAAGTAATTATTCAGTGAATCCAATGGCTAATTGCACACAGAAGCCTCTGGGAGATGTGGGATAAATCCATGTCTGATTTCGAAAGGCAGAGAAAAAAAAAAGGAAATGAAGTTAATAACTCTTCCGACTGAGAGGGATTGAAATGCACCATTTCTTCACAAACAAACCCCCATACCCCGCTTCAGGAAAATATAAAATTCCTGCTATATATTTTATCTTTACAGCAGCAACATGGGTAATTTTAAGGGAACACTGCACCTAAAGCAACCAGTTTCTGGAGAGAAATATAGGGCTTAAACCATGATAGGGCTGCAGCTTCTTATGGCAGGTATCATTATTACATGTTATTTAAACCTTCTCTTTTTTATACCCTCCTCACTTCCCACCTGCTCTGCAACTGTATACTTCTGAGTCCCAGAATTTCTCATTCGATTTAATTCAGTTCACTTGCTATCTCTTTCCCCATCTGCTCTTGATTGTGCCTTATCCGGCCAAACTCTCCCCAAACTCCAATGACCTGTGTATCTCTCTGGCTGCTTAAACACCATGTGCCTGAGCTAGCTGACTTTTTCAGCTGCATTGTAGAGGGACAGGAGAAAAGGGACTGGGAAAAACAGATTAATTCCCTTGCTTCCATTTGAATTCCTAGCCAGCCTTTGCTCAAAGTAGATCACATCAGGTGTGATGTTTAGTTTTATCCTTGCAGCTCTAACCTGAATGAAGTAATTTTGTCATATTTGAGCACAACATTTCATCATCTGGGCAGTAATAGGAGCTGTAGGAGACCAAAACATGCTCAGTGACTTTTTTTAGAAGTAATAGTAGTGAAGTCCTGGTTTGTATCTGCTGAACATACGTGATTTTTCAATTTTGCTAAATTTGCTTGGATTGGCACAGGGTAGCATAACAAACATCCATGACACAAATGCCACCCCTCTGCCAATTTTTGAGGTCACTTACAACCTAGTTTTGAAAAACACATTTTTCTCCAGCCTAGCTGCTGAGAACAGCTGAACCATTTTGGTGGATTTTTTCAGTGTGTCGTCCTGAGGTAACTAGCCAGCATGGAAAGTTTTAGCCTAAATAGTTATAGAAGCTTCCAAGGCTCATATATTTAGCATGAGACATACATTTTCACTTATTTCCTAGGTTCTCCCATAGCAGTTACAGTCATCTGACATATATATAGGGCAGTGCTGAGGTTTTGCCCACAATTCAAGACACCATCAGCAGTACACAGCTGATTAGGTATCTTAAGTGAAACGGGAAAAAAAAAAAAAAAAGAAAGAAAAAGCTCAAAATCAAAAGCTTTTCAGTTAGTTCTTTAAAAATGTGACATTTAAAAAATTGCAGTGACTTTTAAAATTAAATTTGGATACCAGTGCTTCTCTTCTCTTTATTGGTTAGACTTCTCAGCAGGGGCTACAAGACTAGTTACATCGGGAGAGCTAATATCATAAGAAAGGAAAAGAAGAACTGAAATCTCTGACCTGGAGTTTTTTTGGCTACCTGAAATAAACCACATTTAGACTCAGAAGATTTGTATTAAAGCTTTTAGTTCAGCAGTAGAACTTCTAGATTTTTTTAAAGCAGAAAACAGGAGACATTTGCCTAAAAGTTATAAGGTTTTAATACAGAGAAATATTCAAAACTAAAAAGCTCTTGGGCATCAGAGGATCTGAGGCAGTTGGATTTGATCAGATAAAGAGGAAGGCAGTTATCTACATAACAAAAAAAAATCTACTAAGGAAAAACATTTCCTTTCATGATATCTTAGAAACAATCAGACATCAAAATATTACTTTCATGCAGCCATGTTTTATTATCTCCTTAGGCTTAACCAACACACAGGGATGACTTGGAGACACTTAGAAATTAAAACTTTGTTCTTGCTATCTATGTTTCCATAAGTCCTCTTTAAAAAGTTTCACTTTGTTAGTCTACTGTACATGATTATGTAAAGCTAACACAGTTGTTTTCTTTTCAGCATAGCACAAAAAATGACACATGTCCCAGATATGACAGATGATACAGGTAGTGTTACAGTTATTGCAGCAAAGATGGGAAAGCTGCAAATTTGCACGAATCATAGAATCATAGAATCATAGAATAGTTAGGGTTGGAAAGGACCTCAAGATCATCTAGTTCCAACCCCCCTGCCATGGACAGGGACACCTCACACTAAACCATCCCACCCAAGGCTTCATCCAACCTGGCCTTGAACACTGCCAGGGACGGAGCACTCACAGCCTCCCTGGAATCAGTACTACAGGTGAACAGATAGATGGGCACATTCAGTGGACATTATACTATATATGTGTTTGTGTGTGTGCATGCACTAGAAACTAGAATTGTTATATTACTCTTACCTCTTTTTAATAACT
Organism: Lathamus discolor; assembly: GCF_037157495.1. NCBI lineage: Eukaryota > Metazoa > Chordata > Aves > Psittaciformes > Psittacidae > Lathamus > Lathamus discolor. The sequence goes on along the minus strand of NC_088887.1, from coordinate 88,584,430 downwards.
TCTTTTTCAAAACACTTCTGATTTATTTTGGTTTTCCAAAACCAAATTTCTGTCATCATTTCAGAGCACCTGAATGTCACTCTCTCCGCCTATAACTTGAGAGGATAGGAAAAACAGGAATAACCTACTTTGATGCATTCGTATACCTCATGTTTTCTCTGATGTTGATTAGTTAGACAGAGGAAGGGCACTTAAAAGAAGGTGGTAAACTAGTTTGCTCTGAGCTTTGTACTAACATGGCTAGCACATCAGTTAGCCTGATTATGTATATACAAGCCTGAAACATAAACAACATATTGAGTCAATGGCAATATATTATTGTCACTTAAAGACAAATTTAAAAGCGGGGGGGGGGGGGGGGGGGAAATGTTTTTAATTCTAATTTCTGTTGAAAACATGAAGACATTAAGAAAAATGTAATTTTTAATGCAGTACAAAATAGCTCATTTTTATGCCCAAATGTACCAATTTAAGATTTCCAATAACCAGTATTTCCTCTTAATTATATTGAAGATGGACATCTACACAATTACATGTATTTACAAGATCAAAGCCCAGCTATGTCATATTAAATCCTAAACATATTTTATATTTACATATTTGAAATATTTTTCTGGCAAGATATCTTGCCACCAAGGAAACGCAAATGAGAGCAGTAAATGTACTAGCTTCTTAAATACTACACTTTGCAGAGAAAATGCATAACTGGGAATAAGACAAAGGAACTAAGAAATCTGTCTCTTTTCAGAAATGTGTATGTGTCTTAAGTTGTACAAAGTGTCATTTCAGTATAATTTTTTTATATCTAAAAACTTTTTTAAAAAATTTGTAATGTTGCATGTCTTAAACAGTTAAATGCTATGATCTCAGTGCTGTTTTCTTGCACTGTAATCTGAAAGAATTTACATATATTGGGTAGAAGCTATTAATGACTTTGAAATACTTTACTAATCACTTTTTCTTTTGAAGTATTTGTTTAATCAGTATGGAAACTCTGACTTCTAGAAGAGGTTGTTGTTTTTTCCATAATCACCTTCAGTACTTCCACACCGTCTCTAAAGGAAATGTTGTTTTTAACTTCACATTTGTTTTCTAAATACTTATTGCTATTCTAAAACTTTTCTTTAAGCCTCAGGAAAGACAAGCTTACATCACTGTGAAAAAAAATGTACTGCTACGTACTGAACTAAATATTCAACCTCTGAACCTCTAGCAACTCATTTCTTGGTGTATTCCTTATACAAGACTAGGCAGTGATAAGGAAGTGCGTTTTATGATAAAGCACTGAATCTGGCACACTAAAGATAAATAAGAGTTACTGATAGCTGCTCTAGTTTTGCTGCACTGTATGCGAAGGTGGGTTTGTTTCCATCTCCCTGTCACATACCTGAAAACAAAGGGGCTTATCCCTCCTTAATCTCAATGGGTTACCTTCATAAGCTCTTTAAAAGTTATATATGGAAGCTGGAGTAAGCCGATTAGCAATGGTTGTTTGCAATCGGACATCAGCAAAGTACAAAATAATATTGCAACATTACTGAGAATACAGAATAAGGATAGTAACAGTGGGAAGATACAGCAGTGTTCAGACATAGAAGGATCACATAAATTCAGAAAGCAGCCATGTACATTTCCAAATACTGTCTCTTCCATCCTAAACAGCCATTTAAAGTTTCCTGATTTTGAAGAGGGCACCTTTGCTGACACTACTCAGACTAGAAAAGCTGCACTTTGGAAAACTTCTTAGGTATATATTTAATCTTTCTCAAATTTTGACTTTCTGAAGTTCTAAAACAATGATTGATAGGACTCAGTTATGTCTATTAGGTATATTTTATTGAAATACCATCTGTATGCCTAACACTTTCCAAAGTACATTTTATAGTTTTCTACTGGATTAATACAGCTTTAAAAAATTCATACAAGTATTTTGCACTGGAACATTCCCTCACTAATAATAACAGTACTGTGAATATAGTTCGGTCGTGATATCATAGAATAATCACAGATTCATAGAATGGTTTGGGTTGGAAGGGACTTTAAGGATCATCTAGTTCTAACCCCCTGCCACGGGCAGGGACACCTTCCACTAGACCTGGTTGCTCAAAGCCCCATCCAGCCTGGCCTTGAACACTTCCAGGGATGCAGCAGCCTCAACTTCTCTGGCCAACCTCTGCCACTGTCTCACCACTCTCACAGTAAACTTTTTCTTTCTTATATCTAATCTAAATCTATTGTCATTCTTTTTAAAGCCATTCCTCCTTGCCTTATCACTACATGCCTCAGTAAAAGGTCCCTCTTCAGCTTTCATGTAGGCCCCCTTTAGGGACTGGAAGGCTGCTATGAGGTTTATCCAACCCCAACTTTCTCAGCCTGCCTTCACAGGAGAGGTGCTTGATCCCTCTGATCATCTTCATGGTCCACCTCTGGATTTGCGCTGGGGACCCCAGCGCTGAGCACAGCACTCCAGGTAGTGTCTCACAAGAGTGGAGCAGAGATGGAAAATCACTTGACCTCTCTTGACCTGTTGGCCATGTTCCTTTTGATGCAGTCAAGCATACAGTTGGCTTTCTGGGCAGTAAGCGCACACTGCCAGGTCATGTTGAGCTTCTTGTTAACCCAAACCCCCAGGTCCTTCTCCCCAGGGCTGTTCTTTATCCATTCCCCACCCAGCCTGTATCTGTGCTTGGGATTGCCCCACCCCAGGTGTAGGACCTTTCACTCGACCTTGTTGAACTTCAGGAGGTTTGCATTGGCCCACCTCTCTAGCCTGTCAAGGTCTGTCTGGATGCCACCCCTTCCCTGGACAAGACATATATCTTCTCTCTCAAATCTAGCCATAAACCCAAAATAGAGCAAATTAGGATGCCTAATGTCCCCTTCTGAACAGATTTTAGACTGCCTTGCATTCTTTGAAATGGCATATTTGTCATGTTTGCCCATTTGTCAGTCCTGAATAATACTGAAAATTGTGAGCACAGAAGAAAAAGGGAGCTGACTAAAAGTGAAAATAAGGCAGAATAGCATATAATGTTAGCTAAAGTTCTGTACAATTCTCCTCTGAGATAAGACAACCTTTTGATTTAATTTTTCCTGACAGTTCCATATAATACCATAATAGACAGAATGTCCTTGGTTATCACTTTTGCTTCCTCTCACTGTCCTTGTCTAGTGCAGATGCTTTGTCTGGACCACATCACTTCTTAGACAAAGCAAATAAACTAGAAAGTTTTTTACCCACAGTTTTTAGTTAAAGTAATATGAAAGGCTTAGCTATGATTTTTGTTGCAATTCTAAGTATTGAATTACTTTATTTAACATACCACATTGTAGGAAGTGGAACTAAGGCATATGGCAACTGCCAGTAGTTAAATGAGCATATATGCTGACTTTCAAGGCTAGACTTTCCCCCTGTTAACATTAGAAACCCTCAAGGGTATGCTCAGATATGCACACAGGCTAAGCTCCTAAACATTCCGAGCATGTTAGCATATCTGTATAATTGTGTTGACCATAGCCAAGCACACAACAATCCAGACTTTATATTAATTCCTAAATATTGTAAGAGTGTTTTGAGACTTTGCCACAGCTGTGCTATAGAAAAACAGTGTGGTCAGAAATAATGGGTGCCCTGAGTTGGTGAAGTGAAGCCATCTCTTCACCTTGTAATACAGATATAGCTGGAGATACTAGCATAGTAACTTACAGGTAGAAAGGTATCTAACCTTTGGGTGATAGATGACAATTAACCTTAGGGGAGTTGATGTTGGGAAGTTGATGGTAAATGCTAATACTCAGATCCTGAAAGATGTTTTAATGAAATATCCACAGTAATACATGATGTTTGGGTGGATTAAATCATACAGCATATTTACACAATTTAAACTAATTCCTAATGTGTAAGTGAGGACAGCAAACATTGGTTTCTCTTAACATATTCCTGCACACCTGGATAGGGAGAAGAAAAAAATAGAAATATTCATTTAATGATTTCTCTTTTCAGTCCTACTTTCAGAATGAGAAACTCTGCTAGATTTTTGGCTGCTGACTTGCACATCATAATAATAAAAAAACCTTAGCTTTGGTGATATTTAACTCACAGAATTTAGTCCAAGTGTGATGCTAAATATTTTCCATAAATATCATGGAAAGGGTAAAAAAATAAAATAATTTTAAATGCTACATGTACGAGGTTATCACCCTATCCTTAAAACAATGGCATTTTTAAATTTCAGCTTGCAACAAAGATATTACAAGAATGTACAGTTCTAATAATTATAATTGTTACTTATCTTTCCATCCATAGATCTCTAGTTCTTTGTTAATATGGTCATTTTACCTCTGAGAAAACAAGACAATGACAAGTGACGTTTCTTTTCCCATAATATACCTGTAAAGATGGGGAAAAAACCCTTCATTTTTTTATTTTAAATTTCATCTTGCAACAAAGATATTACAAAAATGTACAGTTCTAATAATTATAGTTCTTACTTATCTTTCCATCCATAGATCTCTAGTTCTTTGTTAATACAGTCATTTTACCACTGAGAAAACAAGACAATGACAAGTGACGTTTCTTTTCCCATAATATACTTGTAAAGATGGGGAAAAAGCCCTTCATTTGGCATGATCTAAGATCTGGCCATGTGGTTCCCTTTATATTCTTTGAACGTACATATTAGAGAACTAGATGGTAGATGAACTATTCTGATTAAGCAGAAAGTTACTACAATCTCCATGACAATATTCAATTATTCTTTTGCATTTATTGTTCCACAACCTACTAAAAATATTTCTAGGCCTCTAAGTGTATTCTAATTTCTCAGACTGAGAGTTGCACTTCTCCCTGGAAAGGCTCAGTATACTACTCTTTGTGGTTCAGATGCCTCATTACTTGCCATTTTTTCATTGCAATGATTATAGAGGTTTTAAAAGGACAACAGAGGCAATCTAGCTTTGAAAAGAGCTATGGATGGATGGAAAATGCTTGTTCTTCCCTTTTGTGCATTTAAGGTATACAAGAAATGCTGTGAGAATGCGAAATTGCTTGGCTGCAATTTAAACCACCAGTAGAAATCTCTCAAGAATACATATTAAAGATGTTTTTAAGTAGGCTGATATCCAAGCCCCTCTGAGATTGCTGATTTTTTAAACAGATTCCTTTATTGTCTTTAACCCATTAACTAATGCTTTTACCAGTTAGTCAGCAATATTGAAAAGCTAGGACTAAATGTACTGGTGAACCAAAGGATGCATAAAACTAGCTCTGTAGGTTGTAAAGAAAATAATTTTATTTGATTTAAACAAATGAGAACTGCTACAGAGGTGGTGCAGCTAAGACCTGTCTAAGTTCTGATGGCACATTTGTTTCTGTAGCACTGAAAGATAAGTAGAAGATTTTGTAAATTACTCAAGTTCCTTTTAAATCTATGGTTATGTACAATTTGCATATCCAAAGGACAGACTAGTTACATTCTCTTTCCTACCCAGCTCTGTACAGCCACGCTAACTCTTGTGAATGTGGATATGTACAAAGAAATCTATGCAAAAGGTGAAGGATGACTGCCTACTGGAAAGGCAAATCCCCCTTTTAGCTCTGAGTGCTAAAGTATACCTTTGAATGGTTTAGAAATATTTCCCTGTGCCTTTCTGGTCCCATCTTGCTTTCATCACTGTGAGATAGTCACCCATCAATATATTCAACCTGGCCAGTTCTATTTTACTTTAAAAACAGCAATACAATTAGTTTTATTTCTTTTAAATAATGATAAAAACAGTTAAATAACTACACAGACATTAAACAGACGATACAAGCAAAGACTGACCTGCAATCATTGCCAGCAAACTATCTCAGTTCAAGATTCTAAATACTGCCCTTTGAATGGAGAATCTCTGTCTTTAATTTATCTCACCATCTGCATTTATATAAAATGTGATAAATAATGAAAAAAAAGGGATCGAAGCTGCTAAAATAAGGTTCTTGAAAAGTGCTCAGACTGAACCTGATTGAGAGCTTGTTCTCAGACATTTTGAAAGATCTTGTTCTTATTTTGATTTTTAAATGTAAAACATAAACAAATACACGGTTGATCTGTATTATAAAATTAGGTGCAACAGAGTATACTGGATAAGAGTCTAGAATTAAAATAAATTGTAAAAATCCTAAACATCAACACAATCACACACCCAGTTTACTTGTCCACTTTCCTGGTAGCTGTATTTGGGAACAAAAGTGAACAGATATAAGACAACACATTTTTAACAAGATATTGGATTGAATGGCACAGTCCTCCAACATATTCCTTGACTGTAAAAGGAGGATATAACACTCCTATGTTTTGTTTTGTTTTTTTTTTTTTTTTTTTGCTTTTTTTACTGTTTAAAAAAATAATAAATGAAAAGTTTACTATATCCTTCCAGTACCTAAAGGAGATGCACAAGAAAACAGGAGAGAGACTTCTTACAAAAGCAGGTAGTGCAGGGAATGGCTTTAAACTGAAAGAGAGTAGGTTTAGATTAGATATTAGAAAGAAGTTCTTCTTAGAAAGAAGCACAGGAACAGGATGCCCAGAGAAGTTAAGAACACTCCCGTCCCTGGGGTGTTCAAGGACAGGTTGGATGAGGCTTTGAGCAACCTGGTCTAGTGGAAGGTGTCCCTGCCCATGACAGGGGAGCTGGAGCTAGATGAACTTTAAAGTTCCTTCCAACACAAACCATTCTGTGATTCTATGTATTTTTTATAGCCCCTCACAAAACAGGGTTGCAATAGCATTTGAGGTTTCTTCTGTTTTTGAATATAAATAAGGAAAAGAAAGGACTTTCGTTTTCTTCATGAATACTGTACATACACATTAATAAGTTTTCAACCAGTGAATTAGAACATCCCAAAAAATAACTGAATAAAATTCTCTGATGTAAGGATGTAGTGGCCTTTACCTTTACATATATATTGGCTATGTCTGAGATAGCACGATGTAGAGTAACCATAGCAACAATACAATATGTTGAGTAAATCAGCTTGAAAACTGTTGAGTGCATTAGATATGCAGGACATAGAGCTTTTTTAATCCTTTTGTTAGATCAGGACCATATTAGTGGTTTATATTAACCATCTCTATTATACATAAAAAGTCCCTAAACCTTCTCAAATTAAGCAAGAATCACTTCAGGCTCTAAAAATGATTGCACACTTGAATACAGTTAGGAGAATGCTTTGTTTGTAGAATACTCTGATGATAAATCCTAAGCAGAACTTTTAATCTACACAAGCAGTAAAATAAAGCGTAGGCCTGCACATGTATCAGAGAAAATCTGGAGCAGTATATTGTGACTGATTTTGAAGAAAACGCTGTGGTGAAAGTATATGGTTAAAACAGTGTTCTAAAAAGCAAATACAAAAAAATAATTTGAAATAAATTAAAAAGAATATAGTGGATCTGAGATCTAAACCCACAACTGTTTTGTATTTCTCTTCCTTCAAACATGTTTTTATTAACAGCTGAAAATCTGTTCTGAACATTAAAATAATTGAAATGAAATCTAGAGAATTTAATTTAATTCCTGGTATTTTATAACATGGGATTAGGTTTTTAATGTGTCTTTAAAAATGAAGTAAATAATTATGTCCTCATGAGAGTATACCCATTATTATTTTTAATTTATATGGTCTTGATGCATTTTGTATAATAAGAATAGGGGACCCTGTATTTTCTCAGTGACTATTAAGTAAACAGGTAGTTACTTCAGATTTTTGGCAACCCTGAATTTATCATTAAGATTTTCATTTTCATTCTATTTACACAAGGAAATTGAATAATTTCTTAAATATAAGTAACTGAATAGAAGATAAGCACTCGTTAAACTACCTACATCAGGTGAGGCTCCTAAGTTTTCCCATCAAATCCAAAGCAAATTGCTCTGAGCTCTATGCAGTTTAGATCCTTCACAAGGAAACCTGCAGTCTGTTTCAAGGTTATTTCATTTGTCATATTTTTACCCTCTCAAATTAAATTGTAATGAAGACCAACCCACTGGCATCCCTTAGTAAACATTGCTGGGGGAAAATAACTGGGTTTATGTGTCTTTCCTTCACCTCTGCACTCCATTTAGCTGGAGGCAGCATTGCGGAACAGCAATAGCCACAATGCTGTTGCAGAGATGGTAGCATATATCAGTACTCATGGACTCTAGGGTGCTTCAACAAATGTACCAAGGTAATCTGTTTTCAGAGTTATTGAAATGCAGCACAAATTTTAAAATTTTTTTTTGTAAGAAGTGACAAAAGATGTAGTCATTAAGACCCAGCATAATTTTTCTTTCTTTTGTGGTTGCACAAGAGACTCACAGAAATTATTTTTTCTGTTCTTTCCCATGGCTCTTTCTCTCCCTATGACTTCCATAGGCCAGCTGTTTCAAATCATGTGTATTTTACTAAAGCATGCCTATAATAAAAATCTTCAAATAAAAGATGGACCAGGTATGTCAAAAACCTCTAAATTCAGGTTGCCTGTTAGGAAGCCTTCATACCCTGTTAGCTGCTATAAAGTATATGTGGTGACAGAGAAAACCTCTGACCCACTGGCTTTTTCATGCTCTAACTAGTAAGTAGGAAACAACAGGGGTTGAGGGGAGCTCTATGAAACAGTGCTCGTCAGAGCATGACAAATTGGAAAATGGGCTCTTCTGTATTCTGTAATGACAAGAATATTTAATAGGCTATGTAGGGGGTACATTAAAAAAGATGTTAGCATGCCTAAAAGTACACTCCCGGGGTGAAGTCCTAGTCCCACTGAAGTCAATTGCAAAAAGTTCCACCAGATTGAATGGGGCCATAATTTCACTCCTGGTGTACACCCAAGTGAAAACGTGTGTTTAATTTTACAATAGATAGGAATTCCAACATATGCTTTTTGATTCTACACAAAACACTGAAAATACTTGTTTAGGTAAAATGGCATTCGGCAGCATTAAAGCTCCTGAGGCTTAAAGTAAACCAATTTAATTTTTGTCTTACTACTTCACTGTTCTAAAAATGAGAATCTGCCTTTAGGTGCTCAGCAGTGAATTATGTCAGCTGTACTTTTTTTATCCCACAATTCAACAGGGTGTAGAGGACCATAAAGTGGATTATTGAAAAACGGCTTGCAAGAGTGCAAAATAAAATTTATCTAAGTAGGCTTTTCCCCCTCTTGGCTCATAACTCCAATATTAGTAATTTTGCTCCTACTGACATTTATAAGAATTGTGACTGCAGAAAGACTGAACAAACTACTGTAAGGAAGTGATCCAAGGGCTGGGGCATAAACCCAGGATCCATGTTGAAGTCCCTTCTCTTCCAGTAATATCTTGGCAAAGTTACTTTGGACTCAATTTTTAAAAGTGTTAGGCTTCAAGAAATACAGACAGGCACCAAATTAGATTTTTCAAAAAGAATTTAAGGTATCTAAATCTAAGTTCTGTGCTGACCTCACAGAATGGGGGAAAAGATACAGATTTATAAGATGGCTGTAACAGAACTTCATATCTTACACATGCCTTAAAGACATTGAACATTGTGAAATATTTATGTACACATAATTCACAAACATCTTAACAGTCACATGAATAGAAAGACAGTGACAATCAGGTCTGTAATTATGTTATCTTCCCTTAAAATGAGCAATTGCATATCATAAAATGTTATTTATACAACAGACATACTGGGTGGTAAAGTAATAAATTATGAATAAGGGTAGCAGACTTCACCTGAAAATTGCTTGGTTTTCACATGCAACATTAATTAGCATTTGGATTAGACTAACACACCACTTATCACTCAGAAGTGGTGTACAGGAAAAGGAGAAATGCAAGAAACCTTAGTGTAATTATTATTCTTTCTAAGTGAATCAGTATGCTTTATGTGTCTGTTTTCTTTAATCTACTAGTGTAAAAATCCTTTTTTGAGAACTGCTAAAGAGTTCATTTCATTAATCCTTTAGGAAGAGTTTCTGTCAGATGCTTTGAGTAATGGCTCTTAGCCCCTGGATGAGTTTGAAAGGAAAATATTACTTGGATCAATAATTAAACACCTGAGTTTTGGGGTTACTTTTAAAAAAGGAATTATATATTATTATTCTTGTCAACCTTGCTTGGCATTGACTAGTGACTTTAGAAATCTTGTTATAAGATAAATCTTTTATTTGCCATTGGCTATTTCCTTTAAACTTGAATGACCTAAACATTCTGCTTTGGAGAACATACCTTCTAAGTGTTCTTTAATCACTAGTATATTAACTGCTGTCAGTAACCAGCCACTTCCATGAATGTTTAATACTGGAATGACTGATTTTCACTAAAGTTTATATTAACCATGGGTAAGTAAACAATTGCAGTCCAGAAAATCTATGAATAAAAGTCATAAAGCATATATTGAAACATTGTAAATTTCTCTCAGTAAGACAAAAGCTCATATATTAATTCTGTCCATGAATTATGGATCCTGAGCACTGTTATTACTACTTTAAGATAGATTTTAATGTTCTTAGTTATTGGGTAGCACATCACTGTGAAGCAGCCTCATTATTGATTTTAATGGGAGTATTTATTAAGTTAAATAGTTTTCAATATTAGTCAAGATTTAACTATTAAGTATCTATTCATATAGTCTAATTACGTGTTTTAAGTAGGGAAGATCTACACTAGCATTTTAGTTTTGATCAGGAGTGCAATTTCGAAGGGAATCTTTTTAACTTTCCATTTACTGCTTTTTATCTCACAGCACAAAGAATTCTTGGATGTAATTACAACACAAAAGACACTCTATCTGCCACCATTAACAATAATAGGTACTCAGCCCACAAGATCAAACTAGAGCTACTCTGAGGAGTACACATACACACCCCAAAACATGTTCAGTGAGGATGCAGAGTCCTCAACACTACCTCTTTCACTCTATACATTTTATACTACTGGGCCACTCCACTTAACTACTATAGACATATTTCAAATGTTCTCTAATCACTAACAGACATTTAATTTAAAAAAAGAAAATAAAACAGGCCAGAATAAAAACTCTGAAAAGTACACAGTATGAACACTGTGCCCTTCAACAGTTTATTTGTACTGGTCCACACTACTTACTAGTTAGAAAATAAAAATAGGACCCTAAGTTCCCCATATGCTTAACGGAGATGAGGCATCTCCAGATGATAGAACTCTATGAAATGGTTAAGGTTGAAAGGGACTTTAAAGACCATCTAGTTCCAATCTACCTGCCATGGCCAGGGATACCTTCCAGTAGACCTGGTTCCTCAAATCCCCATCCAACCTGGCCTTGAACTCTTCCAGTAATGGGGCACCCATAGCTTCTCTAGGCAACCTGTTCCAGTATCTCACCACCCTCACAGTGAAGATTTTCTTCCTAATATCTAATCTAAGTCTACCTTCTTTAAGTTTAAAACCATTCCCCCTTGCCCTAGCATTACATGCCCTTGTAAGAAGTCTCCACCTTTCTTGTAGGCCCCTTTCAGGTATTGGAAGACTGTTACAGGATCTGCCCAGAGCCTTCTCTTCTTCAGGCTGAAAACCCCCAACTCTCTCAGCCTGCCTTCCTAGGAGATGTGCTTGAACCCTCTAATCATCATTGTGACCCTCTTCTGGATTCTGAACCCAAGACAGCTGGAGATTCAGAACTGGCAAGTCAGTGTTATAGAGGCGACAGAATTAATGCTCTTCTGTGACCACTTTAATCCTTTCTCTTTGACAGCTGTGTGGCTAATTTTATGTTTTAGGAATAGCAGTGCAAAATCATGTAGAAAAAATGCTAGGAAAGACCTCAGGCTGGACAGTTCCAAATGCTCCAGCATGATACATTCCAAGTAGGGAGCTGTATACCAAGTGGTCAATGGGAGCTGTAAAATCATAAGCACCTCCCAATGATAATTTAATGACTTACAAACACTTTCTCTCTCATTATAATTTTAAGAGATTGCTACTCTATTTCTATCTGCTTATATCTCTGTGCCCAGCCCCTGAGTTCCTGCTCACTACTAGGTTTCATTCATTCACTTAATGTTTATCTCCATCAACAGCTGATTTGGCTGTTGGCCTAACTGATGGGGTGGAAAGCTTAAGTGGTGAGGGAGGGGAAGAAGAAAGGGAAACAAGTCTAAAAAGTCAGGAAGATAAGCGTGATTTGCTTCTGACAGAAAGAAACAGTGCTTTAAAAGTGTTCCTGTCCTTAATTTATAGTTCCTATCCCCATTAATTCATACTTTGTCTGTTATATCACAGTTAACTGTAAAAATAAATAATATTGCTATATTTTTTATTCTGGTTTATTTTCAGGTTTTGAAGCTTTTATTGTGTTTGTATACCTTTTTGTCTTCCTTTTTTCCCTACCACCTGTTGTGATAAAACTACAAGACAGAGCTATGCCACTGCAGGAGGAAATTGAACACAAATACTATTTTACAGCTATGTTCCATGGATGAATATGGACAGAGAGATAAAGTCTGAGGAACAAAAATGTCTGTCACAAAGAACATCTCCCTTGCTTCATACATTTAGCTAAAAATAAGGCATTCAACTTTTCACTGCTGTAAGACTCCACTGAAGTAAGTTCTAGTTACTAACTACTAAGTTCTAGTTACTAGTAGCTTACTAGGCTCATCTCTTTAGGCTGTGCTCAAGTTGTCCTCAGAGGCACTTCATATGTGTAATAAAATCATTATTTATACTTTGGTCTTAAGAAAAACCCAATACTTTAAGGAAAACAAAATACTCACTTAAGATGACTATAAAATTATGTGGGGCTGGGGGCGTGAGGGGGGGGGGGTGGGGTGTTAGGGACTGGTTATATGAAAAAACAATCAGGATTTTAGAAATAAAGGGAAAGTTTACACTGTTAAATTGTTAGACACACTTTTCTCCTATAAAATTCATTACTACAAATATAACAAGAAGCTGCTTTGACCTTGAATTTCTAAGTATGGAAGTGTAGTTTAGCATTTAAGCAATTCATTGTGAGGAAAGACATATAATCTCAGCAGAGTAGTAACATGTCAACCAGACTTTCCTTCCTGAAGAGAAAAAAATCAGTAACTCTTTCCTAACAACAACAACAACAATAAAGCATTAACAAAGGGCAATGAAACAATCCAGTCTTCAAAATCATTTTCTGTGACACTCGCATTTTAGACAGCTATAGCAATTCTGCTGATTATTCATGACTGGTTCTCAATGCCACCAAGGACAGGAAATAGGCTATGGCATAGCTAACATCTTTTTTTTGTCTCAAGTCTGTGCTCCAGTTAACAAACTGAACATACTTTTTAATTCCAGACTATAGAATTCATCTCTGGGTACTCACCAGGCTTAAAGAAAAGCCTCCTGAGTTCCAATACATCAAGAAGACAGAATGGCAGGTTACAGGCAACAGCAGCTGGAAATCTGCTTGTAGCTATCACAGCTTGTAATTGCTGCTTCACAGGTGAGTCCAGAACCTGAGTACATAAGTATTTCTGCTTTGGTTCATACATTGGAGGTGGCAGGTATAAGTACAGTTTCCCAGCTGAGCTTGGTGCCCTGCTGCACTTCCTAAGTAATGCATGCACAGACATGGGTGAGATGTATACCTCAGGTGTGAACCAGTGCTGATAACTGCTCATGAATACTATACTAGTGCAGCTTTCTCCCCAAGACAGAAAGAATTACATTGACTCTCAGATGACATTTGGTCTGGTGGTTCCTGATGAGTGGAAGCAAGAAAACTAAAATACTTTACAATGGCAATGGTAGTTTCAGTTGCTGCTTCCCCACTAAAAGAATCCCCACCTTAACCTGTCCTTGCTCTGTCCAATAACTGTCATTTGGACACAGCAAATAGTTCAGTAGTCTTGCCTAACCAAAGGTAAAGATTTAAGACCAGGACACTTAACAGCACATAACTTTAATCATACAACTTGAATTAGGTACCTAAAGAAGGCAGATGGTATCACTTATCATTCTCAAACCTAATTACAGCTCTTCAGGTGGGTTCTGAGATGAAAGTGGTGTAAGAGCTGGCATAAAATGGAAAAGAATATACATACTCATCAGTTCTTTATTTTTAAGCAATTGGTTGAATATTTTGATGATCTTCAAAATGCTGAGCAAGCTGATCAGTTCAGTGCCAGCCCATCTCTCTCACTGTAAGGAAGACAATTATTCACAATTCTAAAAGTTAAGGTAATTAAATACAAATAATTTACAGGACATGGCAAATAAAATGTACCAAGAACCAATCTACCACAGAGATTTTTTTCTGATTCAAATTAATCAATTGGACTATCACATAAAGCCTGTTTTTGCGTGCTTTTCTGAAACAAAAGAAAAATTAATTAGGCATAAATCAGCCTGCTTAGTGCCATTTCTTATTGTCATATTTTCAACTGTAATGTGAAATAAAGTGTCATGCTACCTGGCTGACTGCCAGGACCCTACCTCTCAATAAATGACCAATGCTTTTATTACAACTGCGATGAAGTAAAAATGGACTGCTCTTAAAAACTCTGGTCCTTTAGCATCAAATTTCAGTGCCCTGGAGAAGGAATGCACTATGTCTTTCTCTGTAGCATTTTAAGGTTATCAATGATTCTTTTGCTAGATATACACACTATAAGAATAAAACATATAACATATCAGAACAGTTATTTTAATTGGAATTAATGAGTGGTTTAGCCTGGATATCTTTGATCATTGTCATGTTAACAAACTGAATAACAATGAAGTCTTTGAACAGCAGGCTCTGCTGGGATTTCTGTAGCATATAAAGTCCAACTACGGCTAAAACCTGTTAAGCCAATGCTTTGTTTCTTTGTGCAGTTTCATTGTAAAGGTACAAGTTATCCAGTACAGTTATACATTAAACACCATCAATGACTGTTAAGACTCTTATAGAGAATTGTCCCTGTCAAAGGCTAATCTTCTTCCCTTTTTATCATTATTTTTCTGCCTGACAAAAGGCACAGACAGGGTTTATACAGATACAAGCAATGGGTGTTTACACTTGTTAGATTTATTCTACTTGTTTAGGTAAGATACAAAGGTGCACTTAAATAAAGCTTTCCATCCTAATGACACGAGTAGACAATGCAAATGTCGTGCCCGTGCTTTTCATTAATTTAGCTTACTTTTGTGCGTTTAATTTCCTATCTACCTTCAAAGAGTGAGAATAGGAAGAAACAGACGTGAACAGTTACATAAACTCACATACATTTTAATGTTCCACTACTGCTAGCACTTTATTGTGTCTTGAAGATGCTGATATTTTCATAGCAGACATTTCAGATCACAAGATGAACTGCTTGTTCTTTCAGTCCCCAAGTACAGCTCATCTCTGTGTACTATTTGATTTAGAAAAAGCAAAAACATGTGACAGCAGGACTTATCAAATAGGGCCAGTAGTTTGAAGAAGCTTTAATAGCTTTAAAAAAAAAAAAAAAAAAAAAACAAACTAAAATAAGAAAGCCTATCATCCTTTAAAACCCCTATAGATTTTACACAGTGCTGGCAACAGAACGACTTGCGGTGAGCAGGTGCTAGGCATCTGACAGAGGAGTTCACAGAATATAATAAAATCTTCTAGCTAATAATGAAAAAAGAAATTTATTCTAGATCATTATACAGAATGGCAAAAGCATACGATAGTTTGAGCTTGCAGACACAGTCATCCAGAGATGCAAAACTGTAGAGAGACCTCCTTGACACTGCTTCATCATCATCATCCTCATCATTTTATCATTCTCACAAGTTCATTGGTATTGATGCACTCCTACAAAACACAGTCATGCATTGTTACCACTCCACGCTACACTACTAAGCACCTTTCAGCCTCCACTTGTCACAATGGCTTGTATGTCCTTAAATGCCCCCAAACCTGATGACAGAGGAATCTGTGGCCAAATGACCCCTCTCACTGTGAACACAACACAGTATCTTTCCTGAAACACAAAAAGAAGAAGGGTTTTCTTTTCTTCCCTTACTTCCCTTGTTGCCATTGCTGTCCTACTGACTCAAGTCCTGCTGTGGTCCTTCAGAGAGGTTTTTCAAATCCAGCACAGCTCCTCTACATTTTCCCAGTACTTTACTGGATAATTTAGCATTTTTACTAGTGAAGTTTACAGATGACACAAAAACTGATGGATTAATAAATACCAATGGCACATTACTTTTACACAAGGATGCAGACCACTGAGCTCAAAGGTCCCACTGAGCAAAATGCATTTTTATAGAGCAAATAAAAGCTAATGCACCTGGGAATTAACAATTCAAACTTTGCTTAAAAATTAGGAGCTTTAGAAAGCAATGGCTTGAAAAAGGATTGTAAAGACCCTAAGGCCACTCACAGGACTCACTGACCCTGCCCAGGCTATCCAGGGCCTCCCCATACCCTGCCCTTGACCCCCATTTCGGGACCCTGTTTCAGCCCCTGCCTGAGTGACACACCCCTGCCCTGCCTGGCCATGGGCCCCTCTGAGCCAGGCTCACTCATGAGCCCACAGCTTCGCCTGGCCTTGACTTGTCCCCAGTGAGGTTCCCAATGCCTGGGGCTAGGGCTACCCCAGTACCCCCGTCCTCCGCCGCTGCCCTGCCCCTGACTAGAGGGTGGGACAGATCCTGGCTGCGAGGTCCTGCCCTGATGGACCTCAGGGGAGACCTCCACTGTTCCTGGCTCCAGGGAGCCCTGAGCCTACTCGATACCTCAAATAAGTCTGTGGGAATCAACATAAATAATTGCTTTCAGTACTATAAGTAGAGGAAGTATTTTAAACTTTGCAGACTTAACACTGGTTGAGATGACAAAAACTCAACCAGGCATGCACACTTTAGTAAACAGCAACAAAACATGGAAGCCAGCTCAGAGGTCATCTATGAGAAAAGTGGGTGTTCATTGTCTGCAAGTAATTGCATATTGAGAGTGAGAGCTCTGATAGTGGCAAGCTACAGTCTTCCAGACTGAAAAGGATATCAAATTGCTTGAATCTGAATTTAGGCAAATTCAACCTTGAAACAAATCTTTATTTTTCCAGCTGTGTGGATGAGTAATCACTGGATAACAGAACCACAGTAAGTACTTGCAAGAGGTCTCACATGTGTTGTGAACATAACTCACCGTTACTATTAGAAGCTTACTTGTCTTTTGGAAGGGTATCTTCCAGTCTAGATGTAGGAAAATATTTATACAGTATGAGTTCAGGAATTCACCCAACGTAACAGTACAACTGCTGGATTTCTGAACAATTTGATCTGCGTCATATACATCAGGTGCCTGCTTGCGCAATTGACAATTTATCCACAGTGCCCCAAAAGAGGGGGACTGAAAGTCACACAAATAAAACAATATGCACTATAAAATAATGATGTGTGCTACTTTGTACATCTTACTCTTTCTGTATAGATATAGATGTGTAGATTTTTTGATCTCTTCTAGTCTAGATTCATAATGCTTAGTTGTGTTTCATTCTGTGCTGGTGCTATGCTTATTAAATACTTCCGTAATAGGCTGACTCATTTCCCAGTATTTCTGTCAAAATTTGATTTTTTCCTCCTTTCTGGATTTAAATCATCTATGACCATTAATATCATGGCTCAGGATAATAAGTGAACAGGGGAAAAACACGAAGTTGCTGGCTTCGCAGGTTCAAATGTCAATTGCTGAGGTGAGTAGCTCGAGAGACGATGCCTGCAACATCGGAGCAGGGGAGAGATCAGCGTCCAGGAGCCTCAACTCAGAGCGGCCAGAGCTACCGAGGGAGCCTCAAGTCCTCGACAGGACCTGCCCAGGAGCCGGCAGCTCCGCGGACGCGAGCAGGGACTCACAGGGGGCGGAGCCAGGAGCAGCGGCACCAGCCCTGAGGGGGTAAAAACCTGCCCCGGGGAGCGAGAGCGACCAGGAGTGTGGTGAGGATGGTGAGCACCCGGCGTATGGGCAGGGCCTGGTCTGGGAGCTCTGCTCTGGCTGCCCCGGCGGGGGCCAGCGTAGGCACCCAGACAGAGCCGGTGAGAGGGGAGGCTGCAGTGCAGAGCTCGGGGTGCAGAGGGTGCCTGCAGTGGTCTGGTGAGGGAAAGGAGCACGATGGGCAGGGCTGCGCTCGGTGCTCCCTGATGGAGGCCCTCCTGCAGCAGGGGCTGAGCTGCGGGATGCTATTAGCGGGCTGCAAGATAAGATATCAGGGTAGCTGAGAGGAAGCAGGGCTGCTTGCTCCAGGCCCAGACTGTGCAGGGGCCTCAAGCTTCCCCTCTAGCTCATGAAGGAAAGAAGAAGGCCACCAACCCCATGAAGCTGGGAATTAGTGACAAACAAAAACCAACACCCCCCCCCCCCCAAAAAAAAAAACAAAACAAACAAAAAAAAAACAACAAAAAAAGGAAGAAAGGGACAATTAAAAGCAAGGAGCTTCCTCCTAAATCTGTTGTCCCCACGCACAATCTCTTTGCTGTCCTGCAGGAGGCTAATGAGGAAACGCACTTGCACCAGAAACAGCCGGCTGATGCACAGGTAAATATCTCTACTGGTGCTGCCAGGAAAAAGCAGCGTGTTGTAGTAGTAGGGGACTGTACTTTGAAAAGGACAGAAGCACTCGTCTCTCGGCCTTACCCAGTCTCAAGGGAGGTGTGTTGCCTACCAGGGGCACAGATCAGGGATGTTGCAGAGAGGCTGCCTGCTCTAGTAAGTCCCATGGACTATTACCACTCCTAGTGATCCATGTGGGTGCTAGGGATACAGATATTAGTAGCCTGAGGACCATAAAGAAAGACTACAGAGCCCTGGGAGAGGTGGTTAGGGGCTCTGGTGCTCACATAGTCTTTCTGTAAATTCTCCATGACACAGGGGAGGACCTAAGAAAAGCTAGGTGGTAAATAAATGATTAAAAGGGTGGTGTCATAGTCAGGGGTTTGGGTGTCTTGAACATGGGACTGAAGTTTGTAGGCCAGGTCTACTGGGGGCTGGTGGAGCTGATCTGTTGATAAAAGAAGGGGAAGAGCAGTTTTGGTAGGAGGCTTGCCAGTCTGGTCAAGGAGGCTCTAAACTAGATGTGTTGGGGGAGGGGGGCATCATTCCATCCCAACACACCCAGTCAGTTGCTAGCACCTATAATAAATGCTCGGAAAAATGTAGATATATTCCAGCTGCTCCAGCCAACAAGCCAGCTTCATTTGGAGCTTGGCTCAGATGCCTCTATACAAACACCCGTACCTTGGGCCCACTGTAGGAGAGGATCTGGTTTGAGATCATCTTAAAAATCTGAACGCACACAAGTCCGTGGGACCCGATAAAATCCATCTACGGGTCCGTCCTGAAGGAGCTGGTGAATGAAGTTGCTAAGCCACTGTACATCATATTTGAAAAATCATGGCAGTCAGGAGAAGTTCCCAATGACTGGAAAAAGGGAAATATAACCCCCATATTCAAGAAGGGGAAAATGGATGACCCGGGGAATTACAGACCAGTCAGTCTCACTTCTGTGCCTGGCAAAATCTTGGAGCACATTCTCCTGGATGGCATGCTAACGCACATGAAAAACAGCAAGGTGCTTGGTGACAGCCAGCATGGCTTCACTAAGGGGAAATCCTGCCTGACCAATTTGGTGGCCTTCTATGATGGGGCAACGGAACTGATGGACAGGGGTAGAGCAGCTGACATCATCTACCTGGACATGTGCAAAGTGTTCAACACTGTCCCACATGACATCCTTGTCTCTAAATTGGAGAGACATCAGTTTGATAGGTGGACCACTCGGTGGATAAAGAACTGGCTGGATGGCCGCACATAAAGAGTTGTGGTCAATGGCTCAATGTCTGGCTGGAGACCAGTAACGAGTGGTGTCCCTCAGGGATCGGTGTTGGGACCGGTCTTGTTTAACATCTTCATCGCTGACATGGACAGTGTGATTAAGTGCGCCCTCAGTAAGTTTGCCGATGACACCAAGCTGTGTGGTTTGGTTGATACGCTGGAGGGAAGGGGTGCCATCCAGAGGGATCTCGACACGCTTGTGAGGTGGGCTGATGCCAACCTCATGAAGTTTAACCACGACAAGTGCAAAGTCCTACACCCGGGTTAAAACAATCCCAGGCACAGCTACAGGTTGGGCAGAGATTCAGAGCAGCCCTGCGGAGAAGGACTTGGGGCTGTTGGTTGATAAGAAAATGAACATGAGCTGGCAGTGTGCGCTTGCAGCCCAGAAAGCCAACCATATTCAGGGCTGCATCAAAAGGACAGTGACCAGCAGGTCGAAGGAGGTGATCCTGCCCCTCTCCTCTGCTCTTGTAAGACCTCACCTGGAGTATTGTGTGCAATTCTGGTGTCCTCAACATAAAAAGGACATGGAACTGCTGGAACAAGTCCAGAGGAGGGCTACGAGGATGATCAGGGGACTGGAGCACCTCCTGCATGAAGATAGGCTGAGAAAGTTGGGGCTGTTCAGCCTGGAGAAGAGAAGGCTGCGTGGAGACTTCATAGCAGCCTTCCAGTATCTAGAAGGGGGCCTATGGGGATGCTGGGCAGAGACTCTTCATTAGGGACTGTAGTGACAGGACAAGGGGTAATGGGTTAAACCTTAAACAGGGGAAGTTCAGATTGGATATAAGGGGGAAGCTCTTTCCTGTTAGGGTGGTGAGGCACTGGAGTAGGTTGCCCAGGGAGGTTGTGATTGCTCCATCCCTGGCAGTGTTCAGTGCCATGTTGGACGATGCTTTGTGTGGTATGGTTTACTGTGAGGTGTTCCTGCCCATGGCAGGGGGCTTGGAACTAGATGATCTTAAGGTCCTTTCCAACCATAACTCTTCTATGATTCTATAAATATTACACCTTCCTATATCTGAAGATATAGGAAAATATGGGAAAAAAAATAAAGTTGAGCACATTCAGGATGCATACCTCATTTCACTGAGCACATTTTACAGACTAGTAATGGAAATCATATTGGTATTGTGATTGAACTATATATTGCAATTGCTATGATTTTTCTGTGTTTTTGTTTGTTTGTGTTTTTTTTTTTATGTATCTTAGATTAGTATTGTGTTTCAGTATATTTTGTATCACTTCTCTGGATTAGAAATCCTGTGTAGCTTGAATTGTCTCCACATAAGTAGATTTGATATTAAACATTACACCCTCCATGAGTGGAATATCTGTAAGAACTTTTTCAGATGGTATTGGACTCCGGCACTTCATAATATGTAATAAATTCAAGTGTCTTCAGCAACCACCTCCACATCTTGATACAGAAGCTAAGCCAATTACGAAGCTGGTGTAAGTCAAAGTGGTTTCAGTTGTGAGTGGAATTATGTTAATTTACACTAGCTGAGTATCTGATATGTGAAGTCCACAAGATACAGAATATTAAGCACATGCCCTTTGTCAATGAAAAACAATCTTAGATCAACAGTATGATTACCTGATTTTATAAATGTGGACAAAGGAAATTTCATGGCTACGTTAGAGGCTGAGCTAAAGAGAAATGGCTGAACGGCAAACCACATAAAGAGAAGGATGTGGAACAAAGATAATGGCCGCAGAAACATATTTATGAGATTTTATAACTTTCACATCATCAAAAATATCATAGCATACTGAGAGGGAAAAAAGCCTTCTTAACTGCTATCTAGATATACATAACACAAAATTTTTAGTGGTTTAAGGTATTATCTAATATTTTGCTGGTGGTTTTGAGCCCTGAGATACAGCTGTCTTCTGTTCCCCTTGGCAGCCTCTTTCTCTTCCACGGTCAAGAATTAGTAAATCCAACAGATTATCAAGTTATTATAACTGAAGAGGTGCTTAGTAATGGCCACCCAGAAGTAATTTTCTTTTTTGTTCTTTTTTTTTTTTTCCTGATAACTGGAAGCAGAATAGAAGATTCTCCTTTAAAAAAGGTTTGTGTTTTACAAGAAGATAACCTCTTTTTCCTAGCTCCCTGTTACTTTTTTCATGGAGACAGTAGCCCTTCAACAAGTGGAACTGACTGCAGGAAAGAACAACTTTATCACAGATTCTTTACATGTATGTTACCCCAGTAAGGCTGCAGTCTCGTTAAACTAAATTCATGATACTTATCTTTCTCTGCAGCAGTGATGGGGAGAAATATTCTTTGAGTTTAGAAACATCATTGACAGTGTGAGAGCCTATGAAAACCTTCCTCACAAGGATCTACAACTCTTAAAACAAGATAAATATAATTGAAGAATGAAATAAATATTAAAATAAAACAACACCAACAAACAAAAAACAACTACAAAGCCTGGTGATCAATCTCCTGCTACACAGAACAAGACAAAGCAACAAGATCAGCAACAAAATCCCCATTATTCAAAAACATCTGGTAGATTATGGAAAAGCTCTGAAAATTCAAACTACTTTTGTTTTTCTGTAAGAGCAGTTAACACATATTCCCAAAGGAACTGCTGAAAGAAGGAAAGAAACTGAGGATTCCCTTTGGGGAGGATAGGAAGTGTAGGAGGCATTAAATATGCAAGCAGCCATTAGGCATTATTAAAGATTAATAATTCTGTGTCATAGACAGGACCTGGGGTTATTACAGGTCGTGACTTTCACCTTAGTTATTTGGCTTACTGTTTTTATTTAATTAGCTTGTCTTAATGAGTCTTTGGTTATAGATGTCTGTCATGTGGGATTATTGTGCACCATTTATTAAGTAAAAGGCTCAGCTATTTAACTTCCCCTTAGCCAATAAGTCCCACAATCTCAGCAATAAGATTCTGGATAAATCCAGGGGGTATTTTGTGTAAGAACTCAGTATTACAATCTTATTTACCTTTACAATTTACCTTACAATATCAGAATTAGAGATTCTACTGAAATTGGTGGGATGTATGAATGCATAATTTGATGTAGTATTTCTGTGCTGCCTATTATATTGGTTACATTGGTAAAATTATCTGTAAACCAACAGTCATAGCTCTCACTAGGCATTGTGTACCATACTGGCAATGTCCACATATTTCAAGTCTTTGTGTTCTGTTCACTTTTTTCTAACATACTGTATTCAACCTGACCATAAAAGTACTTATTATGATAAAATTAATTTAAATCACAGTTTGTATCTAAGCTGCAATAAATAAGTCCATAATAGATATATTACCAAGACCTTCATATGTCTTTCAAATAGTAAACATTTTCTTATTAATTTTTTTTATTTAGTATTTCATTCTGTTTTAAAGGCTTATCTTCTCTTTAAAACCATAAAAATGAGTAGTTCATGTAATTCTCCTACCCCTTTCTAAAATTTGCCTAATATTCAAGTAGATCACAAGTATGAAGAAATCTCAAAGTTGTGTGTTTTTCCCTCTTGTTTCAGTTGGAGCGGTAATTAATCAAAGAAGTAATAATTAAATAACGTGCCTGTGAGAAGAAAAGGACTGGGGGAAAAATGGAAACAGGATTATGATTCAAGCATAGATAGGGAAACTGGAGATTCTATTTCGTCTTCTTCTCAGATTCTCTGTCTTCCATACCAGCATGAAAAGAAAATCACTCTGTCCTTGAAAAACTTGAAAAAATACTCAAAACTTAGGAAAAAAAAAAAAAAAAAAAGAGTGAAAGAAGGTTCCCTTTCTCAGTGCCCCCAAAAAACAGATAGACTATCTCAGGGCAAAACTTAATAAAATTGGGATGGAAATTTTCCTGTGAATTAAGAGTGCTTTTAAGGCAAATACCAAGGAAGAGAACTAATGTTAAGAATAAAATTAGGGTAGCTAGGGTTTAAATCAGGCTTCATGAAATTCACAGAATAAATTAGAATAATTTTTCAGCATATATGGTGCACAAATTAGCCAGATATACCGGTAAGCTACTTGGTATCCTGGTACATACTGACTTAGAATCTTTAAGGACACTAGGAATCACAGTTCATCTAAAAGTTACAATCAGGATTTGCTTAAGGATGAGGGTCAGGGACATGAAGAACAGGGAGAAGCTTTTTAAATAGTGGAAATTATTATAATTATTTTGATTCAGTAACTTCTATGTTACTTTCAGGCATAACTTTTTTTTTGTCAGGATGAACACTTGGGAGAAAACAAACAATTTGATTATGAAAAGAAAACTTCCTTTATATTAAAGTATTTTGGAGAGAGATCAAAAAAACTAAAGGTCTTAAAAAAAAAAAAAAAAAAAAGAGAGAGGGAATGTATTTTCTAGTATAAAGCCTGCTAAGAGTAAGGAATACTCTATCCAGCAAATTTTGGCATAGATTTGTTTCAGTATTGGTACAGCAACAATAGGACAGATGCTCTTGGCCATTGATCCCTGTAATCAAGTTATTAAAAAAACTTATACCCAGAAAGAAAGTTAACGATTTAATGGACTCCTAACAGTTAATTATTAAATGGACTCTTCTACCCAGTGAGCCCCAAACAGAGCCAAGTCAGCTGCAAGTTCTTAACTATGCATGAAGGATGAAGTCATTCTTTTTTTATGAAGCTAGCTTCTCTTCAGCACTCATTGATGGCTGAGTATCAGGCAGATTAGCTCCTAATTGTTTACCTTGCTAATGACCAGAAGGCCTATAGCAGAATAAATCTGAAAATTAAAATTCAGAGGACATCAAATCCAATGGCAACTACTAGCAAGGCAATTAGAGTGGTTGATCAGAAATGTTTATGAAAGTAAGTTTTGCAGACTGTGAATTTATGCCACACTGAAAACAAAGGCCTGGAACAATCTGAACTATAAAGCTGCCAAGACAGTATCTTCTCAAAATGTGGCAATTGAATAGAGGTCTATCTGATATATCAGAAAGGTGAACTATTCAGGGATGACAAATTCTACCAGCTGAACAATGTGACCTTGAGGACTGAGTGGGTCAAAACTACTTAGACTAGGAAAAGAGTTCAAACAAGCTATCTTTTTAATACAGCTCCAAATACTGTGACATGTATAACAAAGTGAATTTGGAGCTAGGAATTAGCTTTGCACCTAAAGCTGCCACAAACTGAGCCTCTGGCTTAGTACCCTCTATTCTCTATGGAGAAGGAAGGGGAGGGGGGCATCATTCCATCCCAGCACACCCAGTCAGTTGCCAGCACCTATAATAAATGCTCGGAGCAATGTAGAGATATTCCAGCCTCTCCAGCCAATGAGCCGGCTTCATTTGGAGCTTGGCTCAGATGACTCTATAAAAACACCTGTATCATGGGGAACAAACAAGAGGAATTAGAGATGTGTGCACGTCTACGGGGGTATGATATAATAGGCATCACAGAAACATGGTGGGATGGCTTCTATGACTGGAGTGTTGGAAGGGAAGGTTACAGGCTCTTTAGAAAAGACAGGCCCAGCAGACAGGGAGGGGGAGTTGCCCTTTATTTTAGGGATAGGCTGGAGAATATGGAACTCTGTCTGGGGACAGGTGAGCAGTTTACAGAGAGTTTGTGGGTCAGGGTTAAAGGGAGAACAGCCATAGGAGACATTACTGTGGGGATCTGTTACAGACTGTCTGATCAAGAGGACCCTGCGGATGAAGCACTCTACAGACAGATAGGAAAAGCCTCATGCTCACAGGCCCTTGTTCTCAGGGGAGAATTCAACTATCCTGATATCTGTTGGAGGGAGAGTATGGCTTGGCACAAGCAATCCAGGAGGTTCCTCGATTGTGTGGAGGACGACTTCTTTCTGCAAGTAATGCAGGAGCCAACAAGGAGAAGGGCCATGCTTGACCTCGTGCTCACCAACAGGGAAGGGCTGGTTGGAAATGTGATGCTCCAGGGCAGCCTTGGATGCAGCGATCATGAAATGGTCAAATTTGAGATCCCCAGGACAGTGAGAAGAGCGTGCAGCAAGCTCACTGCCCTGGACTTCAAAAGAGCAGACTTTGGCCTCTTCAGGAACCTGCTTAGTAAGGTTCCATGGGATATAGCCCTGGAGGGCAGGGGGCCCAAGACTCTTGGCTGCTATTCAAGGATCACCTCAGGAGTGTTGCATCCCAACTAGAAGGAAGTGCAGCAGGAGGGCCAGGAAACCTTCTTGGTTGGATAAGGAGCTGCTGAGGAAAATTCAAAGGAAAAAAGTGGTTTATAAAAAGTGGAAGCAAGGACAGGCGGCCTGGGTAGAGTACAGGGATGTTGTCTGGGAAGCTAGGGACCACATTAGGAAAGCTAAGGCCCAGTTAGAATTAAACTTGGCTATGGATGTTAAGGATAACAGGAAGGGATTCCATAGGTATGTAGCAAATAAAAAGACTACAGACAATGTAGGCCCTCTCCGGAAGCTACTGGGAGAACTGGCTACCCAGGATTTGGAGAAGGCTGAGGTTCTGAATGACTTCTTTGCCTCAGTCTTCACTGGCAAAGGTTCGACCACACCACCCAAGTCTTGTAAGGCAGACGCAGCGACTGTGAGAATGAAGACCTTGGGCCCACTGTAGGAAAGGATCTGGTTCGAGATCATCTTAAAAATCTGAACGTGCACAAGTCCATGGGACCTGATGAAATCCATCCACGGGTCCTGAAGGAGCTGGCGAATGAAGTTGCTAAGCCACTGGCCATCATATCTGAAAAATCATGGCAGTCAGGTGAAGTTCCCGATGACTGGTAAAAGAGAAATATAAGCCCCTTTTCAAGAAGGAGAAAGTGCATGACCCGGGGAATTGCAGACCAGTCAGTCTCACTTCTGTGCCTGGTAAAATCTTGGAGCACATTCTCCTGGAAGGCATGCTAAGGCACATGAAAAACAACAAGGTGCTTGGTGACAGCCAGCATGGCTTTACTAAGGGGAAATCCTGCCTGACCAAGTTGGTGGCCTTCTATGATGGGGCAACGGAACTGATGGACAGGGATAGAGCAGTTGATGTCATCTACCCGGACTTGTGCAAAGTGTTCGACACTGTCCCACGCGACATCCTTGTCTCTAAATTGGAGAGACATCAATTTGACAGATGGACCACTCCGTGGATAAAGAACTGGCTGGATGGCCACAGACAAAGAGTTGTGGTCAATGGCTCAATGTCCGGCTGGAGACCAGTAACGAGTGGTGTCCTTCAGGGATCGATGTTGGGACCGGTCCTGTTTAACATCTTCATCGCTGACATGGACAGTGTGATTGAGTGCGCCCTCAGTAAGTTTGCGATGACACCAGGCTGTGTGGTTCGGTTGATACGCTGGAGGGAAGGGGTGCCATCCAGAGGGATCTCGACACGCTTGTGAGGTGGGCTGATGCCAACCTCACAAAGTTTAACTATGACAAGTGCAAGGTCCTACACCTACACTTGGAGCAATCCCAGGCACAGCTACAGGTTGGGCAGAGAAGAGATTCAGAGCAGCCCTGCGGAGTAGGACTTGGGGCTGGTGGTTGATGAGAAAATGAATATGAGCTGGCAGTGTGCGCTTGCAGCCCAGAAAGCCAACCGTATCCTGGGCTGCAACAAAAGGACAGTGACCAGCAGGTCGAAGGAGGTGATCCTGCCCTCTACTCTGCTCTTGTGAGACCTCCCTTGGAGTATTGTGTGCAATTCTGGTGTCCTCAACATAAAAAGGACATGGAACTGCTGGAACAAGTCCAGAGAAGCCCCACAAGGATGATAAGGGGACTGGAGCATTTCCCTTATGAAGATAGGGTAAGAAAGTTGGGGCTGTTCAGCCTGGAGAAGAGAAGGCTGCGTGGAGACTTCATAGCAGCCTTCCAGTATCTGAAGGGGGCCTATAAGTATGCTGGGGAGGGGCTCTTCATTAGGGACTGTATTGACAGGACAAGGGGTAATGCGTTAAAACTTAAACAGGGGAAGTTTAGATTGGATATAAGGAAAAAATTCTTTACTGTTAGGGTGGTGAGGCACTGGAGTAGGTTGCCCAGGGAGGTTGTGAGTGTTCCACCCCTGGCAGTATTCAAGCCTGTGCTGGATGTAGCCTTGGATGACACGGTTTAGTGTAAGGTGTCCCTGCCCATGGCAGGGGGCTTGGAACTAGATGATCTTAAGGTCCTTTCCAACCTTAAGTATTCTATAATTCTATTATTCTATTCTATGATAAGGATGCAAATATGATTCAATGCTGGAAGGGTCTTGCTTTAATTATTAGGTATTTAACTGAAGACCAGATCAAGTTAAATGAAATTTGAATATCTCATACTGTTCCTCTGCCTGACCTTATATTGGAAATACTGTATATCTACCATGTGTATAATTTCCTTTATCACTTATTTCACTTCATCAAAAACTTCCTTGGCTTCATTCCCATGTCTTTTTCCCTTCTGAATTTCTGAAATAAGAGCTGTGCCTCAGTACAGAGATCCTGCATTTAGTTTGGTATTAATAGAGCTTTACTATAAACACATGGTGCACTGAGCATAAAGAGGGAACTGATACTTTGGAATGATTCCAAGATCTATTTAGTTCAATATCCTGTCTCTGACAGAGAAATATATAAGAAACCTACAACAGTCAGATCTAGGGTTATTCACTCTAAAAAACAGAGAATACTTAAACCTTAAAATTGAAATGCTCACTTAAAAACAATGGTGTACAATTTGCTGCAAGCAGTTAAATATGTTGCCATTGTTATTATTTTTATTAAAAAAAAAAACCTTGATATTTGATCTAAACCATGTCCTGTCTTAATGAGCTCTGTAATCCATTATCATGTGCCTGAAAAACAGTAATAAACTTATAAGCTTTTGGGGAGTTGCGCAACATTTCATTTTAATTTACTGTCCTCTTTTTATATTGTTCAGATGTGGGTAAAGTTTACCATGTGTAAATATGAAAAAATCAGAAAAAATATTATAGTATTCCTCATTTACTTGTTTACTTTTGCAGTAGTTTCAGTTTCTTTCAACACAACTTTTCCACATCTTTTTTTTTCTACTGCATCATATAAAATTTAAAAGACTATAAATAATGTGATTGAATTCAGCTATAAGTTATTTTTCCCACAATTTGAATGTATTGTATTACATTTCATTTACCATTTGTTTCAGCTCCCTTGGATCTCCCTATGATATCTCTGATCATGTATTAACATCTCTTTGATGTTAAATATGTCATCTACAAATATAGATACCTCATTACTCTCTGTATTTTCAGGCTATTAATATGAATACTTAAAGCAAAGCTGAAAAAAAAAAAAAAGACAAAATAGAGAACCTGAAATCAGCCGCATTGTAGAATTTTCCCATAAAATAGAAAGAGTGCATATTTTTTTCTTTGAATCCTATTTTATCAAATATCTGATCTGTGACAGTGTTTCACTATGTATAATTATATACTTCTTTTAATAACCTGTCAGAGCAGTAAGAATTGCACTGTTACAAGTATATTAGCAACATTAAAAATAAACCAAATTTATTAATAATGGACTATTGCTGCCTCATCAGACTATTCCTTTAGTTATAATCATGTATTGTCAAAGAAATTCAGTACTGAATGTCTTTCAAATAATTGTTAATGATCCATTTTTCTCAAAATAATAATGGTCACTTTTTTTTTCCCCCACTATTTGAGAAACATAGGAAAACATGTAGAAGTAAAACTAAAGCAATTCAGAAATGGCTATCTCAATACTTATTAGCAAAAACACATAGTCCAAGGATAATGTTTCAACAGCACGATACTGGAAATGGTTTCTGGTTTAGGTAGCAAAAGACAGGAAAAAAGTAAGTAGGTGCATTTAATTTTTTATTCAACAATCAGCTCCTTATTTGTTGTGTCGATATCTTACCTTGAATACATTCCTGAACAGAAACAATAGAGTCAATTTTCTATGTCAAGGAATATATTTACAAAGTGC
Source organism: Lathamus discolor (assembly GCF_037157495.1). Classification (NCBI taxonomy): domain Eukaryota; kingdom Metazoa; phylum Chordata; class Aves; order Psittaciformes; family Psittacidae; genus Lathamus; species Lathamus discolor. Next base: position 88,554,673 of record NC_088887.1, on the reverse strand, counting down.
TATAAGCAGTATATATGGCCGAGTTTTCAGGGAAAAAAGTTTTCTTCTTTCTGCTTTCTCATTTTACATAATGCTTTTCCTAAGGGAATGGCATGAGGGAATGGGGAAATCAACTGTACATCAAATTGTAGAAACACTGACACATTCCTCTGGATCACTAAAGTTATCAGGCAGTAAGTGAAAAGTGTACACAATTTGTCCATCAGAATTTGTCAAAATATTATATGATGACTAATTAACCTACAACAATTCTAATCACATATGGCAGTAAAATTTTGTATCAGTCTTGCTAACAGAATATCACCAAGCCAGATTTCTAGAGGTATAAAAATAGTGCAACATAAGTAAAAAATTAGTTTCAATCTGCTTAGCGTTGTCATTATTTTTCCCCCTGAATTTCTTGGTGGTTATTTGAGGTTAACCAAGGAAACAAAGTCCCACAAAGGATGCAGTCAACACTACAGGTAGAAGAAAGGGTTACATGAAACAGAAAAAGTAACAGTGATTATAACTGAAGAAGGAAACTATATAAAGTAATGAATAAGTTGACTTCACTGTACTACTATCATAACATTCAATTGTGTATTGTTTATGATGCTCATGTCATGACAGGTATCACTAGAAAGTGGTTATAAACACCTGACTTACCATTACTTAGATAGTTTTTAATAGATTTTTAATAATTATTTGTAATATCTTATCCTCCATTTAAGACTCTGACTTCTTTTATACAGTGAAAAATACATCACCTATTTTAGAATCTGATACTGTCGTTTCTATATACACCAAAAACACAAAACAGAGAGGATTTCAGCAATCTCCCCCATATTAATAGAAAACCATGCTTACTTATTTTCCTTTTCTGAAGCAACAGTATTTTTACAGATTCAACTTTCATACTATGGTTAAAAAATAAATAAACCTGATAGAATTTCCAGAGTGATCTGTTTCTGCTTTTTCTATGTTTTGGAATTATCTACTAGTCAAAATAATTTAAATTAAAAACCTTTGTCTTTGGAATTTAATCAGGGAAAGTCCACATAGCATTTGTGCTTTGATCAGAAAGAAAAACAAAAGGGGGGGGGGGAATCAAACACACAGGGAGCTCACAGGAGGAAGGTGTGAATGCAAGGGTGTAGAGAAAAGCTATTGCCTACTGGTGAGAAAAGCTGCTGTATTCCTCACACTCTCAACCCTGTACTTTGTGTTTACATTTTTTCTCGGATTTTTTATATATATCCTAAGAGGTAACAAATGTAGGCCTAATACGTGAGACTGGATGGGATTCACTGGAGGATATTAAAAGAGCTTGCTTAGATGATTGACTGAAAAGCTGAGGATTTAGCTAACAGGAATCTCATGAAGTTCAGCAAAGTGCAGTAGTATGTACCTAGGACAAAATGCACCATGCACTGATACAGACTGCACAGCAATCTGGTTTTAGCAGGTTGAGTACCAGACCATCTGAAAATAATCTGGTTGTTACAGAGAATAGCAGGCTAGAGTGGGATCAAACTATGTGGTCTCATTGCGAGTGAGGCAAATCACATACAGGGCTACATAGACAAACTGTGGTCAACAGACAGAGGTTAGTTATTATGTTCTTCAACTTAGTCCCAGTGAGGCTGCATTTGGAAGATGTGTCCAATTTTGTGTCTCAGTTCAAGATGCTGAAAACTGGGAAGTACTCAGTGGAACACAACCAAGGTAATGGGCTACCTGACTGCCAGAGGAAATAGATGGGTTTGTTCAGTCTGTTGAAGAGATGGCTAAGAGGAGGATAAGCCTACAACTACTTGAAGGACATCTATGACATTAACTGTCAAACTCTGGGCAATGCCAAATTGTAAAACAAGGTGCAACCGCTATAAGGCTGTGACTTGGGAGGTTTACATTTGGCATTAGGAAAAACTTTGTACAGCACTGGATCAGGTCATGCAGAGAAGTGTTGTCCACCTTTGGAGATCTTCAAGACTCAGGCATAGATAACCATAGGTAACTTGATATAGTCAATATTCAAGAGTCCTGTTTCTTGACTTCATTGTGGAGGATGAACTGCACAGCCTTCTGAGGCCTCTTCCAAACTGCATTTTTGTAATGCAGATACACATCCTCATGTAGATAGAAATATGAGTAATGTGTCTTAGAGAACAGTAGGAATAAATACTATAGAAAGATGATGAATCTACTTGGCCATGCAGACTAAGTTTTAAGTAAAGCAGGGACACCATGTCCTGCACTGCTAAAATAAAAGCTGCATGTCTTCCTTATTAAGGGAAGACAGCATATGGCTAGCTTTCTGAAGCACTTTCCTTCAGCCTTACCTATGGTTAGGAATAATTCTCAGGAAGTTCTAAACAACAGAATCTAAGGAACAAAACCAAAATCAGTTCAATTCATGATTTGACCCAAAGTCACCATTAAGACAAAGTGACATTTTTTTGTTATTGCACAAAAAAACAAAGTGTTCCTTTCTGGTAATGCAGTAAATTATTTTAATGTATAATTTCTTAATAATTTTATTAGTTCATTTCATTAATATTTTATTTGCTTAAGCATAATGTCTCGCCTAGGTTGCACAAAACACAAATACAAGCCCCTAGGTTAGAAAAAGAAAGGACACATTATTAAGTTAAAAATATGGATATTGTTACATGATCTGTATGGTAGCCACCAACTACGTTAATATGATGTTTACACATCAGAAAGCAAAACATTGTTTTACCAGATCTAGCTCTGAAGTTAGCCTTGTTTTGAAAAGGCTAGGCTAGATGGACTCGAGAGATTCCTTTGAGCACAAATTGCCCTGTTAGACTATTACTGCGTATAACAAATGATGGAGAAGGAAAATAAATTAAAAGTACTTTTAAGACTCACAAGTTTTGCTTAGGGCTGAAAAACCACCCTGTTTATAAGTACACACACAAAAGAAGCCCAGATGATATAAAGTGGAGGAAAAATGTCCCCTCCACAACTCTTTTTTTTTCTGTCCAGAACTGAAGTACCTTTAAATCACTCAGATGTCAACAGACAAGACTCTGAAAGAATAACTAGTGTTACATAACAGAAACACTAATGTGTTGTAGTAGGGGAGGGTGAGCTAAGGACACGGCTTTATTCTGCACTCAAAATGACTTCAGTATAGTGGGTTGAAGCAAAACCCTTAATGTGAGTAAAATGTGGCTTTTATGCATTGATACTAAGATAAGTGATGATAGGCAAACACACAAATGCATCCTTGACATTTATAAAGCCCTTTTCTTCTAGTCATATCTAATACTTGCCTTCACATCCCATTATGTCAAATCAGGTGCTATAGTGCTACATGATGGATATAATCTAATGTGACAGGTTACAATGTAACACTTTATTTGGAAAATTGGGAAAAAAGCAGTTGTTATGAAATTGGTTGTTGAAGATGTCTCAGGTTTCTTTATCTGTTTGGTGGTGTTTTCCTTGGTTTGGTTTGTTTGCTTTGGGTTATTTTTGTCTGTGTGGGGTTTTAAGATTGGTCTTCCTGAAGCTGGCAGGTTTTATTTTAAAAAGCGCAATTCGTCTCTAATGTAAGACTTAGGGATTCCTCCACATGCAGCAGATGTATAAAAGGTGCAAACAATTAGAGATGGGATCACTAAGCAGATATTCCGTCTAATGAGCCAGCAAAAGGAAAACTTGTGCATGTTACAGTAATGGTGCTTTGTCCATTTTTCTCACAAACTCCAGCTAGCCTGAAACATATCTCTATAATTATAAAAATAAGGAATAAAACCAAATAAAACCTATGGTCAACTACTTTGAATGGATACAGCTACAGCTCTTGCCTTTTATATTGTTTGGGTTTGTAGGGTTTGAGGGGTGTTTTTTTAGGGAATACTGTTCATTTTTAAGAGCTAAATACCATCTTCAACAACAAAAAAGAAAGCTTGCAAGTAAATTTCAAGTAATCCTGCTTGGACATTAAGAAGCATAAACATTTGGTAGTTTTTACTTTTATTATTGTCTTTTACTACTCTTCATTTGGGCTTCAAATAACAGAGGAGGGGGGAAAAAAGAGGCCTTCATACACAGGTTTTCAATCAGCCACAGAAATAGTCTTTGAAGTCTGATTCACCCTTAGAAATTTCACAGAGAGAAAGGAGAGCAATGGAAAGACTTAGATCTGAATTATTTAGGAAATTATTCCAATAGCAGGAACTTCTTAATTATATTCTTACATCTATGATGCTCTTCCACTATGGCAAGGTATTTTGATATTGTAGTAACATGGGTACTATGAAAATCGGGGCAAAAAAAAAGATATGAGAATATGAATTATGTATTAATATGATAAAAATATAATTTAACTATACACCTTGGTAGATTATTCCTAGATTCTTTTTCTTCCTTAATATAACATGTCATGGGATTGGCTACAACACTGAGCTTAAGGCAATGCAAATATCAATAAATGTATCACTTATCTTTCAGCATGAGAGACACTGTCTGAAACACTGTATTTCAATATACATATTGATAAATGTATCTATAGGAAACCTAATAGCTGAACATTCAGACCATGACTTCATTCTCTTTTGGAAGATCTCATCCAAGTTTGACAAAGCAGAAGAAAGATTTTTGGAACTTTTCCACTGAAAAGCTGAAAAAACACCACAAATAGGATAATATATATAACCCAAATGTATGCATATATATATGTACGCATACATTTACATGTGTGTATTTGTGTGTGTGTGTGTGTGTGTGTGTGTATACATATAAAAAATATGTATTCTTTCATTTCAGTGGTGGCAAAATGTGACAGAGTGGTATATCAGTAAGAACTTTTGCATGACTAATGTATGACTGTATTAATTGTTGCATTGGTCAAAATTAATAAAGCCAGGTATAAATTGTACTTTTCCAGATTTTTCAGATGTACTTGTTTTGTTGTTTTTTTTTTTTTTTTTAACGCAGAAGTAGATGTCATAACAGGCACTGTCATGCAGTTCTCCATAGAGTTACAGTGGTGTTCATCATTATTGTTTTTTTGAATTTCTATCATTTATATTTCCATATATCAAATGAAGTGAAGCAGTATGCAGAATGTTTGGTTTTGTTTTGGTTTTTTTATTCTCTGATTGATCAGCTAAACACTACACTGTATAAAAGCTATTCTAGTCCCTTGATATCACTGAGAATACAAGATGCTTTTATTACAGCTACCTGTTAAATAACAAGTGTAATCTCAGGTTTCTCAAAAAATAGTATCTAAAAAAAAAATGAAAAAAGACATTTCTGAAGGAAAATAGCAACTGCTGGTGATATACAGAAGAAAGAACCATTCTGTAAACCAATGTATCTGTAAGGGAAACAGATTTTTCAAGTACTATGAAAGAGGCTTCTTTCACATCATGGTTCTACATCAATGTAATCCCACCTTTGTGAGAGAACCTTTTTATTCTATTAATTATTACTTCTATGATTATTGCAAAAAAAGATAATAAGTCCACTTATTATTCATCTTATAATAATCTGTTGTAAATTTCTATCACAGTTTAGTAGCCATTCAAACATCACAGTAGGGAAAATGTATTATTACAACCATGAATCTTAGGAAAAATTTTGCAAAGGTTCGTCTGTTGTTACCTTCTATTAAAAGCTAGATAACCCAATATGATTAGCTCTGGAATTATTTAAAATTAATTCTTTTGGTATTATCTAAGGCTCTAATAACTTGGGTATGGAAAAAAAAAAAACCAACCAAACAACAGCCCTAAAATACTCCTACCCCCCCCCCCCAAAAAAAAGAAATAATGAAAAAACCTCTGGTACCGGGGCTTATTTTATTGATTTTTAAATTTATTATTTCATGTAGTTGTCAGAGATGATATGTCCCTAAGGCTAAGAGTCTTCAAAGATATGCCCAAAAAACAAAGGAGAGCAAAACTTTTGTATCTAATTGTATCAGGACTTTTTATGAGGCTAGTGCACATAGACTTTCAGAAAAGCAGAGCTGATCCCTGTGAATACAATAGTTTCAACCTCCTACAAATTAAAAACCTCTCGCTCTCAAAAAAAAAAAAAAAAAGGTAAAATAATATTGCTAGAATTACTCAGTAGATTTTTAATTTCTTCCCTTAACAAAATACCAGGTAGAGAACTCCAAGATTTTATATTTTAAAATCCTAACAAATGTATTTGGTTCCTTTAGTAGATTTAGAGAAACCCTTTAGAAACAAAGAGAATTTATACCTGAGCATCAGACTGATATTTCATAGCAGAATAATCTTTCTTTATATTTTAGGTAATTCACAAGCTCACTGGAAAGATGTCGAATAATGTAGCAGCATGAATGTTTATAGCTCTGTGAAAGGCACTCACTACTGACTAACACCCCTGCATTTCCTATTACACGATGTCTAATTAAGCCCCATGATGCCACTCTCAAATCTGACAAAGCAGAGATAATTCTTGACATTTTCAAAAACTTGGCTTATGTTCCCCTTCTTTTTTACTGTGACACAAGCTGGGGCTTCAAACTGATAATGACATTGCAGCAAGTTTATGGTTTTTTAGTCTTTTTCACGCAGTCGTTTACTCAGAAGGAATGGAATCACACAGACCTTTATTTGCCTTTGCAATCTTCAAGCACAGAATCACAGCAGCCAAAAGACCAAATTTTGCCCTTACTTGCCTCTGTTCAACTCCCACCAAAATCAATGGAAATGATGTTATGCTATCCAGGGAGTGATTGGGTCCATAGCACACAGAGAGAACCACCACAGCACATACGAGGTGATAGGTCATATCACTTCAATTGTTCCTATCTTCTTTCAGCACTAGACAAACATCAGAAGAGACAAACGTAAAACAGTAAAATAGCAATACCTGGTGCTGTCCCTGTCACTGCTGCTCTTCCAATCCAGCCGTAATGCAGAATTTCTCTACCACATGTGGTGTCTCACATCTACCTTTCTTGGGAAGCAGCAGGAGGCAGACCAGCAATATTTGGAGGCTGACTTTAATTTAAGACTCATCTCTTTAACATGAAACAGTGTTTTTTCAGGTTGAAGAATAAGGCCAAGGGTGAAAAGAGTTCTGTATATGCTTCTGAAATGATGAAAATTAACAGAGAGGAATATTCTCTCTCTCAAAAAAAAAAAAAAAAAAAAAAAAAATCAGTTATTTTCATTGCTTTGTTTGCATTACTTAAAGGATATAATTTCCCCCTCCATTGTCCTGGTAATATCACTGTGTTCTTATTTATTTTACTATGATCACTGAGACTCTATCCAGAGACAACACAAGATCAGTTTCCCCATTAAAAGAAACAATAAAAAGAACTGGTAACGACTTACACAATTTTTCCACAGATGTCTTACAATGATTAAGAGCTGGCTTACAGATCTTAGGGGAAACATAATAAAACTCAACTGAAATTACAGAAAGCTATACAAATCTCATTAGTACATGGTTTAAGAAGGCACAATTTGCCATTTCATTTCTCAGTCAAAAAGGACTTAATCTCCTGGAGTTAAAACTAATGAAAAATCAGTAGTATTTTCAACTGTAAATTTCCGAGACTTGTGCACCAATAGAAAAATGTCTTTCTTTTGAACAATTTTCTTCTAGATATTGCTTTAATACGGTTTTACAAGAAATACCAATTGTTCAGATTGTGCTCCAATTCACCCTGCTAACACAGACAACAAAACTATTTTTTTCCAACCTCAAACTTTACCTAAATATATTGTTTGAACGTAGACACCAAATTGGTGGAAAATTACATCTTACATTGCATTCCATGCTTATCACAGTTTTCCCCTAAGTTTCTTTCTATCTGATTAAATCATTTCACATCTTTCAGAAGTCATAAGTTGCAAAGAAAAAAAGTTTCACCATAGACAGATTTAATGTATATAAAGAATGTCCCCGTTACAGTTGTGGACTTAGTCATTTGAGCAGCCAAGCTGAACAGCACACAATAATCCAACTTATTCCTGAGCAGCAGTAGAGCTTCACCACATATAATCTTACCTCTTCCAACAAAAATTTAAAGACTAGGAGATAAATCTATTTGAAATGAGTTTGAATTTGTTTTGGTTTATGATTATTATTCTTGTAGCATTAGGGTTCTACTGAAACCAGGTGCTGGGTAACAAAATGTAACATGAAGTAACAAAATGTAACATGAAGTAACAAAATGTTCCTGATTTTATTAAGTCTTGCAAAATTCTCTGATCAGCTTAACAAAAACAGTTGTTTGGGATTTCATTTCAATATGGTACTTCCACTACTGTTAAGAAGCTGGATTTGGGCAGTTCACTTTACAAGAAGGAAAAGTATAAATAGCTACAAAGAAAAATGTAATAAATTCCTTTATTTCATGCAAGTCAAGAAAGTGAGATAGCTTATTTTCAGTGTTTCCTCCTGATTTTATCTTGTGCACCTAACGCTCTCACATTTAAATGGTCGAAGACATTTCCCATGGGACAGAATACTGACATGACAGTGACTTACATTCTTTTGTAAAGCCACTACATATACTGTTGCTATCAGTTAAGGTTTAGGCAGTATAATTTCCCTAATAATCATATTGACCAGAACAGGCATATCAATTTGCATGTATTTGCGAAGTTCTTTACTGTAATGCAAAATAAACTTCTGCTTTTCACCTTACTCCAAATAGACCACAGGAACCATAGGCCTGAAATCTATTATTCACTAAGGAATGGGCACAAGTAAGAAGCTTTATAAGCAAGAAAATATGGTGGATTGTTCTCTCACCAAAGGTAACGATAAAGGTTCTGTGTGAACTGTCCAACATTGGGACTGAAGACAGATGTTTTCTCAAGAAATTTTACAGGAGTATTTTCATGGCAATGAAATATGTGAATCCAGGATTAATGCATTTCTACTTATGCAGCTTTCAGATCAAATAATTGGTAGAAAAGATATTTTTACGTGAAACACATTCAAATGAAACTGCTTTCTTTATACTTTCTTGAGTAGCTCTTAACAATGACTAGCTTGATTTGCCAGCTTATCTGTTCTTAGCTGGCTGACAGTCATCCACAAATGCATTTGATTAGTTTATCATTACCCGTGTCTTTGTTTAGCAGATGTTTTTAAAGTACTTTACCTCAGTACTCAATGTAATTTGTCACCACATAATGTGAAGTGGGCACCTCTGTTGTTCAAGTTACTGCTAAGTTCTTTCAACACTGTACAGCAGTTTCTGTCATCACTGAATGCAAGTTTAGATTGTCTGTAAAGTACAATATTTGGGTTTCTTTTTGAAATACCGGGAACTCTGAGAATACCTGGATAATTGAGCTGCAATAAATGAGTATTAGGCAATACAGTTGAAGAGAGGAAGTAGGAGAAAAATAGGAGTAAAACAATATTTTCAGAAGATATCTATTTGCATTATTCATTTATTAATCCCAATGGATTGTGAATATCCAGCAATCATAGTATTTATTTTTTCATGTTGCACCCTAAAATTGAAGGATAATACCATAAAGATAATGAAAATATTGCAGTGTGTCACCAAGTAAAAGTATTTGTAAAAAGAAACTTAAATAGTCAATAGTAATCACTACAAAAAACAGGATAAGCACTGCCTCACTTATCAAATCAGAAACCAAAGTATTATTTTGGAATAAGCTTTTGCAAATAAGTATTACCTTTCTACAGTAACTTGAAACTCAGATGTGTCCCCACAAAACCACCAACAGACTGAGCTCTCTGTATTAGTGAAGCTTTCTGTTCCATGATGGAAGACTAACTTGGAAGGATTTAGTTTGAGATAATGCAGCTTTTTGTTGATTTGCTATTTCAAATTTTCACTCCATTAAAATTTTTGTCAGGGGAACTAGATGAGTAGTTCGGAGTGTGTTACTATAGGCAATCATAAAGTGCCTCCCAACATATCTGGCAAGAAGGAATTAAATTATTTATTTATTCTTTGATGTACTCCATCATGGAGTAACATTCATTTATCTAGAGAAGTTAGTGTTCTATCCTGTATCTCCTAAATAGTACTTTGCAAGTTTTAATCTTCATTTGTGTTCAGCAAAAATGCTGTTACAATAGATCCACTTTATTTCCTTAAAACAAAATTTAAGATTCTTTTACTAATACTAATAACTTAAAAATAGATATACAGTTTTATACTAGTGAGAAATAGATACTGTTTTTAATAATAGCAACAATGTATATATGCTGACATAAATATCACGGGTACGCATTCTATTACTACATTTATATCTACTTTGTACAAATCTAGATGTTGGACCACATTTTTCTGATCCCAACCTGTTCATGCAGACTGGGTGACATAATACACTGAAGTTAATGAGAAAAAGAAGAAAAATCGGGAGCTTTGCCACAGCAACTATTTGCTGGCTCAGCTTCTCTAGAAGAGTTCATTTTAGCACCTGGTTTTGCTAAGTCCTGAGAAAAATTTACTGTGGTTAGAACAATCATACTGCTAGGAGATTACAGTGGTTTACTACCAGAGAATTTACAAAAATACCACTAAACCTTTCAATGAGATTGCAGTTTATCTTTCAGCAGTTGCAAATCCTCTAGACAAAGGTAATCCAAGCTTAGAAGCCACAGGGACTAGAACCTTCCTTTGGGACTTCCACATGGACCATGCAATACCAGTCTCAGACTACCCCCAGTTTCAGTTTCCCCCTCTGCTCTTCCTCGAGCTGTCACATGCACCTGGCAGTGCAGGAGAAGTCTCTCTTGAGTCAGACCCAGACACAAGACAGAGTGCAACCACACTGTCCTAAGTCACTACCTAGTTCTAAACAAGGCCTTAAAACACTTAACTGCACTTGACGTTTTTACTGAACTACATTTATTTTTGTTAAAACACTCAGAAAATGTCATGCTGAGTATATTCAATTTGATATACAGAAAAAATGAATTAGCATTAATCTAAGTGAAAAGAAATCTAAACTCATGATATGCAACTTCTGTTCTAATTTTACCACATTCTCCATGAGCTAGTTTTATATTAGAATAATTTTTAAAGAATTTCTTGACAAGCAGTATTCTTAAAATGCAAGTGACAAATATGAGTAAATTATCTGGGATATCATTTAGGCAAAGTCCAGTGTATTCTTGGCTCACTATAAGGAGACTGAAAATATAAAATATAAAATGACTGAAAATATAAAATAGCTGCACAAGGAAAGAAAGAAACATGTACTTGCTAGTCCCTTGCTGCCACTTTGTTGTCACATACAGTGTAGCTGCGTAAAGGATACGGCTATAAGATCCAATTCTTTAATGATTTCTTTCTTAAATAGCTCTCAAGTTCTGTTTGAGGAGAAAGACAGCAGCCTCTACATCTGGGTAATTCCCCTTCACCCTAGCCCCCATTTCACTAATTAAATGTTCTTTAGAATTTGAAATCACTAAGTATAACAAAGCTCCTGAGAATCATAACCAAAGTCAGGAGGACATCTCAAACACAGGAACATTTAGTATAGGACAGTCTAGGGAGTACATGATGCTTTCAGTATCATTTTGTACTGTACTTTGGGGTTTTAATAACCCTTCCAGCAATGTTGCACCAACTGCTAATCAATACCAATTATTTTTCTCACCACAGAAACGATGTTTAGTTAACCCCTTGAGCGCCTTCTCCTGGAATAAAGAGAGGATATATATATATATTTTTTTTTTGTTGTTGTTTTACATGGATAAAGAAAACAGCTCATCCAGTGCAAAGAAATTATTCTGCAACAAAAGTGCTTCCACATCCAAACACTGTCGTTACAAAAAATTATTCTGGTCCATCAGTTTAAGGCCATGTTTTAAAATTAATCATTTAAATAAGCAATAAAACATTGTATCCTGCTATCATACTAACCCTTACAATGACAGAGGTGGGAAAGGCTCCTACCCTTGGGAGTCTTTCAGTCACAAGGGTCTTCCCACAGAAACTTTAGTAAAATAAGCAAAAAACTCTAATGAAACTCACAAAAAAGTCTGGGTTTTCTTATTAATCACTTTTTTGGGGATTGCAGTCAGCTCAATCATGAGTTAAAATAGGCACAAGAACAGATATTTTACTGACAAGTTATTTAATTTAAAATATTTTCATTTTGCATGCATACACAGAGAATTTCTTTCATTATCATAACTGGGGAAAAAATGACCCACAAAACAAAACAAACAAAACAAAACAAAACAAAACAAAACAAAACAAAAAGAAACAAAACAAAACCCTCCACACTCCAAAATGACTTTTTGTGCAGCATTCCCTTATGCATCTACATTTCTTATGGCGAGAGCTTAAATAATTACTGACGTAAGTACATATTCTTTCTTTTTTGTTCAACTTCATACTAGACATAAGTTTTCAGACCAAACATCCAAACAGATTGGTCAAGATTTGTTTTATTTTTTTTTCTTCTGCATCTAGGCAGGCACCCAGTAGAATTAGTGAATTATCTAAATATATCAAAGGGCTTAAATATTAGTGTTCAAGTTATTTCCAAGTGACTAGTATAAAGGAAACACAAAATAACAGTACTGGAAATGAAAGGTATCATGAAAATGCCTATTCAACAGCTTTATTTCTGCCACGCATTCTCACCATTTTCATGGTAATGGAAATCTAGGTTCTCCTGAAGTAAATGTAAATCTCTGCTAAGATTCAGTTGACGGTTTATTTCTGTCTGTCTGCCTATCTATCTATATCACCCCATCTATCTATCTGTAAGTATGCATGAAATATTTAATTTCTTTTCACCAGAAAAGCTGCAGAGCTTTGGATATATTCATTCACTGAAATATACCATCGAGCTGAAATAAATTAGAACACAAAATAATTTAATTTGATAGAAGAAAAAAATGAGTTTTTAAGATCAAAATAGAGAAGCTGCTCCTATAATACTTCACAGAGATGACAATTGTAACAGGACTAAGAGAAAAAATAACCAATATTTTTTAGTACTCTTCTGCAATTGATTTATCAATACATATAGGTAGTTGGCTTTACATTGCTTTGTTTAGGCTACCTAAGCTAACATATCATTTAAGTGGTCATTTTAGAAAGTGAAGCTGTCTATAATCATACAGGACTCAGAATTCAAAAATACAGTATTTCCTCACTCTCAGTGCACCTTATGGAACTAGCTGAAACGGTTATCTCAACCCAATTTAACCAAAAGCAGAGAAACAAAGGTTCTAAGAAGTCATTGCCTTCTGGAGCTGCTGCTGTTCTCTGTATAAGCTTGAAAAACAGTTTTCATCACTGACTTTTTTTGTCTTTCATAACAAACTGGCCCTCATTATTACTATTGTTTGCCATACCCTCTGACTCACTAGGGGCTATAAGTTGATGTAATGAAGTATATTTCAAAGCCATTTCAAAGATGTTGCAATGAAGTGAACCCACATGAAACTTTGTTTCAGGTGTTCTAGAAGTTTTCCTAAGGAGCATGCCATTTTAATGGTGGAAGCTATATAATCTGGACTGGTTTGATAGGAATACTTTGCCCAAAGAGAAAATCAGGGACTGATGAGAAGAGGAGATGAATTTTACTAGATTTTAATAAAACTTTCAAAGCTTTTATCTTTTCTTTCTTTTTTTTTTTTTTTTTTTTTTAATGTTTTAAATTTGCCAACTGCTTTTTCCAGGTAGTACTAGAAGGAAGATAGAACAAAAGATGTGGAATTTTAACAGCTTTTTGAAACACAAAAAATCATAATGCTAGCAAATGGACCGTGCAATATCACTCTCAGTCTACCCCCAGGATGTAACTTCCTTTTACCACTTGCTTAATCCACTGCAACCAGACACAATAAGAAATCATAATGACTTAAAAGAAATGTCGTGGTTTAAACCAATCCACACAGCTAGTCTACTCACACCCCCCCGACAAATCTGTCGTTACTACTCACCCCCCCCCCCCAATAATCTGTCATTATCTCAACCCTTCGTGCCCCACGTTGGGTGCCAAAAAGAACTGTCATGGTTTAAACCGATCCATACAGCTCATCTACTCACCTCCCACCCCGACCCTCCCCCTCCCGGAGGGATGGGGAGGAGAATCGAGAGAATGTAACTCCCACGGGTTGAGATAAGAACAGCCCAGTAACTAAGGTATAACACAAATCACTACTGCTACCACCAATGATAACATTGATAAGAGAAAATAACAAGAGAATACGAACCACCGCCGAATGAGTTCAACCCCCCCGAAATGAGAGTCTGCCCTTCCCAGTAACTCCCAGTTACCTCCCTGGGCATGACGTGCTGTGGTATGGAATACCTCTTTGGGACTCACAAAGTCCTTGGCCAGAATAAACATTATTTAACAACAATTAAAAACAATCGGTGTTAGCAGCTCTGTTCCCAGGCTGGAAGTCAAAACACAGAGCTTGCACCAGTTACTAAGAAGGAGCAAAACGGCTCCTGGTAAACCCAAGACAAGAAAAAAGTAAAAAAGGCCCAACCAATCTGCATAACACCTTTATCTTTGCTTTCATCATTGCAGTTACCCATTGCTTTAGTAAAATACAGTCTTAATTCTGATGCCACACAAAGAAATTATGCCATATATTTAAAAATGTAACATATTCCTGTATTGGAGAATGCAAAACTACTTACAGCTGGCAATAAATGTAATCAGTTTGTCTTTAAAACCTTCTTTAGACACTAATAGTAAGAGAGTTCATCAACTCAGGTTTCCTTCAAGTGCAGAAAGCCTTTTCTCCTGTGCTCAATTTGATGTGATGATGAACCTTTGTAACTTCTTCCGCCATGGCATGTAGTTCAATTACTGACATTACTATCCCCTAGCTAAAGTATCACTGCTTTGTCTTTTACATGCTGATATTATAATACTAGAGGGTATTTTACAATAGGATTTATTTATTTATTTATTTATAAGAATGCTGAGAAGTGCTGAGTAGAGAGGGGAAAGAAGAAACCAAGGATTATTTTTCCAAGGAAAAATTCTTAATCTAAAACTTGGGGCTGAAGTTCTTAACCTAAAAGTTCTTAATCTAAAAGTTCTTAATCTAAAACTTGAGGCTGAATTGGATACAAATTAAAGGCAATTCAGTGAAAATCCTTGCAAGATCTAATACTGGCACTGTTCAGCATACCATTACACTTCTCTCTGCACCAGAAATGGAGAGGCTAAGAAAAAAAGCCCCACAAAACCATAAAAATCTGGTAGAATTTTACACTAGGAAAATGAGTATTTGAAATCTGCAGATAGTTTTTAAAAGTATTTTACCTAAGATTTAAAAAAAATAAACTGATTTTCTGAACTTAAAACCAAACAAAACATAAAATATTGAAACACCTTTTTTTGGATTAAATTAGGTCTTTTTAGGTCATTTACTGAATTAAGTTCACCATATCACTCTCAACATCTTTTGTAAATTGAAATTTCTAGAATGGTTTGGTGGCATAGCAGAGGGAATGGGAGAAAATTCCGATGATACAAAAACATTCCATCTGAATTTTATTATGCAGTCGTTTTCTTATAATTTAATCTATCATTTTAAATCATGAAAATTATTAGATGTATTATTACACAATGATAATTCTCAGAGATTATATAAAAAGTGTGGTTTTCTTCAGGCATTTATAGTTGCATGGGCTAATAATTCATAAATTAATTATCTGAATGAAAACAACAACAAAAAGTTATTCATTAATGGTATTCTGCCTTGGGTCTGTCAGAAATTTAATTCACTTTGAATCAATCATTGACCTAAAAGCAAATATTTGTGAAAATATAAGTGGCCATAATTCTATACATTTTTCTATATAAAAAGTAGAATATGCCACCCACTAGCAAACATGTGGTATGCATTGAGAGAAAACCTTATTCCTTTTAATTATGTGTAAAAAAAAAATAAATTATAATAATCACTCCATTTTGAGAATATTTATTAGAACTTCAAAAACCACAGTTTTACTCTGATAAAAAAGGTAGAAGGCAGGAAGGTATTTTTTATTTGTAAATAAAAGAAAAATGTAGGAACTGAAGCTTGCATCCTTAGCCAAAGTATTATTACAGCATATTACAGCATATATTACAGAAAATTTCTTAGAGAAATAAAATAATTTTAAATAGTCTATACTTCTGTGTTTCATCTTTATGCTAGATCACCATCTCTACATGGCAAGCTAGATAGGACTGAATTGCTCAACCACTTTCAAATTCATGAAGCTTGGATGCCACAAACGATTTTATTCTATTCAGAGACTATTCCTTTGGAAAACAGAAAAAAAAACTGCCCCAATTTGATCTTTGTGAACCTTTCTGCAGCCTAGGTCTGTCTCTTCACTTTTCAGAGCTTTCACAGCAGTGTCCAGTATTGAATCACTTGTTTTTATTTCCTTGGATGTTTCTCTCATTCTGGCTTTATTTAGACAGTGCCAATATAGATACACAGAGGTTAATCAGAGAGCGCAAGAGGACCTAAGAGGACCAGCATAGATTTAAGCTATCTCCCTACAAGGGGAGAAGATTTCTAGGAGAATTTAGGCTGTACTTAAAATTTACGGGGTAGCAGCAGAGATTATATTGTTTTTATTTAAGAATTTTATCTATTGCAGCTACTATAGAAACAAAAGCTTGTTTCAGTGCTGCAAATCAACAGATCTCATTCTCTCTCTCCCACAGAGTTAAATATCAGGGTAGTAGTTAGCTATGGAGATACCAAGTTATAAACTAATCTATCGTTACAGTCTAATGTTGAAGAATTTTGTAATTTCACCGAAGTACTTACAAAGGAATGTTTGTATTCTTATAAAGGAAGGAGAGAAAAAAATGTTTGCAAGGGGTGAATTGAGCACTTAACACTTGTTTCAGTTTACAGGTTAATTTTAATTTTGTGTTAGGGATTACAAAGAAATCTGTCAATAACACAATAATACAAAAACCACGCAAAAGCTGTAGAAAAGCAACATATTATCTAATATGAAAGTCCCCATGTAAATTATAATATTGAAAGCAAAATAACTTATATATTGTTCAAAGAAACTATCTAGATTTCCATACTCTCACAGGCATCAAATTTCTGGCTGGTTTAAACCCTTGACTTCTAGATGTCTTACAGAAAACAGAAAAGACAGTTCCAGGTATACAGAACAGCTACCTAATATCAGACATTTAATTGCAAAGGTACAAGTAAAGTCTTCCCTTAAAAAAACCCAAGCCAAACAAGTGCAAACAAAAGGACTTTGAATTAATATAACTTTATAATATTTTGTGTATTACTGTAAAATCACCTTCACTGAAGTTGCTTTTTAGAGATATTTCTATTATATAGACTTTGACAGGGCCGGTAACTTGGCAGTTCTGCTTCTCTGTGCCTGTTCTGCACACTCTGGGTTTTAAGGGGGGCCACTTACTTAGGAGAACAGACTAAAACCTCTCACCACCACTAACCATGTTGTCACTCACATTCCCTTTTTGTGCCCACAGCAAGATGACAGGAGTAGTAATTCTCTCTTCTAAGTCCCTGTTAGTAATTGTTCACAAATAAATTAACTGCAGTGGACATTACTAGATTCCTTGAACAAAGTAAGCATTTAATATCTATTGATGCTCCAAGACAGGAACTGTACAGAAAGTAATAAGGGAGGATTAAATCAAAGCCTATTAGGACTTATTTTACCAATTATGCATACATTCTTTGCATTTTTGCCATACCTCAAGAACACAAAGATCTAAATTACTATTTGAGTATACTGATACATTAATCATGGAATAGTTAAAATTCAGTGACTTAATAAAAATGCATTTGTGTTGTAATTACATTACCAATTACATTGTCCTAGACAGAAGGCAGTAGGAGGAACTACATAAAAACACAAAGTGTGATACCAAAAGCGATGATTCTGTGAAGGGTTATATGGGTGTAGATCCCTAGCAAGACAATGTAAAAATCCTAAGAGAAGGACTCAGAGGATAATGGAAATATAAGAACTGTATGGTTTACAGAGCACTAGCCATATAAGAAAAGTCTGTTAGCTCCGGTCAAAATTATAGAATTTTAAAGTGATCCAATCCAATGACATATAATGTATGCTTTCAATAGTATCTCCTGAAACCATATTCAAAACCACAACTGCGTTTAAATAAATACTTCTTATGGGTTAATTTCTTAAGAAAAGATAAGGTTATATAACTTTTAAATATCCACATTGTGATCCACACTGTTAGCTGACTAGTGATACTTATTCCCTCTTTGAAAAGACTGAGAATTGTAGATAAAACTCTGTTAAAGTAACATCTTCTTCCCAGATTCTGGAAATTCTCCTTGCATCATCTCCTGAAATCTATATGAATTTCTATGAGATAGGATTCTATTCTACATAATATCCGATTTCAAAATTTATTAGTATTAGCATTGTATTTGATGTCATTGTCAAGACGCAGTAAATTTGCTTAAAGACTATAAAAGCTACCAAATATTAGAGCTGATGACTGAATTGCCTGCATGATTCTCTTAATTAGCAGAAAGCCATTAGTAAAACTTTTGATCCTGGTTTTAATAGCTGTACTTACATATAAAACAAATCTAGTCCATAAATAAAAAATATTTTTTTAAAAGGTAGCAGTCACCATATAATATTTTCACCTGTCTAAAAATTTATTCCATTAAAACGTAGCACAGATGTTTTGTATCTGTTATTTAATGCATGTTTTAGTTGATTTATATGTTATTATTGTTTAATATCAGTGACAGCAAGCCCAAAATTGTCCTGTGCTCATTTGAATATTACAGGAATTTCTAGGGTAGTAAAAACTGTGAAACTTTCAGATAAAACAAAATGTCAAAATTAAACCACAAACACTTGAGCAGTTAGTCAGTGAATTTATGTAACTGGAAGGTCATGGTTTGCTTGTTTCTAATGAAGGTTGGTCAAAATAGAGTTAGATATGCCTGACATTTCCCTTTACAGTCTATCTGCTCTGACAGACTTTCCTTGATCATATTCTGCTAATCAGCCATTTTCTAGCTGAAGATGTTGCTTGTCAAGCTGCCTGAAGACAACCACTCATGAGTCAATCTCAGCAATGCCAATGACACAATTGCAAGTTAATGACATACATTCTCAATTTTTGACGTGTATGACTGATGCTTGTCATTGGTATTCAAATTAGGCAGGGGGTAATAATGGGAACTTTCCTCCTATCAGAAGCTCTTGGATTCCTTGGTGTGAAAAGTTTTGGTTCCATTGGAAGAAACTGGAGGAGGGAATACAGTCAGTAAGAGCAAGAATTTTCCTTCTATCAGAAAAACTTGGATTCCTCAGTATGAAAGCGGTGGTTCCATCTGAAGAGACTGGTGAAGGGAATACAGTCCCACTAATGATCAAACCAGATCTAGCTCCTCAAATGGATTAAAATGAACCTATAATGATTACATCGATATTGCATAGAAAAGTGTATATCTAGTTGCCTTTCACTGCTGTGGTTATTGTTTTTTAAAATACACTGGTTTAACAGTATGCCCACAGACTCATGTGATTTATCCAAGTAAAGTACAGCAAACAGGCACCCTTGTCTACTTCACTAAGTATAATCATTTTAATAAGTAACTTCTGTTTGTTGGGATTAAAGAGCTCCAGTTGCCAAACTGGAGGTAGGGATTAACGACTGACAGCAATAAGAATTAAGAAAGCAAGAACATTTTCCATGTTTTTTGTGGAGCTGTTTAAAATATATTAATAAAAGAGGTGATAGCTTAAGTGATCCCCTTTACTATGTGAGGGGAATTGCACTGCTACTGATAACCAATGTCAATGTTAAGCCATCATAAAATGAAATGATCTGATGTGACAAAAATGTCATCTATATGAAGTTATTTAGCTAGTTTGCCTCGGAAGGTATTTCCAACAACTGTTAAAGAAAGATAAACAACAAGTATGTAAAAAATATACCATTGCTTTGTAAATCCATTAGTAGGAATGAAAATTAAAGTTCCACTTCTTTGAGACTGATTAGGAAAACTGAAATGGTTTCTTGTTTCAGACAGTTGAACTGATGTACAAAAGTATAGTCCCACTACCCATGGGTCATTATATAAAAAACTACTAAAGGGACAATCACTTTTACCAGACTTGGGTGTTTCTTGTTTTAAAAGTGTGCTAAAACTGAGAAGTAATCTGCTTTGTTTTGGAACCATAATTACATATTGACAAGTTAAAATGTGAAGCCTAAATCAAGGGGATTTGGGCTATTATGTGAGCATCCTCATGGGGCAAACTTAAAGGGACATCAATTATTTTGCCACAGCCTAACTCCTTTTCAATTTTCCTTTGTTGAGTGGCATTAAATACTTGAAGAAAAGGAACTATAGAAATAAAAAATGCAAGAAAAGTGTAGCATGGATGTCAGAAAGAATTGCTATATATAATTAAAATTAAAATAGATACACTTTATTAGGAGAATGTTCAATTAAAACCGTGTTATTACTACAAAATATCTCCTCTTGCTTCTTAATTGTTTTTCTTTGTTTAGGTTTTAACCATCTTAAATACTTATGATTATGTTTCTAAATCTTTACCCAAAAACTCAGAGAAAGATCTAGTTTACTAGACAATTACAACTGCTAAAATATTAGTGTTTTCTAATCATTCAAAGATTTTTTTCTTATAAGCTCATTTAAAATGGCAAAATTAAAATGTGATGTACATTTATAAATATATGGCACGTTAAAGAATAACTAAATTATTCCATCTTGACATACTGTAAAACCATTCTTTAAGCCAATTTTTAGATTTCAAATTATGCATATCATCCATGTGTTTATATTGCATTTAATTTTTAACCAGTATTTTTTGTTTAATTTCAAGAACATGCCTACACAGAAGTAGTAAATATCAACTATGTTATACCATTTACATGCTTTAAAAAACAAAATGCCTGGAATCTTTTGGCTTAAATTTCTAACAAAAAAAGTCAAAGAAAATTACAAATACAACAGTTTAAACGAGGAAAGAAAATCGAAAAATATACACGTACTCAAAAAGTGCAGCAAAAATCTTTAACTTTCTGAGAAAACTTTGTTAAAAACTGGCAGTTACATAAAGAACATGAGGAACCACTGAAATAACTTTGGAAATTTGCACCTAATGATATGAATAACATAAAAGCATATCATTAGGTAGGCTTGCATCATTTGCTCTTCTGCAATATTTGATCTTCTGTAACTAAATCTCACTAAGTAAAAAACACTGCAAGCACTGTTGGGATTGGTTTTACTGAACTCGTATTAAATTTATTTTACAATCATGAAAGTATATTGCCCATAGTATGAAAATTCAATACAAGTACTTTTTTAAGGTTAACTTTAATACTTGCTTGAAGGTTAGGGTTTGCCTATATGGGAATCTAATATCCCTGTATACATGTTTCACTGACTTGGGGTCTCTAGTCTCTATCAATGGAACACATGAGGTGCGGTGTGTCATAGCTCATGTCTGCATTTTGATTACTTGTAAAGCTCCATAGCAACTGAAATAGAAGCAGCCTGTTCTAGCAACAGAAGATTGCTTTCATATTTTACTAAGATTGGGTGTTCCACTTGAGTTGCATAGTAGTGGATGACTTACTGGTTTGAAAAAAAAAATGTTTACAGAGTAAAAGTTTTCACTGCTTATAAACTTAGACGTATAACACTCAGCATCCTCTGTTGATGCCCAGTAAGGTATCAGTTTCAGGGGCAAACAATCAAAAGAAGATTATATTATTGCATATTAAGTTAATAAGCCTTAGGGATGCAATTTCATTAAAAGAGGAAGAGTGATCATGAATCTAAACCAGAGAAGAGGAAAATAAAACCAAACCAAACAAAAAACCCAACCCAAACCAAAACCAAAACCAAACAAACGAACAAAAAAAAAAAAAAAAATCGTGTCCCCCCCCCCCAAAAAAAAAAAAAAAGTAAAGAAGCAAATGACACAATTATAAGGTGATGGCATAATAATCCTGAGCTTTCCCAAGGGAAGCTATGCAAAATCAAGTGGATGAATGAAAATCTTAAGGCTTTCTGCACAGAATTTTTATCAAATTATTCCTTAATGAGATTTTAGTTTGATGACTAAACACTTCCATCTTCTCCCCTGATATAAATAGCAAAACTAGGGTGATGGATTATTTTGAACTCTATGTCTGACCCCCTTGGCAAGCTTCTACATGGACTGCAAACCTTTCTTTTACCATAAAAGTTATATTTACAAAGGGAATAGTGAATATCCTCACTGTTCCTCTTAGTGTAGTGAAGCCCAGAGAGGAATTTGGTGTGATTAGAACTGAAACAGTTGAAACAGCCAAGAAACATTTCAATTCTGTTTATCCAAACTGCTTAATGTGTGACAACATTGCCTGCCTTCAGGTGGAAAGATAGAGAGGACAATCATTTCCCAGGCAGTACCTGGATGCTTTACACACAGGACAAAAATTCTGGTTCACTCATGCTTGTTATGCCTCATGACCAGTTGGATGCCGTCAAGACCAAGCTACGTGAGCACATCATGAAAGCTGTAGACTGTCTTGTATTGTATTTTCTGCCTATTAAGACCTTGGTTCTCATTCAACTCTGCCTTTTCAGTTTGCACCCCTGAATTGCGCATTTTTTTTGTTTGATTCCTATCGCTAGCCAGTTCACATAGGTTCTAAGGATATTGCCTACTTGTTAGTCCAGTTTCTCCTGATATTGCCTACTTGTTAGTCCAGTTTCTCCTGATTAGTCAAACTTTGAAGTTTTTTGGCACAGCACTAAGGTCTTGCTGTGTCTCTTTGGGTTGGTGCACAACAATTTGCTAATATACCCCCAGATTTTGTTGCCAAGCCTAATCATTAATTATGCTTTTGATTTCTTCTTTGTACTGACTACTTCCTATCATTTTTATCACTCTCTATAATGCACCAAACCTGTCTACAGGCTGAATTCAGACCAAGACTAATAACTGGGCTTTATCATCCATTTGCCATAAATCTGTGGAACTGCAGTCAGTGGGTTGTCCAATATATGTTCCAAAAAGGTACACTGTAAAAATCCCTTTTTCTACAATTGCTGCATCTTCTCTGCTCTCAGGGAAGATTGCACTGGTTCTCTCCACTTATTATGCAGTTGAAAGCATTTTTTCTCTACTATGCATGGCCAGTTCCTTCCATTATTCTTCCTCTCTGCTTTACAGATTTCCACATCTAGTGATAAACATTCAAACAGGAAAATATTCCAGGAGAAGAAAAAGGACAGGATGGTGCTTCTCTTAAAGCTTTTCTTTCTATATTATATCTTTTTGGCTTTAATGTATTCAGTGGTCTTTCTAAGACCGCAGAAGACAGAGGCAGTTTCCTGGAGTAGGACAAGACTAATATCCCACTTCTTTCAGGCTATTATTTGTAAAAGCCTGAAAAGCAAGAATTCCTTACTTTCTTTCCTCACCATTATTAATGCTTTAGGTAGTTGTTCAAGTTCACAGAAGCTATTTACACTTAATCTGAGAACTGGATTTTCAATTGTGAATTGCAGGCTCAAATTTAATCTGAATCACAAATGGATATTATGAAGTCTAGTGACATGCATAAACTGTGTTCTGACTATTCATGATCTTGGACATATTTTCCATTAGCATACCAACTTCTTAAATAGTGTTCTTTGTTGGTATGAGATACATACAGTTTTGGATACTCATTCTCCTGGGCTCAGGTATACGTCTCAGCTGCTTCCTAAGTTCTCGGCAGGGCAACAGCTGTGTTAGCTAATGGTTAGCCATATAAAGGGATTTATGATATACAAGACAGGAGAGAGTCATAGAACTGTGGAACACTCCAACTGCTGTCTATATCAAAACCTGGGAAAACTGAACTGTAGATGGCATAATCATGTACCCTCCCATCAAACATACATGCCTAAATTCTCCTTTTTGTTTGAGCATTCCTAGATCAAATACCTGAAGATTGATCTCAGTGTAACTGTTCAAAAAGATGTGGTGTCTGATTCCTGCACACATGATCTATGTTTTAAACTCTATTCACAAGAATAATGTCTTTATTCAAAACATGAATCATGTGAAACTTTTAAATTGGGAGTTTCATTTTGCCATTAATGAGTATGTCCATTTCCAGAGAACTTCAATACTATAAATGAGGACAAAATATACCCCTTAAAAATTAATTTTGTCATATTCATAATAAATACTGGAATTCAAAATTTGCTCTACACCTATTCATTGTCATTTCAGATCCTACTTGCTTGGAAGAAAGAGATATTATGCTGTTATTAATAACATCTTCATATTGCTATTCTTTACATTCAATAACCACAGTTTAACAAAATCCCGTAAGGTGCAATGGCCTCAATCGGTTTTACCAAATATTTGTATTCAAACTCTGAAAACACAAAGCAAAAATCTCTCATACTGATACATAGATACTGTAACTGGGAAAATTTATTCTGAGTTTAAGGAAAACTTTTGACTGAAACACAAATCTGCCATAAGATTTCAGTGTGCAAATCTATGGTTTTAAATTAGGCTGAAATGATTTTGAGTGATGGCTCCTCCTAACATCAGGGAGTGCTTACCTCTCTCACTTTACTTTGTACATGGCAGGCCTCCAAAACTCCTACTGTTAAATCTGAATTAAGTAGCCTTAATATGTACAATAGTTAACATTCTCAGAAGCTATGCATTAAATCTGTAGGCTCAAACTTCTAGTTAAGGAATGAATCCAACACTTCAGGGCTTTACACACATTTCTTTATCTTTAATTCCTTTTGCCAAATGGATATTTAAGTGCAAACTGTATAAAAGTTCACATCACCTGAATCTCTTTCTGCAAGATTAGTGGAGTAACATATTAGTCTGAAACTGATCTTTTTCTTCTAGAGCTTTTTAGTACCTGAACTCTAAGGCTTGTATTAAATATGAAATAGGAATAATGAGTTTTAAAGACATTAAATACCCTGAACAAGCCGGTTAAGAATTGTAGAGTGACTTTGTCACTAAAAAGAGCTTAGCAAATTCAGTAAAGTACCATGTTAGTTTTCTACATGCATGATTATATATATTTGCTATGTTATCAGTTTCTGAGATTGTGTTCATTCCTTGAAATGGAATTTCTTCTGAACAAAGTTAGATTAAAAAATGAATGAATGAGGTCCCATTTAACCACCCAGCATCTCGCCACTACACTGCAAGTCATATTAATCCTTCATGTATTACCCTGACTAGGTGTTTACATATTCTTAACATGCGCAACATTTAATAACAATTTTGTTAATTTGTTTCTTTCCTACTTGTATCCCAAGAGGAGTCTTTCTTTTCTTAATACGATTAAAAGATCATGATATAATTGAGGTATCAATATAGATTAAATATAATAATAATTTATTTTCATTAATTTATTCACATTTCTCAACATGACTTTACATTCACTTCTATAGTCTTAGTTGGCAATGAAAATTACATGAATTAAATCTCTAAATAACAACTATCATTAATAAGGTGCTTACTTAGTAGAGAAGGTATCAAGATATATGTAGTTGCACCTCATCTGAGAAAACTGATAATATTTGGTAATCCAGGTCACAGTCCAGCACTTTTCCCCTTTTGT
This sequence comes from Lathamus discolor, assembly GCF_037157495.1. Classification (NCBI taxonomy): domain Eukaryota; kingdom Metazoa; phylum Chordata; class Aves; order Psittaciformes; family Psittacidae; genus Lathamus; species Lathamus discolor. The sequence goes on along the minus strand of NC_088887.1, from coordinate 88,529,066 downwards.
CTATAACCTGTTTCAGGGTTGATGTTTCTGCTTTTGACACTAGCTAAGTGTCTGACAGACCTGGAACCACTGCATCTGTGCTTTATGATAGATCATATTTCAGGTGGCATAACAAGGTGATTTTGTTTCTATTAACAGCTCTCTTTTTACCAAAAGGTGCTAGCACTGTAGAAAAAATAGTAATCTCAGAATTTGTTCCTTGAACTGTATCCATAATCTGGCCTAAAGTATCTGTAAAGTGCGAGTGTTTCAAAGACAAGAAAAAAAGGTAGGAAGAGTTTCTTATTTTGCTTTAGATAAAATGTGATGGAGAAAGGTAGACAAAAGCTAAGGGGACTGATGATATCTCTGGAATTGAACATATCCCAGAATACTATAAAAGGTATCACAACTATATTTTAAATAGGATACAAAGTAAGGATTATGAAAAAAAAAATCGTAAAGTTAAAATCCCAGTATACAGTAACAGCAAGATAAACAAGACCTTGTAATATGTGGCTGCTCAGCTCTTAGTGACAGTCCAAATGAAACTGAAAGGTCACATACTGTCAACTCTTCTATAAACAATCAAGCTTTGACTTTAGAAGTGTGGTGGGTTGACCTTGGCTGACTACCAGGGGTCCATTAAGCCACTCCATCATTTCCCCTCTTCAGCAGGACACAATGTAAAGCTCATGGATCATGATAAGGACAGAGAAATTAGTTATTTATTACCATCACAAGAAAAACAGACTCAACTTTGGGAAATTTATTTTATTTAATGCCAATTAAACAGCATAGGATAATGATAAATACAAAGAAAACTAAAAACACCTTCCTCCTAGCTCTCTCCCAGAGCTCACTTTCACTCTGGACTTCTCTACCTCCAGGTGACATGGGGAATGAGTCAGTTCATCATGCTTTATCTCTGACATTCATTCCTCCTCACACTCTTCCCTTTTCCAGCATGGTGTCCCTCCCACAGGATACAGTCCTTCACAAACTGCTCCAGCATGGGTCATTTCCACAGAGTTCAGTCCTTCAGGAATGGACCTGAAAAGTCCCCCGCAGAGTCACAGGTCCTGCCAGGAGTCTGCTCCAGCATGAGTTCTCCACAGGCTGCAGCTCCTTCAGGTAAAACGCACTTGCTCCAGTGTGGGGTCTTCCACGGGCTACAGGTGGGTATCTGCTCCACTGTGGATGTTCATGGGCTGCAGAGCACAGCCTGTCTCACCATTGTCTGCACCACAGGCTGCAGGGGAATCTCTACTCTGGCACCTGAAGCACCCCCTTCCCTCCTCCTTCACTGACCTTGGTGTCTTCAGAGCTGTTCCTCTCATATATTCTCACTCCTCTCTCCAGGTGCTGTTGCACATCTTTCTTTACCTTTTTTTGAACATTAACACAGTAGCACTACCAATGTCACTGACTGGCTCAGACTTAGCCGGTGACATTCCTCTTGGTTCCAGCTGGAACTGGCTTTTCCTGACATGGCTGCAGCCTCTGGCATCTTCTCAGAGAAGCCACACCTGCAGCTCCCCCAAGTAGCAAACCATTCCACATATGCCCAATACAAGTAGCTGCAAGGATATTATGTGATATCAAATAACATAGGAAGTGGTGAAGATATGGATGAGTATTTCTGTATTAAACTAAAGATCAATCTATGGGCAAAATGTCCTCCCACAGTACAATTTATTGTCCCACAGTAAAATTTACTGTACACTACACATTAGAAGATAAACTTAAAATGGCATTTCTCACTACTTACTCTCAAATAGGATTACAACACAGGCCACACTACCTGATATTCTCTCTAAGCAATACCTTAAGGCAAACTGGGAAAGCAAAATATTCTTTATGCCAAAGACTATCTTAATACCCATTTTCCATGTAACTGCTGTCACCCTAACAACATATTTCCAACTGTGAGAACAGAGTTGGCTTCCTGCAGAGCTTCTAATCTCAGGGCAATTTTGCAGAGCAGCCAGGAGGATGTGCTAGCGCAATGAGAAAGCTGGTAACTACTGCCTAGAGATATAACACTTCATGTCTGCTCACTTCTCAAGCTCTGTTGGCTTGAAACAGGGATCCTAGCTTGGCTCCTAAATCTTTCCTTCCTTAGACAGCAACACATTATTCTCACACCAGATAGCTTAACTTACTGGCTGCCTCCAGAACCCCTGAGATCCCTTTTAATTATATACAAAACTAACCCACAAGGTCCATAAAACACTTCCAAGTCAGTCAAGACTGCTAACTACTTTGATTTGAAGTGTACATGCTTATGTTTGGATTAAGTTTGTGCTTAAGTTACATGGCAAGTGAACACAAAATATGCCAAAGATCAAGCAGGACTAGTATGCATAAGGCTGTACATGAACTACAAAGTTAGATTTGCTTAATTTAAAGGACAACATAGGATTATTTTGGGGAAAAGATTCTAAAGTACCTAAAGAAAGGACGTTATTTCAGTACTTTTTTTTTCCCTACAATAAGTTTAAAAAAAATCTTTTTGCTTGACATAATTTCCCTGTGGCATTGCGCCACCTCCACATAGCCATCCATAACTCTTCTCCTGCTTGAAACAATCTTCAACATGCCACTCTTGTTAATGACTGAGATACCCCCTGATGGTGCTTAACATTTAATAGTGCTAGAGCTCCACGTTTGCCCAAACAACGTTTTCCATTTACCTTACCTCAAAGGCGTTCTAATTTTTCTTCAGAGACAGAAATCCTTTAAGCCCATTGTATCCTTAGGCTACAAATTTACTGAGATTTAGGTTTCCAATAAGAGTGCCGAGATGAATGCCACCTTCTCATTTATGAATCAATTTTTGCCCATCGGCTTTTCAGTGTTATTACTTTTTATTTTATTTTATACTCAAAGGAGAGAACCTCAAGAATACATACATACACACACACACACAGAGCGTTGTGCAGGGGGAAGGGAAAATTTAAAATCAGAATGGAATAAAACATGTGATGCATCCTCCTCAACATATCCTAAATAAAGAAATTTCACATAATTTGTAGTAACATATATAGTATCTTTATTACTTTCACGACTCTTGTTTTGATCATTAGCACTTACCGCAAAGGCAATCATGCTGTTACTTAGCATCAGGAACTATGTTTCTATATAATGCTTTTGAGTGGTTAAAGAAGTGCTTTTGTTTTCATGCACCACAATTCAACTGACACTATCATCCATCTTCAGTGGTTAGCATATTTCTGGTCTCAAGGGAGACAATGCTGTACTTCACAAAATTCTGTGAAGAAGCAGTAGGACATGAAAAAAATTTCTTTACTAAGTAACTTACAATCTAGTGCCCCTCTTTTGTAACTAAATTTCAAACAGATGAAGCAATAAAAACAATTTAGAAAGCTTAGTTTCAAGAATCATGATTTTCAAATTAGTGACTTCTACATTCTGTTTTATTTTAATAGTGGTTTTAGTTGAAATGAACATTGAACTTAATTTAAGCCCAACACACTAAGCAATTCTAATTAGGGAATTATGTGGTCATTGTCATGTATCAGGTCTAGATAAACTATAATCCAAATTTAACTGCTTGCTGGGAGTCAGGAACTGTTCTTCCTGTATGGCTTAGTGTCGTGGTTTAAGCCCAGCTGGCAATCCAGAAACCACACAGCCACTCCCTCATTCCCCCCCCCAACCCCTTCCTCCCCACTGCTCCCAGAGGGATGGAGAGGAGAATCGAAAGAATGTAACTCCCATGGGTTGAGATAAGAACAGTTTAGTAAGTAAGGTATAACACAAACCACTGCTGCTACCACCAATAGTAATAATGATAAGGGAAATAACAAGGGAAGAGAATACAACCACTCACCGCCCGCTGACTGATACCCAGCCCGACCCGAGCAGTGATCTAGCCCTTCCGGATAACTGCTCCCAGTTTTACATCCTCGGCATGACATGCTGTGGTATGGAATATCTCTTTGGTTAGTTTGGGTCAGGTGTCCTGTCTCTGCTTCTTCCTGGCTTCCCCTCCTCCCTGGCAGAGCATGAGACTCAGAAAGTCCTTGGTCAGAGTAAGCATTACTGAGCAGCAACTAAAAACATCGGCGTTATCAGCGTTGTTCCCAGGCTGAAAGTCAAAACCAGCACTGCACCAGCTACTAAGAAGGAGAAAAATGACTGCTACTGCTGAACCCAGGATACTTAGAATTCATCTTTTTTGAGGAATAACATGAAGTTCAAAAGGTGAAGTCAATCTTCTACTGGAAGTTAGCCTGGCATGGCAGAAATCTCCTTGGTTACAGAAACACCTTGTGTAAAACCAGAACTGACATACTAACCAAGAAACAAGTTCACCAAATCCTGAAGGCACAAGCAAATTAGAATTTTAACTGCATTTGTGAATCTGTAATATTATTTTTAGTTACATTATTATATCATAAGAAATTATTTAACAGCAGGAATAGGTTCAGTTGATAAGAAAGGAGGTATCTTGAGAGTTCATAAACTACATAGAAAGCTCAAACAGCTAAACGAATCTTTCTGAAAGATTATACATTTAGGTATTTGTCTCTGAAGATTTTTTCTGGAGAGACAGAAAACATCTTCCAGGTTAGCTACACTATGGTATTAATAAAAACAGTGTGATGGAGGTCAACTTCATCTATATATATGCTTACAGGATACTCCTGATCAATGGGTGACTAGGTACCAAGAGAGTTTTCATAAAAATTGAAACACTGACCCACAGGATGTGTTATAACATAACGAGTCAAGGCTCTCTCTTAACATCAGGAAACCTGGTACTCTGACCAGACTGCTCCATTTATCTCTTATTGTCTGTTTTAGTTTGGCTTGGGTTTGTTTGGGGGTTTGTTTTGGGTTTTTTTCAATGTCTTTATTCTGCTCACTGCATTCTATATGTGGATTTCCAGTTGTACAGACAGAAGGTGGAAGTGATATAAGCAATTGCGGGCTTACACTCCTAAATACACCTTGTAGTCAGATAAGGAAAAAAAAGGGGGAGGGGGGTGGAATCAAAGAAAGCCAAAATAAAGCAAACCAAAACCCATCTCAAGAGTGCTACTGCTTGCATTCAGAGAACAGGTCTTGCATAGCAAACATCAGGAAAAACCATTTTCAAAGGTTATCCGAATTCATGTTAAATAGTTGACTATTCAACCAAACAAAAAATAGATCCAAAGGATGAAATAATAAAGCACAAGGGACAAAAGATCCACACACTATTTAGCACAGAATGAGTCTCTCTATAATGGAAACGTAAGTGAAGTCTCTCACAGTATTTTGAAAAAATGATTGCAAGCAAAGCCTTGTGAAGCATCCACGTATTCTGTGACAGTTATTTACAGTTTTTTCCTTTTAAGCTGTTCACAGTTGTATGTCAGGACAGTAATTTCAGGGAAAAAAAATAAAAAGATATGAATGCTTTTCCAGATACAGACATTCAGTACAAATATACTCATCTGGAAATGAATGATAATGGTATTGCTGGGTTAAAAAAATGTTTTGTGCAATGTGAATTGAAAGACTCTAACCCTTGAGTTTCCTAAAACACATTTTTCAGGTTTAGGTACACATAATTTAATATTCAGAATTCATTTTCATATTTTCTGAATAAGCTGTTCAGAATGGCAATGTATTATATTTGGGAGGGGAAGAAGGGAAATGGAATACAGCACAAAGCATTGTCTGCAGTGTCTCCTGCTTGGTTTCAAAAAAAAACCCCACAAGTACGAAAACTCAGAATTTTTGCTCTGATCTGTGAGATCCTTACAGTAGTGTGTTTAACATAAAGCTAGATGTCAATCAAAAAAGTAGCACTCTTAAATGTTTCAGATACCTTTTGGTGACCATGTATTTCTTTTATTTATAGATGTTGTTTTGTAAGAACTGAAAAGAAAAATATCCTTTAAAAATAATATGAATGTTCAAAGCATTGTTGTTATATTCTATCACTCTGTAAAGCAGTCTTCAAAATCTCTGGGACACAGTGTAAATGAGGTCACTGACAGCACAGCACAGGTCATTTGGAATCTGTAAGAGCATCTGTTGAGCAGAACTGTATTGGCAAATGCTATGGGTTTTCTTCCCAGGCTCACTTGCTTATATGGAAAGCAAAACCTTACACTGTGGATGCGTTTTCTTTGGATGGTATGGTTACAGTCCTTTTAAGGAGATGGAATGGCAGACTGTCTTAGACTCTCTACAGTTTCTTCATGTAAGAAATCAGGAAAACAATCTGTGTTTAATAGATTCTAGTTTTCTTGCTGCTGCCTCTTCCTGCTGACCGTAATATAGGTGAGACATAGCTTATTATCTTTGGCTTTATGACTCCAATACTACTCTCGTATGTCACTAAGGAAGCTTGTCTTCATAGATGGAAACACTTAAAGAGTAATACAGCTATTTTAGGAGAAAGCTTGCTGTTCCGCATGGAAAGATTTTGTTGAGGAAGCAAAGGCTTGAACAAAACCTCAGGTGGAATCAAGGAGAGAACAATACTCCTTTCAGAGTAAGCCCTGTTCTGAAATTTTATACTTATGAGAGTAGCTTCAGTGACATGACAGAATCCTTCTCTGAAATCCAAATACATATGTGTTCAAAACATTAGTTACTCAAAACTTCGTTATGTGTGTTTAAGAAGAGTTGTGACATCTTCTGCCAAAATTCCTCACACATATATACTTATGGTAATGTCACAGAGGTAGTATATGCGAAATTTTTGTTACATTCAAGTATGGATTAGAGGACTAGGGCATCCTCAGGAAAATAAAACAGAAACTGAGACAGTGAGAAGCTAGAAATTTAAAGAATGTGGTATAGATTAAAACCTGGTCATCCTGTTTAGCTGGGATCATCTCTGGCAAGGATGAGTATTTCTCATAATACTTTCATATAAAAAAATGTATAATACTTTAAACTTGGAGGTCATTTTCCTAGACAACTAATATAAACTACCACCTGTAGTGGGTTGACCTTGACAGGCTGCCAGATGCCTCCTCAGCCGCTCTCTCACTCCCCCTCCTCAACAAGATAGGAGAGAAAACAAGATAGAAATGCTCGTGGGCTGAGATAAAGATGAGAAGAGTGCTTAACAATTACTGCTATAGGTAAAATAGGCTTGATTTGGGGAAAATTAATTTAATTTATTAGCAACAAAAATAGAGCTGGGTTGTGAGAAAAAAGGAGAGAGGAAAAAAAAAAATAACACCTTCCTCTCACTCCCCCCTTTTTTCCAGGCTCAACTTCATTCCTTCATTCCTGATATGTGGACATATCTGCTGTGGCGTAGTCTCCTCCAGGGGCTGCAGGGAATTCTCTACGCTGGTGCCTGGAGTACCTTTTTTCCTCCTTCTTCTCTCACCGTGATGTTTGCACAGATGTTCTCACATCTTTCCTTACTTCTCGTTACCAGACAATATTTTTTTACCCTCTCTTAAACACACTTTCCCTGATGTGTCACCCCCTTGTCTGCAGGGCTCAGCTGTGCCTTGCGGTGAGTCAGTTGGAGCTGGCTGGAACTGTCTGTATCTGGCATGGGGCAGTCCCGGCCTCTTCTCAAAGCAGTCACCCTGCAGCCCCTGCCGCTGCCAGCATTTGAGCACCTGCACCCAATACAACTCCATACAATCCTGGAAACCACATCCAATATCTTAAAAAAAAATGGGGAGTGGGAGAAAGGAGGTGGGGAGGGGAAAGGAAGGGGCAGAAAATATTGAGTGAATGAGGTTGAAAAATACAAGTATTTAGCGGAATAAAGATGTACACACTCATTTCATAACATAAAGTCAGGCTGAGTAATGAGAAACATTATGCAGTTACAGGGAATCTTTCATATATTTTTCTGATTTACAGTCAAGCTTAAACATTAAAAATGAAATATTTATCTTTTAAAAATCTAGTTGAAACACTTGAGCCAGAAAGGTTAAAAAAAGTTCAGGGAACTATCACACAATTTGAGGCCAGGATTTATGTAGAAGGTTCAGACCGATAATGAGCAAAACTGCTAATCACTGCCCACAGATACTAGATAATAAATTCAATAGGTTGAAATGTGTATTTGTAGTGCAGCAAAATTTAGTCTAATGATTGATTTCATCTTAACACAGAGAAATTCTTGCATGCCAAATTTGTTTATCGCATAACATGCTAATGAAGATAAAACTGGTATGTCTTTACCCTTATGGTGTAAAAGTGTTACTTGGGAAGAGCTGAAATGGCAGTAAGTGGTAAAGTTTTATAAGAGACTTTCATGAAAAGATTTGAGCAGAAAGGAGACAGCAATAGATAAGGTACTCATTCTTTATTACACTTTGTATGGTTGAACAGAAATTATTAGTACAGTATATCAAAGAACATACTATGCAAAACAGATTTAGAAATAAACATAGTGCTTCATAATTAGCTGATCATCCTGGTGCTTCCTTAAATGGCATTTGATACAGAAGGAGAAAAATCCCTGTATGTCTGTGCACACATGGCTGGAAGTTTAGATGTCTACACTAATTAAATTTTTACTCCTGACCATCAAACAAATGTGCTTACATTGACAGATAAGGATAACTTTTCTCACATGTGTTGCCTGAACAGGTAGCACCTTGGAAAAAACAAACAAATGCCCAACAATGAATATCTCTACTTTTCTCTCCAAATTAAAAATGTCCAGTTTCTATTATTGAGAGCAACCAACTACTACAATAGAAAGGTCTATTTTCAAGTTGCCTGCAGTTTGGCCATTTAATGAACAGATCAATGGCTTAGTCTGACAAACCTTTCAGAAGGTAGATTATCTAATCAGTAAAGCTGATCCTCAACTATAGGAAGAAGCTCAAGATTATTTTTTATGATTTATTTTGGGTTTTTGTTTTGTTTTGTTTTGTTTTTTCTTTTTAAATTGTTCATCTCTCAATCATTTTAGATTGGGATTTTACTGGAGTATCGACCAGGAACATAAACTAGCTACACCAATCCACCCTTTTTGATTGTGACTGGCTGATTCAAATTATCAAAGCTGTGGAATATACTCCATCAAAAAAGAAACACTCTTAATGACTTAGAGAGACACTAAGCTCCAGTTTATAGTCAAATATCTGTTCCAGTGGAAAAGAGATTTGCATTTTTTCATTCTTTAAGATAATTTAAATGATCCAATTATTTAATCTGGGCTAAGAAGTAATATGTGCCAAATTTATTAAAAGAAACTATAACAGTATTTTTGAATCTTTACTATATTTTCCTGAGACTGAATATATCACTGTATACTTGCCCATTACAGATTTACTTGCTTATGAATTATACTTTAATTTTGGATGCACTGAACATAATTTATAGAAATTGTACATATTTGACAAATACCAGATATATGTGAAGGAAAAAAAAAAAGAAAGAACCCACAAAATACAACCAAAACTCTGTTCTTATACTACTGTTAGTGTTAGCAGAGACATATAACGTGCAAGTATTTCCTCAATATTTTGGAGGTCAGTGCTATCTACTCTTAAGCATTACATCTGGCACCATGACAGCTTAACACCATTGGCTAGTCTAGACATGCTCCTCAGATCTAATAGCCTCAACCTGATTAAATAGATTTTAATGGGCAAGATAGAAAAGTAGAACACTGCTGTCAGTGAACTGCAAGATTTATGAGCTGCCATATACCTTGTAACAGAATACGACGCTGAATAGGCTGGTATCTTGATATAAGCAAACATTTAACAAGACCAAAAAGGAAGGAGGTTGAATTAGGCAATACGGCACTCATCTTTTCCCCCAGCTAAGTGCTCTCTTTCTCAATTTGGTTTGTTTTCTAGTTTGCTCTGGAATTTTGCAGTCTTCTGAGGACAAGCATTCTTCCCTTGAAGATTTTTCAGCTGACAGAATGATTCATGGACATTTTTGAGCCATAAATAGAACAGCTTTCTGAGCAGCACAGAGCAGTGGTAAAATGTTTCCATGTAGATGGAAAAACTACCTGTACCAATGTCATTTCCCCGGCACTCCATTTTCCATATACCATGCGTACGGCTTACTATCAGCTTTCAAGACATTCCTTTCTCTGCCTTTCCACTAATCATAGTCTAATCTGTCTATATTTCTTTCCCTGAACTTGCGCAATAGTGTAGGCAACAGTCACTTCTGGACTTGATCCATTGACAAATAAATACACTTTTTCTTGTATTTGATACTTGATTTATGAATGAAAGTAATAAAATATAGACAGATATCAACGTACAGTGCCCTCAGGATTTAGCCTTTTAGTGTGTGGAGACTCACATCAGTTGAACTAAATTAGACAGAAATTAAACAAGCAAGCAAGAGAGAGATACAGATTTATAAAAGGTCACAGAAAATGTTTCTCCAAAAATGGAAGACTCTGGCCCATGAGTCTCTTTTGTGCTAAGATATCTTCCAACAGATCACACTTTAATTTCTTAAATGTTTCCTTAACTATTATTTTCATAAAGATTTATTTATTCAAGTATGTTCTTGAAGAACCAGCTGCTGATCTTAAGCCCAAAAGCTAATAAAGCATGCAAAACAGCTTACTATTTGGCGATTCTATGAACCTTTATTATTTTTTGTTTAACCAGACTTTTTACAAACTATAACTTTTTTATAATAACATTGTCATTGTTTGCAAAATAATATGGATAAACTCACAAGTTTCTCAAAAGTTGTCTTTTTCATTTTGTCTCCCTCTTCGGACATGACCTCTTCTGCCATTTATGCAGAAAGTAGCTCAAAAATGCTGTCTGACTTTCAGGATAGAATGTGAGTATTAAATACACTCTTTAACACCAAAGTATTTTGTTCTGTTGAGAGGTATGACTCATATAGGCTAGAAAATGAAGTATGCATAAACCTATTTTTTTTAGGTTTCTGGGAGATTAACTGGACAGACACAGCCTAACACAGCAGTCCATTTATTCGTAAATAGAGCTTGTGAGATGGAGCTCCTACGTAGAGTTTCTTGAAAATGTGACCACGAGAGTCTGAGTAGACCGCACAGAGTATTAAGAGTATCAAGATGCATTACATTATTTTTAACTACATCCATCTTTAAGATCAGTCATGATATATCTTTAAATGCTGAAGGGAACTTGAGTAACCAGAGGTCAGTATAATTAGTAAACACCTAGATTATCTGAACATCTCATTACCCTAGCTGAACGTGTTAAAATGATGCATATCAGTATGCATATATATGCATATATTTATATTATATTTATTTTTTACAGCCGGCACAGTGACCTATATTCATCTGCAACATATGTTAGATATTTTCACTTTTCTGAAAAAAAATAGGTTTCATGTGTCTCTAAACAGTGTAGTTGCTCTTGAAAATAAAAATTTATTATTGTCTATTGACAATTGAAAAATGTATGATTTTCATTCCTAATGAAGCAATAATAAAGGACGTGTGTATAGTATATAAAAAATAGACCTCGAGTAATGGTACAAAGGAATTACTTTATACTATTCTTTTAATTTCTCATTAAAATAAATATATAAACTGTAAAACTATCATTCAAACAATGAATCCACTGTGGTATGGATGATTGTTTTTTGAATCATTTGTTTCTTCTTCTGAATGATTCAAGGAATCTGCAGTTAAATCAGCTGAAAAAGGCAGCAGTGCAGCAAAATTTTTGATTAGACTTTTAATTTCACAAGCTAACCTACAAATGACTTTAAAATTGCTGGTAACACGATGGTACTACCAACCACCTACATATTTTTACTGAACGACTATAGCTACAATCCATTAGTTAATGACTATACTGTGCTTGCCAGATCACATACACACTCACAACTCATAAGTGGCTGGGTTTTCAGGGGCCTTACAATAACACTACCAATTAAAACCAGCTTCTTTTGTTATAATTTTGTAAACCCAATATATTAAAAAAAAAAAACAAACCAACCCCAAAACACCCAAATTGTATTGGTCTACTGAAAATCAATTCTTTATACCTTTGCTGTGTTACAGTATGTCTCTGGCAATATTGAAATATGTGCTTGCATATTTAAAATACATTTTAAATTGCAACAATTTATGTGCTTTGACTACCAAATTGCTTTCCCTTAAATTCAGTAATTGAACACTGCTCTTTAACAGAAAAAGATTTGTTAATATTCAGTAAAAGCTAAACATCAAAACTGGTCAATCACACTGTAATGTCAGTCATACATATATTTTACATAAGCAAAAATAAAGTACATGTAAAATTATAAACATGCACACCATGAGGTTTTTTTGGATTTAAAAATATGCAATGATTATAAAGCTAAGAAGTTTTTCATATTTTTCCAGTTACTTCAGATGGATGAATCATTTATAACTGATGCTTTTACTTGATATTAAAGTATGCCTTCAACAGCTATCTACATGACATTTTTCCATAAATGCAGCTACACAATAAAATACTTCAGTACTATTTAGTGGGGCTAAAGTAAAAGGAAGATGTTATTCAATCTTTTTCAGTGAACTTAAAAATGTTCTTTGGACTTTGGAGACAACACAGATCTAATCTGAAAGAGTAATTGGGCATATCACCAAGAAAGCAAAAAGAATCCTTCTCCTAAATGGTACACACATAACATTTAATTTCAAGTTTTATCTTGAAAATGACATTTTTGTGTATTTTTCAGGGTGAAGAACTTTAAAATCACCATAAATACGCTGAGAATATTTAAGCATGCAGTATTTAGATGATAGTTCTGTAATTAAATTTCTTTAAAATGATAGGAGAGTAGGCCCATGGGGAAATAAACACATTATTAAACAGTATGGATACATTGACATTTGGGAGTGTACATGTGACAAGAATTTCCCAGACATCTCCACTTGAAACAAGCGTGTTTGTGTTGTGGAGTCCCTTTGGAACACAAGTATGGGATTCCTTTTGGATGAAATGAAACCAGAATTATTCTTCAGTAATTAATGGGCATTCAGGCCATGGGACCACATGCATTCATAGTAAATCGCACAGGAGTATACACAGTAAACATCTCAGCACCAGCTGCTTTGCACTCAGGTCTGTTCCTACTGTTCTGTATATTAGTTGCTAATGTAGCTATAACCACACTTACTAAGGTATAAAAGTAATATGTAGGTATAAGCAAGAAAATATTTATTTCTACTTATTCCTAAAGATGACCAGATGTTACTAAGCAAAGAATAACATTTTTGAAATTTTTGTGTTGATGTAACATGGGTTGAAAATCTTTTTGCTAAACCTGCAAAATATTCTAACCTTCCTGAGAGTGAAAGTATTATTTATGTCTCTATTTATGTATTTTATTGCAGATGGGAAACCCCCCAGGGTTTCAGGCTTTCTCTTTTTTCCCTTTTACCTTTCCTTGCCAAAGGTAAATATGTCCTAAGTTAGCTCGTTTATGATGTTATCACTTCTGGATGATTTCTCTCTGGAAGGCATGCCTTCACCTTACAACCAAAGAACAAACAAATGTAAGATGTTGTGCCTGGTGAACAAAATAAGTGTTCTATTCCTATTTTCATTCTCCCTACATGTCTTATTCTAACATGTATTTACCTGTATTAGTATGAAAGGGAATAAAGCTTTAGAAAAGAGATTCAACTGTTATTTCTATTTTCAGAAGGTTTACTTATATATGTTTTAGACTGCAAATATCATCCCTTATTTGTTTTCAGTTTACTTAGTTCATCTTTCCTCCGCCTTCTCTTGTTTAAAACAAACAGATTAAGTTTATGCAGAGAAACATTAAGCGTTCCTTGGGAAGGTAAATATTTGAAAGAAAATAGACTATTAATTATCCATATAACAAATAACTTTCAGATCTTATTCAGAGAACTTCCCTTCATATGCATGGACTTCTCCTTAGATTTACAACAAAGAAGCAAACATAAAATCTGATAAAAGCAAAATTGCAAAGCCATAAAATAAGCATAATAAACAAAATGAATGCGTAGTCTATGGATAAGATTAGGTCAAATCTGAAGACACTGACATCTAATGATGTTTCTGAAGATAACACATTTTTTTCTACCGAAGGACTAGGCTTCTTTCTTGGAAAGCAATATCTTATCAAGCCAATTGCTTTAAGGAAGGAACTCAATATCCTGTGACTGGTTTCCAGGAATGTCCCATAAGGACATTCTTAAAGAGACAGTCAAAATGCAAAATCTTCACTTCAAGACATGCTATTTTTTCAAAATGGCATGAGACTTATACTATTTACCACACAATAATTGGTGGTTGTTTGGTGGGAGAAAAATGGATTACAGAACAAAAATATTAGAAATTATTCTTTAGGACTGTGTGTTAAAAGATACCATGTTTTAGCTGAAGTTATACCAAAAAAGAGGAAAAGGAAAGTATGTAAATTGGTATTTGCATTTAATTAGTACTGTAAAAATGAGGCAGGAAATTAAAAAAAAATCATTTTCCTTTGAAAAATGTCATGTGCTGGTAGGTTAGAAAGACTGTTAAATCTCCCAAAAGAGAAGAATATTCCCTTAGCAACAAGAACAGCTGGGATTCATCTCACAAAAAGAAGGTTGGATTTTATGAAATCAGCTAAACTTAGGTGTCTAAGCTTCCCCTATACACAATGGCAATCTAGTCAGTATAGTCTGGAAAACTATGCCTCTCACACTGAATTAGACACCCAACTGAATGGGTGTCTAGACTCAGTTATGGTACTGACTAGGTCTTCAATGACTACAATTGGAGCTCAGACTACCTAACTCACATCCGAATGAGTTATAGATCCATAAAGAGGTTACATATATAACACCTGCAATTAGTTAACTAAATTTGCTAACTTCTTGAATGAATCTCTACCTAAACCTCACTGCTGCTGCCTAACAATTCATGTGCAAGGCCAGTTTAAAAATATCCTGGGGTGCCTAGATATTTGCATGTGGATACCAAATGTGAAAGAAAGCAGTGTAGTTAACAACAGGTAGGTAACCTCAGGGTATTTTAAGTAGCGTCTACATTCTGGAGCTAAATTAATCCCAAATGTCTGTATATAAGTTTGGTGTTTGAGCTGCTATTATACTCCTATTTCACAATAGAAATACTGTAAATGGACTCTAAAATGAAAATTTAGCCAACCTTTTTTTAGTAGTTCCTTTAAGATAACATTAAAGCTTTATTGATCAAGAAATTAAAAAGGGATCTTAGACGCTTAGGATGAAGTTTTAGATCTTTACGTGTAAGCATCCAAATTCAGGAGACTATGATATGGAGCTGAGTTCCATCATTAACATCTGGAACTCTTCTCTATGAAATGTGCTAGATGAAGTTCAGATACCTAACTTAGGAGCTAAAAGTACTTCTCATATATAGCTTCTTCCACTGCCCACACAAAGTATGGTGCGAGACAGACCATTGGTCTTATTCCTTTATCATGTTCTTATCAAGCCCAGCATGGTCTGTATTTTATTATGTAAAGAGCGTTTAGGCAAGCTAGTGTAGTTATTGAGTCTTAATATAGTTGCCCTATAATTATTTTTGGTGTAATTTCAGATATCTTTCATTATGCTTCCTGCATTCCTATAGAAAATAGTTCTTGTGGCATATATGTCAGATATGGATGTATGTGCATTCTATGTTATCATAAATGGCACTACACTGTATGTTTAGGCAAGCACATCAGAAACCAATAGCTTAGTGAATACAGATTTTTTCTTTCCATCTTTCTTCACATCTGTATTACATTGGCTGGATGGTCACATGAAGAAAGTTGCAGTCAATGGCTCAGTGCCCAGATGGAGACCGGTAACAAGAGGTGTCCCTCAGAGATCAGTGTTGGGACCTGTCGTGTTCAACATCTTTGTCGGTGGCATGGACAGTGGGATTGAGTGTGCCCTCAGCAAGTTTGCCAATGACACCAAGCTGTGTGGTTCAGTTGATACGCTGGAGGGAAGGAATGCCATCCAGAGGGATCTCGACACGCTTGTGAGTTGGGCTGATGCCAACCTCATGAAGTTTAACCATGACAAGTGCCAGGTCCTACACCTGAGTTAAAACAATCCCAGGCACAGCTACAGGTTGGGCAGAGAAGAGATTCAGAGCAGCCTTGTGGAGAAGGACTTGGGGCTGTTGGTTGATAAGAAAACGAACATGAGCCGGCAGTGTGTGCTTGCAGCCCAGAAAGCCAGCCGTATCCAGGGCTGCATCAAAAGGAGCATGACCAGCAGGTAAAAGGAGGTTATCCTGCCCCTCTACTCTGCTCTTGTGAGACCTCCCTTGGAGTATTGTGTGCATTTCTGGTGTTCTCCACATAAGAAGGACATGGAACTGTAGATGCAAATCAAGAGGTGGGGCACAAGGATGATCAGGGGACTGGAGCACCTCACATATGAAGATAGGCTGAGAAAGTTGTGGCTGTTCAGCCTGGAGAAGATAAGGCTACATGGAGACCTCATAGCAGCCTTCTAGCATCTGAAGGGGGCCTACAGAGGTGTCAGGGAGGGACGCTTTATCAGGGACTGTAGTGATAGGACAAGAAGTAATGAATTCACACTTAAACAGGGGAAGTTTAGGATAGATATAAGGAAGAAGTTCTTTCCTGTTAGGGTGGTGAGGCACTGGAACAAGTTGCCCTAAGAAGTGGTAAATGCTCCATCCCTGGCAGTGTTCAAGGCCAGGCTGGACAGTGCCTTGGGCAACATGATCTAGGGTGAAGCATCCCTGCCCATGGCAGAGGGGTTGGAATTTGATGATCTTAAGGTCCTTTCCAAGCCTAACCATTCTATGATTCTATGACTCTATTCTATGATTTTAGAATCAAAGAATGTTTGAGATTGTAAGGGACATCTAGAAATTGTTTAGTACAACCTCCCTGCTCAAATCAGGGTCAACCAGAGCCATGTCCACTTCAGTTTTCAAAATATCCAAGCATGGGAACTCTACAATCTCTCTGGGAAACCTGGTAGAGAGTTCTATCGCCCCGAGAGTAAGAAAGTGTGAGTGAGTTGGTTTCTTTTCATTATGTTTAAAGGGAATATCTTTGTATTTCAGTTTGTCCCTATTGCCCCTTCTTTCATTTGGTATACCACTTAGAAGAGTCTGCCTCTATCTCTATTCTCCTTCCTCATGCCCCATCATATACTTTTACACTTTAATAATCCTCTCTAAGCCTTCTCCTCTTCAGGATGAACAGTGCAATTTCTCTCAGCATCTGTTCAAGTGACAGATGCTCTAATACTTTAATCACCTTTGTAGGCCTTCGCTGGACTCACTCCATATTTCCATTTCTCTTCCATACTGGGAAGCCAAGCACTGGACTTGGCGCTTCAAATGTGTCTCACCAATACTAAGCAGAGGGGAATGATCATCTCCATCAATCTGCTGGCAATACTCTTTCTAATGTAGTCCAGGAGGTTTTTTCCTTTTCTTCAAGGATTCATTTCAGGCTCATGGGCAGTTTGTTGCCCACCAGGGCTCCCAGTTCTTTTACTGAGAACCTACTTCCTAATTCATCTGGTCCAAGTCTGTGATGGTGCAATGGGGTTATTCCTACTGTATGGAGTTACTTCTCTCTGAAGCAATTGGCAATTCTAATTCTACTTGGAATTTGCAACCACTTCAGTGCTGAAATTGACAATTCCATGCTATACCTAACCCATGTGTTCTCACAAATATGACCTTTCTTTTAAATAACTAAAAGTTTGCCATTGTGAATAGGAGTTGCACTGCTAAGACTCCACTAGAAACAGAATGTGAAACATCAGGAAATAAATCTTAGTATCAATGTAGCAAAAAATCATAGCTGGCAATAATAACTTTCACTGAATTTCAGGAAAAGAAACCTCAAAAAATTTAAACAAATATTGCTGCCATTCTCAAGGTAGATGTGTTGCTTACAAGGGCACTGAGCAGGGATGTTGCAGGGAGGCTGCCTGCTCTAGTAAGTCCCACTGACTATTACCCACTTCTAGTGATCCATGTGGGTGCTATTGGTATAGACAGCAGTAGCCCAGAGAACATCGAGAAGGACTAGAGAGCCCTGGGAGAGGTGGTTAGGGACTCTGGAGCTCAGATTGTCTTTTCATCAACTCTCCCAGATAAAGGGGAGGACCTTAAAAAGGCTAGGAGAATTTGCTAGGTTAATAAATGGTTAGAAGGGTGGTGCCATAGTCAGGGGTTTGGGTATTTAGAACATGGGACTCAACTTGGGAGGTCAGGTCTACTAGGGGTTGGTGCAGCTGTTGGGAGAGTGTTTTTGGTAGGAGGCATGCCAGGCTTGTCAAAGAGGCTTTAAACTACATGTGTTGGGGGAGGGGGGCATCATTCCATCCCAACACACCCAGTCAGTTGCCAGTACCTATAATAAATGTTCGGAGCAACGTAGAGATATTCCAGCCACTCCAGCCAATGAGCCGGCTTCATTTGGAGCTCGGCTCAGATGCCTCCATGCAAATGCCCATAGCACAGGGAACAAGCAAGAGGAATTAGAGTTCCATACTCTCCAGCCTATCCCTAACACAAATAACAACAAACAGTCAGGTGAAGTTCCCAATGACTGGAAAAAGGGAAACATAACCGCCATTTTCAAGAAGGGGAAAATGGATGACCCGGGGAATTACAGACCAGTCAGTCTCACCTCTATGCCTGGCAAAATCTTGGAGCACATTCTCCTGGAAGGCATGCTAAGGCATATGAAAAACAAGGTGGTTGGTGACAGCCAGCATGGCTTCACTAAGGGGAAATCCTGCCTGACCAATTTGGTGACCCTCCATGATGGGGCTACAGAATTGAAGGATGGGGTAGAGCAGTTGATGTCATCTACCTGGACTTGTGCAAGATGTTCAACACTGTCCCACATGACATCTTTGTCTCTAAATTGGAGAGACATCAATTTGATGGATGGACCACTCGGTGGATAAAGAACTGGCTGGATGGCCACACACAAAGAGTTGCAGTCAATGGCTCAATGTCTGGCTGGAGACCAGGAACGAGTGGTTCCCCTCAGGGATCGGTGTTGGGACTGGTCTTGTTCAACATCTTTGCTGGAGATATGGACAGTGGGATTGCGTGCGCCCTCAGCAAGTTTGCTGATGACACCAAGCTGTGTGGTTCGGTTGATACGCTGGAGGGAAGGAATGCCATCCAGAGGGACCTTCACATGCTTGTGAGGTGGGCTGATGCCAGCCTCATGAAGTTTAACCCTGACAAGTGCAAGGTCCTACACCTACACTCAGAGCAATCCCAGGCACAGCTACAGGTTGGGCAGAGAAGAGATTCAGAGTCTGCGGAGAAGGACTTGGGGGTTTTGCTGGACAAGAAACTTAACATGAGCTGGCAGTGTGCTCTCACAGCCCAGAAAGCCAACCGTATCCTGGGCTGCATCCAAATGAGGAGGTTATCCTGCCCCTCAACTCTGCTCTCGTGAGACCTCACCTGGAGTATCGTGTACAGTTCTGGTGTCCTCAACATAAAAAGGACATGGAATTATTAGAACAAGTCCAGAGGAGGGCCACGAGGATGATCAGGGGACTGGAGCACCTCCTGTATGAAGTTAGGCTGAGAAAGTTGGGGCTGTTCAGCCTGGAGAAGAGAAGGCTGCGTGGGGACCTCATAGCAGCCTTCCAGTATCTGAAGGGGTCCTATAAATATTTTGGGGATGGACTCTTCATTAGGGACTGTATTGACAGGACAAGGGGTAATGCGTTAAAACTTAAACAGGGGAAGCTTAGATTGGATATAAGGTGGCAGTTCTTTACTGTTAATGGTGGTGAGGCACTGGAATCTTTTGCCCAGGGAAGTTGTGAATGCTCCATCCCTGGCAGTGTTCAAGCCTGGGCTGGACAGATCCTTGGGTGACACGGTTTAGTGGGAGGTGTGCCTGCCCATGGCAGGGGGGTTGGAACTAGATGATCTTGAGGTCCTTTCCAACCCTAACTATTCTATGATTCTATAATCATATTATCACACTTTTAAAAGGTGCATTGTCTCAAATATAATCATCTCATCAAGCTGCTAGAATGCTAATAAAGCCCTTCTAATACACTTAACTATGATTAAAGATATATGCATTCAGTTGTGCTTTTTATTTTTATTTCCCATGGAAAGTGTCTAAGAATAGAAAAAGCTGTTCCTATTCTACTGCTAAACATTACAGTTGCATGGAAAAGTACCCACGTAGGTCAAAATAATGAATGATAAATAAAGAAACTGATTTTCAAAAGTCTGTGATTTGGAATAGTTATGTTTTCTTTTTCTTGTAGTGAATATTTAACTTGAAACTGTTAACTATGTCATTTATCTGCAAATGTGTTAAAAGGCCTGGATGATTCACTATTTTTTGTTCTGGCCAGGTATGGGACCAACACTGAAAAAAAGAAAGAAAAATGTTCTTAAGAGCAAAATATTGCAACATTCAAAATCCTACAGAGAACTAACCAGTTTATCACAGATAAAGGTGATTTGAACACCATGTCTAAACTATGGACACCAACATCATACTGTTCCCCTGCTCCAACATGAGGTCCCTTCTAAACAATACAGTCTTTTACTAATTGTTCCAGCATGGGTCCTTCCACGTGGTGCAGACCTTTGGGAACAGAGTGCTTTAGAGTGGGTCCCAAGAGGCCAATGTTCCTGCCAGGAGCCTACTCCTGAATGGGCTTGTCAAGGGCGACAGCCTCCTTCGAGACACATCTACCTGCTCTGGGGCGCACTCCTTCATGGGCTGCAGGAGACAGACACCATGGTCTTCTCCACAGGCTGCAGGGGAATCTCTGCTCCACTGCCTGAAGTACCATCTCCCCCATCTTTCTTCACTGACCTTGCTGCTTGCAGCACATTTTTCTTACTCCTCTCTCCCAGCTGCTGTGCATTTTCAGGCCGCAGTGGGTCTTTCAGAAGTCAGCAGGACTTGGTTCTGTCTAACATGGGGGCAGCCTCTGGTCTCTTCTCATAGAAGCACCACCTGCAGACACCACTTCCCACAACCTTGTCATGCAAACCCAATACAAACATCAAATGAAATAGATCACTGGACTATTTGAAAATACAGGCTTGCTTTAAGAAACCTTGTGTGAAATTCTATGCACTGTGCTATGGCAGAGGTTTGACTAGGTAATGCTTAGCTTGCACCACCGGCAAATGATCTGTAGTTTTAAACTGTCCTAGGTTTCAACAGAGATGGCTGTCACAGGCACCAGCTTTCTCCTAATGTGCAACGTTCCCCATCCTTTAATCCTACCAACCCTTCTAAATTTTTCTTTTGAGTCTGAATAGTCCAAATACCCCATCTAGCCTTTTCAGCTCACTACTGAGGATCTGAGGACCAACTCATCTTGCATGGCAGCAGCAGCAGAAAGTTCAGATGCATTAGGTGCACATCATAGAGAAGCTATAGGACAAGTTCTCCTCTTGCTGCCCTTTCAATAGCTATGCCATCCTGATTTACACTCCTATTAGCTTTGGGGCATGGGAGAAAAGAGAGTCAAACATGAACAGATGTAACACAATGGCTTTTCTAAACTACGACAATTTTAAGATTTTCACTGTAATGAGGCAACAAAGAGATGTAAAAAGATAACAATACTTCTTATATCTTTCAGATTTTATTTATCTTTTTAAAGAAAGAAGGGCATGGGTTAAGATTGAATTCAGACTTCAGACTTCAGACTATTTTATAGCTCTTCAGTAGGCTAACTCACAACTCGACTCCGGTTTTTCTTACTCCTACTTGCCTGTAGCTAAATGTGACAGTGTTAGATTCGTGTGAGGTATGAACTTGTTTTTAATGAAATGGAAGAAATGACTCAAAGGCAAATGTTCCTATTTTAGTTCACATAGAGTCTCATATTATAAAAACACAAGAATAACTATGGACAGTGATTTATCTGCAGCTAAGCATTAACAGAGTAATATTTCTTTCTACACCTTAGGATGTTCAACTATGGACTTCAATATTGCCAAGTAAGACAGCAAACTTCTGAGGCACTAAAATGAAAGTCAGGATTAAGCAGAGGGTATGCCCACAAGGTTAAACCATCATCACCCACTGGGTGTAATGATAGTGACACTGTAAAACCAAAGCTCTTTGCATGAAAAGCTTAGCTTCTCCACATGGGACCCTATCATATGACCAAGTGTAATACAAGACAG